>NC_079199.1:73156180-73517013 GCF_029499605.1 Hyla sarda | reverse complement strand
GTGTAGTGGTCTCTAAACTGTGGTCTTCCAGATGTTGCAAAACTACAACTTTCAGCATGCACTGACTGTCTGGGCATGCTGGGAGTTGCAGTTTTGCAACATCTGAAGTGGCACTGTTTGGAGACCACTATACGGTGGTCTCTAAACTGTAGCCCCCCCAGATGTTGCAAAACTACAATTCCCGGCATGCCCAGGCAGTCAGGGATGCTGGGCGTGTAGTTCTGCAATATCTGGCCCTTCATATGTTGCAGAACTACAACTCCCAATATGCCTGGACAGTCTGGGCATGCTTGGAGTTGTAGTTTTGCAACATCTGGAGGGCTACAGTTTGGAGACCACTACTTAGCAGTCTCCAAACTGTTCTTCCCCAGTTGTTGCATAACTACAACTCCTAGCATGCCCAGACTATCCAGGCATGCTGGGAGTTGTAGTTCTGCAACATCTGAAGGGACAGATATTGCAGAACTACATGCCCAGCATCCGTGACTGTCTGGACATGCTGTGAATTGAAGTTTTGCAACAGCTGTAGGCACACTGGTTGGGAAACACTGAGCTAGAGTCTGTTACCTAACTCATTGATTCCAACCCGTGTGCCTCCAGCTGTTGTAAAACTACAACTCCCAGAATGCACTGACAGACCGTATATGCTGGGAGTTGTAGTTTTGCAACAGCTGGAGGTACACGGGTTGGAATCACTGATCTAGAGTCTGTTTCTTTACCCAGTGGTTCCCCACCAGTGTGCCTACTGCTGTTGCAAAACTACAACTCCCAGCATGTATGGTCTGTCAGTGCATTCTGGGAGTTGTAGTTTTGCCACAGCTAAAGGTTTGCCCCACAGCCCCCCCCCACCCCCCCCCCCCCCCCCCCCCCGCGTGAATGTACAGGTTACATTCACACGGGCGGGTTTACAGTGGGTTTCCTTCTACAAGTTTGAGCTGCGGCAAATTTTCCACCACATCACAAACTTCCAGCGGAAAACTCACCCGCCCGCGTGAATGTACCCTAAAAACACTATACTACACTGCACTAACAAATAATAAAAAGTAAAACACTACATATACATCCCCTTACATGTTCCCCCCAAATAAAAATTAAAAACATCTCATACGGCAGTGTTTCCTAAATGGAGCCTCCAGCTGTTGCAAAACAACAATTCCCAGTATTGTCGGACAGCCATAGTCTGTCCTGGCAGGCTGGGAGTCTTGCAACAGCTGGAGGCACCCTGTTTGGAAAACACTGCTGTAGGGTTTTGGTGGAGACAAGCCCCATCCTTGTATCCGGGTCCGCCCCTATTGCAAATTCCTGCCCTGTTGTATTTCAAGGCAACAGTTTAGGGCCACAAATGGGGTATTTCCGTACTCAGAAGAAATTGCTTTACAAATTTGGGGGGTATTTTTCTCCTTTTACCCCTTATGAAAAGGTAAAGTTGGGGGCTACACCGGCATGTTAGTGTAAAAAAATAAAAAATTTTACACTAACATGCTGGTGTTGCCCTATACTTTTCATTTTCAGAAGAGGTAGCGCAATTTCTTTGAGTACGGAAATACCCCATATGTGGACGTAAATAAAAAAGAAAGAGAAGCGTTCCATAGTGCATTAACCGGGCAAGTTGATATTCACAGTAGTTTACTGGAAGCGCTTACCCGGTGAGTTGTGCTAGTATGCCAGGCACAACACTGTTAAGAGTTTCCAAAATGCAGCCAGTCCCGCCACCACATAGGTGTAATGAATATAGCAACCTCCAAATACTCCCAAGGGACTTGAATAGGCGCAGGAAGGATGAGGAGTTATAGATGCATAAGCAATATCATTTATTTGCAGAACAACACGTTTCGACACTAGGACGGGCGTCTTTCTCAAGTTCATAGTAAATGTTAACAAAGGAACATTTTTATACAAAAAACAAACAAAAAAGTAATCAACTCACAGTGGGTGATTGCTCCGTCTGTGCCAAACCAGTTTGGCAGAGACGGAGCAATCACCCACTGTGAGTTGATTACTTTTTTGTTTGTTTTTTGTATAAATATGTTCCTTTGTTAACATTTGCTATGAACTTGAGAAAGACGCCCGTCCTGGCGTCGAAACACGTTGTTCTGCAAATAAATGATATTGCTTATGCATCTATAACTCCTCATCCTTCCATATGTGGACGTACAATGCTCTGTGGGCGCACAACAGGGCTCAGGAGTGAGAGAGTGCCATGTACATTTGAGGCCTAAACTGGGGTAGCTGATCGTTACAGCGGTTCTGACATGAACGCAAAAAAAAAAACAATCACATGTGACCCCATTTTGGAAACTACACTCTCACGGGTGTACTACAGAACTACCCCATATGTGGGCATAAAGTGCTCTGCGGGCGCACAACAAGGCTCAGAAGTGAGAGCGTGCCATGTACATTTAAGGTCTAAATTAGTGATTTGCACAGGGGTGGCTGACAACAGCGGTTCTGACAAACGCAAAACAATAAATACCCAGATGTGACCCCATTTTGGAAACTACACCCCTCACGGAATGTAACAAGGGGTATAGTGAGCCTTAACACTCCACAGGTCTTTGACAAATTAACGTTAAAGTTGGACACGAAAAAAAAAAAATTCCCTGAAATGCTGGTGTTACCCCTTTTCACAAGGGATAATAGGAAAAAAGCCTCCCAAAATTTGTAACACCATTTTTTCTGAGTAAGGGAATACCCCATATGTGGATATAAAGTGCTCTGCGGGCAAACTACAATGCTCAGAAGAGAAGGGGCGCCATTGGGCTTTTTGAGAGAGAAACAAAGCCCCCATGGTGCCAGAAGAGTGGACCTCCCCCACATGTGACCCCATTTTGGAAACTACACCCCTCATGGAATGTTATAAGGGGTACAGTGAGCATGCCCCACAGGTGTCTGACAGATTTTCTGTTCCAAAGATCTGTCAAATGCCAGTGGGGTGTAAATGCTCACTGCACCCCTTATTAAATTCTGTGAGGGGTGTAGTTTCCAAAATGTGGTCACATGTGGGGGGTCCACTGTTCTGGCACCATGGGGGCTTTGTAAATGCACATGGCCCCCGACTTCCATTCCAACCAAATTCTCTCTCCAAAAGCCCAATGGCGCCCCTTCTCTTCTGAACATTGTAGTTCTCCCACAGAGCACTTTACATCCACATATGGGGTATTTCCATACACATTTTTGGGGGCTTTTTCTCCTATTACCCCTTGTGAAAATGAAAAATTTGGAGTAACACCAGCATTTTATTGAGGTTTTGTGTTTTTGTTTTTTGTTTTACTGTTCTGTCATCATGGGGGCTGAATAAATTTGACATGCCCCCAAAAACCATTTCAGCAAAATTCGCTCTCCAAAAATGCAATTTTCGCTCCTTCCCTTCTTAGCCCTCTAAGTGCACCCACAGAGCACTTTACATCCACATATGAGGTATTTCCTTACTCGAGAGAAAATGAATTAGAAGTTTTGGGGGGCCTTTTTACCTTTTGACCCTTGTAAAAATGAAAAACATGGGGCTACAATAACATTTTAGTGTAAAAAATGGAGATTTTTATTTTTCTCCTCCATTTTGCTGCTATTCCTGTGAAACACCTAAAGGGTTAACAAAGTTTTTGAATGTCATTTAGAATACTTTGAGGGGTGCAGTTTTCATAATGGGGTCCATTATAGGGGATTTCTAACATAAAGACCGTCAAATTCACTTCTAAACTTAACTGGTCCCTGAAAAATTCTTATTTTGACATTTTGGGGAAAAATTGCTGCTATACTTCTTCAAAAAGTTAAAACATGTCAACTTTATGATGCAAACATAAAGTAGACATATTGTATATGTGAATCAATGTGTAATTTATTTGACATGTCCCTTTTCCTTACAAGCAGAGTGCTTCAAAGTTAGAAATATGCAACATTTTCACATTTTTCCAGAAATTTGGGAATTTTTCACCAAGAAATGATGCAAGTATCTATGTAAATTTACCAGTAACATAAAGTAGAATACGTCACGAAAAAACTGTCTCAGAATCAAATTTATAAGTAAAAGCATCCCAGAGTTATTAATACATAAAGTGATAGGGGTCAGATTTGCAAAAAATGCTCCCGTCCTTAGGGTTATAATGGGCTCCGTCCCCAAGGGGTTAAGCCAGTACATGTCTGGGCCTGTCTGAAGTTTGCTAGAGAGCATTAGGATGATCCAGAAGTGGATTGGGAGAATGTCATATGGTCAGATGAAACCAAAGTAGAACTTTTTGGTAAAAACTCAACCTCATGTTTGGAGGAGAAAGAATGCTGAGTTGCATCCAAAGGACACCATACCTACTGTGAAGCATGGGGGGTGGAAACATCATTCTTTGGGGCTGTTTTTCAGCAAAGTGACCAGGATGACTGATCTGTGTAAAGGAAAGAATGAATGGGGCATGTATCGTGAGATTTTGAGTGAAAACCTCCTTCCATCAGCAAGGGTATTGAAGATGAAACGTGGTGGGGTCTTTTAGCATGACAATGATCCCAAACACACCGCCCGGGCAACGAAGGAGTGGCTTCGTAAGAAGCAATTCAAAGTCTTGGAGTGGCCTAGCCAGTCTCCAGATCTCAACCCCATAGAAAATCTTTGGAGGAAGTTGAAATTCCATGTTGCCCAGCGACAGCCCCAAAACATCACTGCTCTAGGGGAGATCTGCATGGAGGAATGGGCCAAAATACCAGCAACAGTGTGTGAAAACCTTGTGAAAACTTACATCAGCACAAGACCGTCCCAAATTCTATAACTTAGTAAAGCGCCAAAGCTACTCTAAAGAAAAAGTGCAATAAGCAATAATAAGGTGGCTGTGTGCTTACCCATTATTTGTGCTCCTTTTTACTCCTACTCCATTTCGTTACACCCCTTGAGAAAGTGAGAAAACTGCATAGGGGTATAGAGGAGCACGAATAATGGGTAAGCATACAGGCACCTTTTGATTACTGCTTGCACTTTATCTTTAGAGTAGCTTTGGCACTTTACTAAGTTATAGAGCAGGGGTCCTCAAACTTTTTAAACAGGGGGCTAGTTCACCGTTCCTCAGACCGTTGGAGGGCCAGACTATAGTAAAAAAAAAAAAAAAATATGAACAAATTCCTATGCATACTTATACATCTTATTAGTGGACTACCCCTTTAAATATGCAGCACAGCTCCCCCACATTAGGTTGGCAGCATAGTTCCCCCCACATTAGGTTGGCAGTATAGATCCCCCCACGTAAGTTTGTTGTTCCCCCACATTAGGGTTGGCAGTATAGTTCTCCCACATTAGGTTGTAGTTCCCCCACATTAGGTTGGCAGTATACTTCCCCCACATTGGGCTGGCAGTATAGTTTCCCCACATTAGGTGGTAGTTCCCCCACATTAGGTTGGCAGTATAGTTCCCCCCACATTAGGTTGGCAGTATAGTTCCACTACATTAGGTTTTAGTTCCCTCACATTAGGTTGGCAGTATAGTTACCCCCACATTAGGTTGTAGTTCCTCCACATTAGGTTGTAGTTCCCCCACATTAGGTTGTCAGTATAGTTCCCCCCACATTAGGTTGTAGTTCCCCCACATTAGGTTGTCGGTATAGTTCCCCTACATTTAGTTTGCAGTATAGTTCCCCCACATTAGGCTGGCAATATGTTCCCTCACATTAGGTGCAATATAGTCCGCCACATTAGTCTGGCAGTATGTACCCCCACATTAGGTGTAATATAGTCCCCCCACATTAGGCTGGCAGTATGTTCCCCCACATTAGGTGCAATATAGTCCCCCACATTAGGCTGGCAGTACGTTCCCCCACATTACGTGCAATATAGTCCCCCACATTAGGCTGGCAGTATGTTCCCCCACATTAGGTGCAATATAGCGCCCCACATTACGTTGGCAGTATGTTCCCCCACATTAGGTGCAGTATAGTCCCCCACATTACGTTGGCATTGTTCCCCCACATTTGGTGCAGTATAGTCCCCCCCACATTAGGTGCAATATAGTCCCCCACATTAGGCTGGCAGTATAGTCCCCCACATTACGTTGGCAGTATAGTCCCCCCACATTAGGTGCAATATAGTCCCCCACATTAGGCTGGCAGTATGTTCCCCCACATTAGGCTGGCAGTATAGTCCCCCACATTACGTCGGCAGTATAGTTCCCCCACATTAGGTGCAATATAGTCCCCACATTACGTTGGCAGTATGTTCCCCCACATTAGGTGCAGTATAGTCCCCCCACATTAGGTGCAATATAGTGCCCCACATTAGGCTGGCAGTATGTTCCCCCACAGGCATACAACCTCCAGCGATACAGTATGGCTGGAGGCTGTATGCCTGTGTACTGCCCCACTTCAGTGTTCCGACCAACGCTCTGGCCATAGCAGGACAGGAGGATCAGTGGTCGGAACATTGAAGCTGACGTGCCGCTGGTAAACACTTACCAACTGCCAGCGCGCGTCCTTCTTACTTCTTCCCAGCTCCTCCACGCTCCGTTGCCATGGGCGCACGCATGGGACGTCAGTGACGTCCCTGCGTGCGCTAGCTCCCGGCGGTCCTCGTGTTTTTAAAGTAAATGCGGGGCCACAGGGACTTAACAGAGGCCTCCCTGTGTTCCGAAAGCATCTTTCGGAACACAGGGATGTCCCGAGGTAAAAACATCCGGCGGGCTGGGTAAATGCTCTCGTAGTTTGAGGACCCCTGTTATAGAGTTTGGGACTGTCTAGGTCTGATTTTAGCACATAGTGCATAAGCTGGATGATTTGATCCAGTTCTAGTATGTGTTATACCCTAGTATCTGTTGAAATTCAATGCACGACAGCATAAAGGTGCTCCCTGGTTAATATACTTACTACCATATAGGTATATGCTCCTCTGTTATTGCTCGGCCTATATTTGGGGTCCTTACATATCCAGATTTTGCAAGCTGTTTTTATGAGATTTGATAATAAAGTATATATTTTATTCTTGTGCATGTGGTATGGTATGAGCTCAGTTCTTTTTGTTATGCATCAATTCAGTGGTAGTTTCCGCTTACCGTATTTTTCATCCTATAGGACAAACCGGCGTATAAGACGCACCCAATTTTTAGGGGCAAAATCTAAAAAATAAAGATTTTGAACCCAGTAGTGGTCTTTAACCTGCGGACCTCCAGATGTTGCAAAACTACAACTCCCAGCATGCCCGGACAGCCGTTGGCTGTCCGGGCATGGCAGGAGTTGTAGTTTTGCAACATCTGGAGGTCCGCAGATTGAAGACCACTGCAGGAGGAGGTAATACTCACGTGTCCCCGCCGCTCCGGATCCATCACCGCTGCCCTGGATGTCACTCCATCACCGTTGCCATCACGTCGTTACGCACGCACGCCGACGCACGTATGCGACGAAGTGATGACGAGGGAGGAGAGCGCCGGCCATACAGGGGATCCCTGAACGGAGAAGACACCGAGGAGGCAGGTAAGGTCCCTCCTGGTGTCCTGTAAGCACTAACCCGACTATTCAGTCGGGCTGTTCGGGACCGCCGCAGTGAAATCGCGGCGGTCCCGAACAGCCCGACTGAACAGCCGGGTTAGTGTCACTTTCCCTTCAGACGCGGCGGTCAGCTTTGATCGCCGCGTCTGAAGGGTTAATACAGGGCATCACCGCGATCGGTGATGTCCTATATTAGCCGCGGGTCCCGGCCGTTGATGGCCGCAGGGACCGCCGCGATAGGGGTGTATTCGCCGTATAAGACGCACCGACTTTTTCCCCCCAGTTTTGGGGAAGAAAAAGTGCGTCTTATACCGCGAAAAATACGGTATATAATAGGATCAATATAGACACCATGAAGCCATGAAGGCGATGTACAGGAAAGGGTGTCACTGGGGATTCTTTGTTTTTCTGTTGCTAATATTTTGCAAATATTAGTTTTCTCTGAAATTGCTGGTAAGAACAATGTGAAAATTAGCACACATTTGTGATCACGTTGTGTACCACGTGTGATCACAAGAATTGGTGGCCATGTTGGATTGCAAAATATTCTGCAATTATAGTTTTCTCTGAAATTGCTGGTCAGAAAATTGTAAAAATTAGCACACGTGTTTATGATCACTTTTCGTACCACAATGGATCACCTGCTTTGGCCACCATATTGGATTTCACAATATTTTACAAACATCTTCTTCTCTGAAACCGTTTGTTAGAATAACTTTATAATAATAGATTTCTCCTAAATTACTGGTGGTCAGAACAATGTGAAAATTAGCACACATGTCCACGATCACCTTCTTCATCATATGGGGGTCTAAGCAATCGTGTGCTATCACCTGGCTGTGCAGCATGGCCACCTGAATTGCTGCTTGCAGCTATATTTTTTGCTTTGATCTTGCTTTAATATTCATTACACAGTCGTAAGGGGGTTGATAAATTTGGTGCATGTGAGCAAAAAACAATAAATCACTTTAGAACACAATTTTGCATTATTCCTCCTATTCTTTTTTGTGACTTTTCAAAAGTGCTCTCCAAAGGCAGCTTTATAAGCTAGGTCTGAGCTGGTGCAAAATTTATGTGCCATATTTCAGCAATAAAAAAAAAAGGCTCTAAATACAATGATAAATCTACCACATGGAAGGTATTGAGTTGTAAATAACTGGTTACATTTTAAGTATATGTGAGTTTCAGTAGCATTATAATCGCTTGTACAACATAATAGGCATTTTAATTTGTAAGAATGTCAATCTTCACCTGAGAGTCATAACCTGCAATTTGCAGAAAGAGAAATAAAATTATGGTATTTCTCTGACAGACACTAAAAAGGATAATACATTAGTTCAAGACAAAAAGGATGTCCAGCACAAGATGTACAGTAAAAACTTGGAGATCTTTTTTGGAAAAACTTCATGTGGAACAAGTAACGCCGATGCATTTCGGACCTCACAGGGTCCTTAGTCATGGCATACACAATAGTAAATATTAACAGACATTTATACTAAAACATACTAGGTCACATGACTATTGAATAATTCTGGTGAGAACAATAGAAAATCTGGAATGGAATATAAAGGGGTACTCCAGTGGAAAACTTTTTTTTTTTTTTTTAAATGAACAGGTGCCAGAAAGTTAAACAGATTTCTAAATTACCGTATTTATCGGCGTATAACACGCACTTTTTAGGCAAAATTTTTTAGCCTAAAGTCTATGTGCGTGTTATACGCCGATACACCCCCAGGAAAGGCAGGGGAGAGAGGGCGTCGCTGCCCGCTTCTCTCCCCCTGCCTTTCCTGGGGTCTAGAGCGCTGCTGCCGGCCCTTCTCTCCCCCTGGCTATCGGCGCCGCTGCCCGTTCTGTCCCCCTGACTATCGGTGCCGGCGCCCCATTGCCGGTGCCGATAGCCAGGGGGAGAGAAGCGGCGCCGACAGCCAGGGGGAGAGAAGGGGCAGCGGCACCCATTGCCGGCGCCGCCGCCCCGTTGCCTCCCCCCATCCCCGGTGGCATAATTACCTGGGTCGGGTCCGCGCTGCTGCAGGCCTCCGGCGTGCGTCCCCGGCGTTGTTGCTATGCGCTGCGCGGCGCATGACGTCAGTGCGCCGCACCGTGCATAGCAATGACGCAGGGGATGCACGACGGAGGCCTGCAGCAGCGCGGCACCGATAGTCAGGGGGACAGAACGGGCAGCGGCGCCGATAACCAGGGGGAGAGAAGGGCCGGCAACAGGGCTCTAGACCCCAGGAAAGGCAGGGGGAGAGAAGCGGGCAACGACGGCCTCTCTCCCCCTGCCTTTCCTGGGGGTGTATCGGGGTATACACGCACACACACGCACCCTCATTTTACCATGGATATTTGGGTAAAAAACTTTTTTTACCCAAATATCCTTGGTAAAATGAGGGTGCGTGTTATAGGCCGGTGCGTGGTATACCCCGATAAATACGGTACTTCTATTTAAAAATCTTAATCCTTCCAGTACTTCTTAGCAGCTGTATGCTACAGAGGAAATTCTTTACTTTTTGTATTTCTTTATTGTCTTGTCCACAGTGCTCTCTGCTGATACCTCTGTCCGTGTCAGGAACTGTCCAGAGCAGCATAGGTTTGCTATGGAGATTTTCTCCTGCTCTAGACAGTTCCTGATAAGGGCATCAGGTATCAGCAGAGAGCACTGTGGACAAGACAAAAAAGAAATTCAAAAAGAAAACAATTTCCTCTGTAGCATACAGCTGCTAATAAGTACTGGAGGGACAAATATTTTTTAACTCCTTAAGGACGCAGAGCGTACCTGTATGCCCTGCGCCTGGTCCCGGTATATAACGCGGGGTCACGCCGTGACCCCACGTCATACCGGGTCGGTCCCGGTGGCTAATGATAGCCGGGACCCTGGGCTAAAAGCGTGCGGCACCGATCTTTGTGCCGCACGCTATTAACCCTTTAGATGCGGCGAACAAAATTGATTGCTGCGTCTAAAATGAAAGTGAAAGCTTCCCGACAGCTCAGTTGGGCTGATCGGGACCATCGTGATAAAATCGCGATGGTCCCGATCAGCTAGGACGCGAGCGGAGGTCCCCTTACCTGCCTCCATCGTGTCCGATCGGCGATTGATTGCTCCAAGCCTGAGATCCAGGCTTGAGCAATCGACTGCTTATAACACTGATCAATGCAAAGCTATGGCTTTGCAAGGATCAGTGTAAAAGATCAGTGTGTACAGTGTTATAGCCCCCTATGGGAGCTATAAGACTGCAAAAAAAAAAATCCAAAATCAAAAATAGCGTATTTTTGGTCCCTTTTTATATCGTAAAAAAATTAATAAAAAGTGATAAAAAAAATCCTATCAATACAAAAATGGTACGGATAAAATCCTCAGATCACGGCGCAAAAAATTTGCACTCATACCAGCCCATACGTGGAAAAATAAAAAAGTTCTAGGGGTCAGAAAATGAGAATTTTTTACTTATACATTTCCTGCATTTAGTTATGATTTTTTTCAGAAGTATGACCAAATCAAACCTATATAAGTAGGGTATCATTTTAACCGTATGGACCTACAGAATAAAGATAAGGGGGATATTTATCAAAGCTGTCTATGTCCCGCTTCAATATAGACCAAACTACAGAGTGTTTGGCCGGTCTATTGTGCACCTCCTTTATCAAATAGCGCACGGCTCTTGATAAATTCTGTGCACAGACTTCGGGATCTATTCTGTAATCTATATTTAAACCTGCTCCAACATGGTCTGACATTTTGGCGTACTTTCAGCCGATGCGACTTGTTGCTGTAAAGTCGCTTTTGATAAATTCAGCACCAATGCATTTTTCAATGCATTTCAGTCTAAACTAGACTAGAATGCCTCATGTTCTAAAAATCCTCTAGAGCAAAAGTCGCAGAAAAGTCGCACATATTTAGACTGCGACTTTCTGTGCGACAAATTTAGACAGGAAAAACCAGTCTAAATCCTTTGATAAATATCCCCCATGGTGTCATTTTTACCAAAAAATGTACTGCGTAGAAACAGAAGCCCCCCAAAAGTTACAAAATGGCATTTTTTCTTCAATTTTGTTGCACAATTAATTTTTTTTTGTTTTGCTGTAGATTTTTTGGTAAAATAACTAATGTCACTGCAAAGCAGAATTGGTGGTGAAAACAATAAGCCATCATTTTAGGTCCAAAATTTGACCAAAATTGAAAGCGTTATGATTTTTAGAAGGTGATGAGGAAAAAATGAAAATGCAAAAACGGCAAAACCCTTAAGGGGTTAATAGAAGTAATTTACAAATCTGTTTAACTTTCTGGCACCAGTTGATTTAAAAAAAAAATAATTCCACCAAAGTACCCCTTTAATACTGGATTCAGCCAACCACTCTGGGATAAATATCTTATACTGAGATGTTGATATGTACCCATTATTATTTTTCTACACCAATAATGTAAAAAATATGAAAAACATTTATTCCAAAAATTATTATTATGGTACATATATAGTATCTAGCACTATCCTATTACCGCATATCTCTACATTATAGAAAGCTATACATTACTTACATGACAATATTGTAACACCATTACAATAGAATCTAATAGAACAATATCAAATCCTTTCTAAAATTCATACCTTGTGGATATCTAGTGTTAAGTAAAAACATCCAGTAAGATTCTCTGTTAAGTAGCTGTCGTCTCAAGCCCCCCCTTTTTGATGTTTCTTTTAACCCTCTCTATCCCCATAACCTTTAATGAGGTTACATCTCCTTTGAGTATTTCCCAAAAGTGCTTTCATAGTATGGACACATTGAACTGTTCTTCTCTGGCATCTGAGATACCGTATTTTTCGCCGTATAAGACGCACTTTTTTCCCCAAAACTGGGGGGGAAAAGTTGGTGCGTCTTATACGGCGAATACACACCTATCGGGTCGGTCCCTGCGGCCATCAACGGGCGGGACCCGCGGCTAATACAGGATATCACCGATCGTGGTGATGCCCTGTATTAACCCTTCAGACTCGGCGATCGTGATGACGGCGACGGCGAGCGTGGATCCCGGGAAGAAGACGTCCGAAGCGTCGGGGACACCTCAGCAACAGCGATGGAGCGACATCCAGGGCAGCGGTGACGGGTCCGGAGCGGCGGGACACGTACTATGTCCTATACAGTGGTCTGCAACCTGCGGACCTACAGATGTGCACCCCATAAACTGACAGTGGCAGCTATTGCCTGATGCTAAGTATACTACTGAGGTAGTGTTACAGTTAATGTAACTCCTAACCTCTTAGTACTGAATGACTCAAAGCTGTCCGCAATCTGCATGTGGGTGTGTGTAATACAATACTTATGTCCACATTTCCCATTGCCCGGGTGATTTAGCCAGGTAGGTTTATTCCTGTTTCTGTGTGACTCATCCATAAATAGGATAGGGGCAAGACCCAACCCAAAGAAGGACCACGCTTTGCCACAGCCTGTAACCACCCCCAGATTAAATCTTAATACACCATCCTGTTCCAAGACTGGTATTTGGTCATAATTTATTTTATAGCATAGAATTGAAGGCTGTAGGCTGTAACAAAATGGGGAAACCTTTGTTTCCCTGCACTAGTCTGAACAATAGTATGATTTTTGTTCCGCAAAATCAATGTATTACGGTCCAAGGCCATAGCACTATCCCTTACTGCAATAAGGTTATTTTCATCATATCCTATTTTTGAGTCTCTCCAATAATAATTCTAAGACATACCCATTCACCATATGGAATGTTTTTACCACATGTTTTGGGTGACAGGATGATGCCTGCAAAATTGTATTTGTTATCTCTGCACGATAAAACAACATCCAAAAATGGAAAACTGTTGAGGAAATGAAGTGATGTGAATTTCATATTTAATGTAGTTGTTAACATAGTCTACGAATTCATTAAATGTGTGCACTGTATCCCTCCACATCAAAACTCAATCATCAATAAACCTACCAATCCATTTTATGCAATAAAAAAATGGATTACTGGGGGTAAAGATTTATAATTCCTCCTGGTATATCATATAGATGTTTGCATATGACGGGGAGTATTTCGCTCCCATGGAAGCTCCCCTGACAAATCTCCATTGAACATGAAGAAATTATTGTAAAATAAAAATTTGGTTGCCATCAAAATAAACTCCTTCAGGCCAGGGGAGTACCTACTGTGTACATCTAAATAATGAGATAGGCCAGGAAGGCCCTCTTGGTTTGGAATGGAGGGATACAGTGCCACCACTTCACAGGTGGCCCAAGAAAAACTTGTGTCCCAATGGATTTGGTTCATGATTTCTAGGATATGTCTGGTGTCCCATAGGAATGTGGGGGTAATTATTTTTAGAGGTTGCAGTGAGGTGCGGTTTGCAGTATAGAGGTAAGGAGACAGCGTTTTAAATCAAAGTCCAGTGTGTTATTCACACTTGACAATACAGCAACCAGTCTTTAAACTCAGAAAAAAAAGGAAAGCACAACAAAGTCCACCTGAACTGCCTTGGTGTTAGATCACACCAGAGTTCGTGCCGTGCGGCACTCAGCAAGACTTTTCCTAGCCTTCAGCAAGGCTGTATTAGCAGCTTCCACTCTTCCACTTCAGAGAGCAGAACTCCAAACACAGCTTCCACATGCACTGTGAGCTGCCAACAGTCAATTCCCCGCAGCTGGTAAAACATCCTCATTTTAAGACCAGCAAAAGCCGGCCTGAATTGTGGGGAATGACCCTCACCCTGCACTTGGTCATTCCCGGTAACAGCTGTCCCGGAATAGCCTTAAAGCCATACTACAACTTAGTGTAAGACTGCCTCGCAGTACAGACACTGAAAAATATCGGCTCTTACCTTACCAAAGCCAGGAGCTTTGGTGACACATAGCGTCCATCGACCACCATCCCTTTCACCTTCTCACAATATATACATATACCATAATAATAATTTTGTAATACATTTTTTCATATTTTCTACATTATTGGTTGGTGTAGAAAAATGCTAATGGACACATATCAACATCCTAGATATTTATCCTAGAGTGGTTGGCTGAATCCAGGATTAGATTCCATTCCAGATTTTCTATTGTTCTGACCAGGATTATTCAATGGTCATGTGACCTAGTATGTTTTAGTATACATGTCTGTTAAGTTTTACCATTTAATATGCCAAGTGAGGTCCGAAACATGTTGGCGTTACTTGTTCCACATGAAGCTTTTCCAAGTTTTACTGTACATCTTGTACTGGACATCCTATTTGTCTTAGACGAGTGGACATTGGAAATGCTGCTGATCACGTCCTGGCACAGGTGTGGCAGGTGGAGGTAGGAGCGGTGAACTTCTGCTTCTTTGGATAATACATCAGTTGACTGAAAATATCAAAGTGACTCAATTCCATTATTTCAGATAAACCTGAAGTTCTTGAACCACCATAGCTGACACTATTGTTTACTCAAAAATGTTTGGGCATTTAGAAAAAATGCAGTCAAAACCTGGGTAAGTAGTCATGGGGGGATGGTCCTAGTTTCTGTTTCCTGATCCACCACTTTATGCGTCATTCAATGCCAGTGAATGGGGAGCAGACATCGGTACCACCTCCCATGATTTATTACCTGATCCCCAGCGGCTTTTCAAAAGCTAATTTCACTGAGTGTTTCAGAGTAAATCATAGTGTCCTGGCATCCCATTGCCTTTTTCTGTTTCATGCTGAGCCTGGTTGAAACAGGTGGCAGGTTGTTATGTCAGATACTATTTTTGAAAATAAAAAAGTTAAAATAAAATTTAGTTGAAATGTTACCTACATTTTTTAAATTCTACAGTTAGGCCAGTTTGCCAGGGCATGCTGAGGAGTTCAGTTTTCACTATAGCTGAGGAACTTCAAGTCGCAGACTGCTTATTTTTGCTAATATATTTGTTTGTCAATGTTACCACATTTTTGCATGCATTATTTCTTGTAAATATTTTATAGGATGTAATATGTGTTAGGCTTCTTTCACACTGCCATTGCGCCTCTTCGAGAACGGCCGTCAAACTCTCTTTTGTTTTTGTTTGACAGCCATCATTTTGACGGGGCGCATCGGGCAAAAGCGGGTCACGATGGACATAATAGTCAATGGGGTCCGTCCAGCATTGCTGTTTTCCAGGGTAGCAGGAGAAAATGATGGAGCAAGTAGTATTTTTTTTCTCGCTATCCTCCCAGCGGTCCCGACGGACGTCACTCTACCATGAGACAACGGTAGTGTGAAAGGGGCCTTACCCTGTCTCCTTCCTCACCTGCCCAGTCTTTATTCTACAGGCCTCCTACTCTTAACCTCTCTTTCTCTCATTTTAACACTTGAACTTTATTGATGGAGATTTCTAAAAAGTAAAAAAAATACACTCTATGAGGGGAATTTATCATTCAAATGTACATAGTTTTGTTTAAGTACAAGAGTTTCTTTACAACTTTTGCAACACTCATGGCATTTTATTAAAAGGTAGACCGGATTTAGCTTTAGCAAGCCTGTCATAATTAACACTTTAGATATTTTTTTCACACCACTGACCCTTATAATTTTTGTAGCGATGTTGTGAAACTCTGCAAAGCATCCCTAAATGAAGCCAATAAACCTGCACCCAATTCCTTGCTGGTTTCTTCAATAGCAGAATCATAGCTGCCAAAAAGAGGTGTGACAGCGGATATATCTTCTCGAGCAGCCTGAACCAAAATACGTTGTAGAGATTCTTTGACCATGTTATATTTTTGATCATCAAATTTTACAAGCGTTACTTCATCAAGGGGATAGCTAACATCAGGAGGATAGCAATCTTTTGGTACTGGAAACTCAACATATTTTAACATTGGAAGGTTTACAAGAACTCTGAATATTCGCCTAAGACTTATAGATGTCAAAGGATTCTGGAGAAATTTAAAATCTCTGAGTTTCAGACAATGCACCAAGCCTACTTCCATTACATGGATATTCATGTCTCCTATATTACATTCTTCCAGAACCAAAGTCTTAAGTGTTGATGAAGCTTTTTGGAGAAGTTTAAAGAAAGTTGATGGAAAGAGTTCTGTTATACTGTGACCACTGAGATCCAAGAGTTCCAAATGTTCCACATGCAAGCTGTTTGACAAGTACACCATGTCAACCTGGTTCAGGGAACAATTACTTAATTCAAGTACTTTTAATGGGGTCTTCAATGGGCTGAAAAAGAAATCAAAGAAATAATAAGTTAATAACCCAAGAGAACACCAGCATGTGGGCAGATCATGCTAAGACTTTGAAATAAGAGTTATCAGAGATATTAAGATACATTTATACATATACTATATGGACAAAAGTATTGGGAAGCAAGTCATAATCATTACAGTGGGGATCAAAAGTTTGGGCACCCCAGGTAAAAATTTGTATTAAGAAGCTGAGGAAAGACAGAAAAATCTCCAAAAGGCATCAAATTACAGATTAGACATTCTTATAATATATCTGTGATGGATCCTAGAGTCACCCTACCTACTTGGATGGACTTTAGGACATCACTATTTGTACCCCTCAGTTGATGTTGTCCAGTGACATAAAGCTCAGAGTTAAAATACTTTTATTTACTGTTTTCATACACTTTCTGCACACGGTCCACTTTCTGTGCACAATACACCTTTTTGCACATGGTCTACCTTTTGCACACTGTCCACCTCCTTTACACAATACACCTTTTGCACATGGTTCACATTTTGCACACTGTTCACTTTTTGCACACGGTTCACTGTCACGATGCCGGCTGGCAGGTAGTGGATCCTCTGTGCCAGAGAGGGATTGGCGTGGACCGTGCTAGAGGATCGGTTCTAAGTCACTACTGGTTTTCACCAGAGCCCGCCGCAAAGCGGGATGGTCTTGCTGCGGCGGTAGTGACCAGGTCGTATCCCCTAGCAACGGCTCAACCTCTCTGGCTGCTGAAGATAGGCGCGGTACAAGGGAGTAGACAGAAGCAAGGTCGGACGTAGCAGAAGGTCGGGGCAGGCAGCAAGGATCGTAGTCAGGGGCAACGGCAGAAGGTCTGGAATCACAGGCAAGGAACACACAAGGAACGCTTTCACTGGCACTAGGGCAACAAGATCCGGCGAGGGAGTGAAGGGGAAGTGAGGTGATATAGGGAAGTGCACAGGTGTAAACACTAATTGGAACCACTGCACCAATCAGCGGTGCAGTGGCCCTTTAAATCGCAAAGACCCGGCGCGCGCGCGCCCTAGGGAGCGGGGCCGCGCGCGCCGGGACAGAACTGACGGGGAGCGAGTAAGGTACGGGAGCCGGGGTGCGCATCGCGAGCGGGCGCTACCCGCATCGCGAATCGCATCCCGGCCGGAGGTGGTAACGCAGCGCCCCGGGTCCGTGGAACCGACCGGGGCGCTGCAGTGAGGGAAGTGTAGCGAGCGCTCCGGGGAGGAGCGGGGACCCGGAGCGCTCGGCGTAACAGTACCCCCCCCCTTGGGTCTCCCCCTCTTCTTGGGGCCTGAGAACCTGAGGATCAGACTTTTGTCCAGGATATTGTCCTCAGGTTCCCAGGACCTCTCTTCTGGACCACAACCCTCCCAATCCACTAAAAAAAAAGTTCTTCCCCTGACCTTTTTAGAGGCCAAAATCTCTTTGACAGAGAAGATGTCCGAGGAGCCGGAAACAGGAGTGGGAGGAACAGATTTAGGAGAAAAACGGTTGAGGATGAGAGGTTTAAGAAGAGAGACGTGAAAGGCATTAGGGATACGAAGAGAAGGAGGAAGAAGAAGTTTGTAAGAGACAGGATTAATTTGACACAAAACTTTAAAAGGACCAAGATAGCGTGGTCCCAACTTATAGCTCGGGACACGGAAACGGACATATTTAGCGGAGAGCCATACCTTGTCTCCAGGGGAAAAAATGGGAGGAGCTCTTCTTTTCTTATCTGCGAATCTCTTCATGCGAGAAGAAGCCTGTAAGAGAGAATTTTGGGTCTCTTTCCATATGGTGGAAAGATCACGAGAAATTTCATCCACAGCGGGCAGACCAGAGGGCAAGGGGGTAGGGAGGGGGGGAAGAGGGTGACGGCCGTACACCACGAAAAACGGAGATTTGGAGGAAGATTCAGAGATTCTGAAATTATACGAGAATTCGGCCCAAGGTAGAAGATCTGCCCAGTCATCCTGGCGGGAGGAAACAAAATGTCGTAAATAGTCACCCAAGATCTGGTTAATTCTCTCTACTTGTCCATTGGATTGAGGATGGTATGCAGAAGAAAAATTTAATTTAATCTTGAGTTGTTTACAGAGAGCCCTCCAGAATTTAGACACAAATTGGACGCCTCTATCCGAGACGATCTGTGTAGGCAACCCGTGAAGACGAAAAATGTGTACAAAAAATTGTTTAGCCAACTGAGGCGCTGAAGGAAGACCAGGAAGAGGGATGAAATGTGCCATTTTGGAGAATCGATCAACGACCACCCAAATAACAGTGTTGCCATGGGATGGGGGTAAGTCAGTAATAAAATCCATACCAATCAGAGACCAAGGTTGTTCGGGGACAGGTAGAGGATGAAGAAAACCAGCGGGCTTCTGGCGAGGAGTCTTATCCCGGGCACAGATAGTGCAGGCTCGCACAAAGTCCACCACATCAGTCTCTAGAGTCGGCCACCAATAGAAGCGAGAGATGAGTTGCACAGATTTCTTGATGCCCGCATGACCTGCGAGATGGGAGGAGTGACCCCATTTGAGGATCCCAAGGCGTTGGCGTGGAGAAACAAAGGTCTTTCCTGGAGGAGTTTGCCTGATGGAGGCTGGAGAAGTGGAAATCAGGCAGTCAGGAGGAATGATGTGTTGAGGAGAGAGTTCAATTTCAGAGGCATCTGAGGAACGAGAGAGAGCATCGGCCCTAATGTTTTTATCAGCAGGCCGAAAGTGAATTTCAAAATTAAATCGGGCAAAGAACAGAGACCACCTGGCCTGACGAGGATTCAGCCGTTGGGCAGACTGGAGGTAGGAGAGGTTCTTGTGATCGGTGTAAATAATAACTGGAAATCTTGATCCCTCCAGCAGATGCCTCCATTCCTCAAGTGCTAATTTAATGGCTAGAAGCTCTCGATCCCCGATGGAGTAGTTCCTCTCCGCCGGAGAGAAGGTCCTGGAAAAAAAACCACAAGTAACAGCATGCCCGGAAGAGTTTTTTTGTAGAAGGACAGCTCCAGCTCCCACTGAGGAGGCATCAACCTCCAATAGGAAGGGTTTAGATGGGTCAGGTCTGGAGAGCACGGGAGCCGAAGAAAAGGCAGACTTGAGTCGTTTAAAGGCGTCTTCCGCTTGAGGAGGCCAAGACTTGGGATCGGCATTTTTTTTTGTTAAAGCCACAATAGGAGCCACAATGGTAGAAAAATGTGGAATAAATTGCCTGTAATAATTGGCGAACCCCAAAAAACGTTGGATGGCACGGAGTCCGGAGGGGCGTGGCCAATCTAAGACGGCAGAGAGTTTATCTGGGTCCATTTGTAGTCCCTGGCCAGAGACCAAGTATCCTAGAAAAGGAAGAGATTGGCATTCAAACAGACATTTCTCTATTTTGGCATAGAGTTGATTATCACGAAGTCTCTGAAGAACCATACGGACATGCTGGCGGTGTTCTTCAAGATTGGCAGAAAAAATCAGGATATCGTCCAGATATACAACAACACAGGAGTATAGTAGATCACGAAAAATTTCATTAACAAAGTCTTGGAAGACGGCAGGGGCGTTGCATAGACCAAAGGGCATGACCAGATACTCAAAGTGTCCATCTCTGGTGTTAAATGCCGTTTTCCATTCATCCCCCTCTCTGATGCGGATGAGATTATAAGCACCTCTTAAGTCCAGTTTGGTAAAAATATGGGCACCTTGGAGACGATCAAAGAGTTCAGAGATGAGGGGTAGGGGGTAGCGGTTCTTAACCGTGATTTTATTAAGACCGCGGTAGTCAATGCAAGGACGTAGAGAGCCATCTTTTTTGGACACAAAGAAAAATCCGGCTCCGGCAGGAGAGGAGGATTTACGGATAAAGCCCTTTTTTAAATTTTCTTGGACGTATTCAGACATGGCAAGAGTCTCTGGGACGGACAGAGGATAGATTCTGCCCCGGGGTGGAGTAGTGCCCGGGAGGAGGTCAATGGGACAATCATAAGGCCTGTGAGGAGGTAGAGTCTCAGCTTGTTTTTTGCAAAAAACGTCCGCAAAGTCCATATAGGCCTTAGGGAGACCGGTTACATGAGGAAGCACAGGGACACGGCAAGGTTTACTGGGAACCGGTTTTAAGCAGTCCTTGGAACAAGAGGGCCCCCAACTCTTGATCTCCCCAGTGGACCAATCCAGGATTGGGGAATGGAGTTGAAGCCAGGGAAGTCCAAGAAGGATTTCAGAAGTGCAATTGGGGAGGACCAACAGTTCAATCCTCTCGTGATGAGATCCGATGCACATTAGAAGGGGCTCCGTGCGGAAACGTATAGTACAGTCCAATCTTTCATTGTTTACACAATTGATGTAGAGGGGTCTGGCGAGACTGGTCACCGGGATGTTGAACCTGTTGACGAGAGAGGCTAAGATGAAATTTCCTGCAGATCCAGAGTCCAAGAAGGCCACAGCAGAGAAGGAGAAGGCAGAGGCAGACATCCGCACAGGCACAGTAAGACGTGGAGAAGCAGAGTAGACATCAAGGACTGTCTCACCTTTGTGCGGAGTCAGCGGACGTCTTTCCAGGCGGGGAGGACGGATAGGACAATCCTTCAGGAAGTGTTCGGTACTAGCACAGTACAGGCAGAGATTCTCCATGCGGCGTCGTGTCCTCTCTTGGGGTGTCAGGCGAGACCGGTCGACCTGCATAGCCTCCACGGCGGGAGGCACAGGAACAGATTGCAGGGGACCAGAGGAGAGAGGAGCCGGGGAGAAGAAACGCCTCGTGCGAACAGAGTCCATATCCTGGCGGAGCTCCTGACGCCGTTCGGAAAAACGCATGTCAATGCGAGTGGCAAGATGGATGAGTTCATGTAGGTTAGCAGGGATTTCTCGTGCGGCCAGAACATCTTTAATGTTGCTGGATAGGCCTTTTTTAAAGGTCGCGCAGAGTGCCTCATTATTCCAGGATAATTCTGAAGCAAGGGTACGGAACTGTACGGCATACTCGCCAACGGAAGAATTACCCTGGACCAGGTTCAACAGGGCAGTCTCAGCAGAAGAGGCTCGGGCAGGTTCCTCAAAGACACTTCGAATTTCCGAGAAGAAGGAGTGTACAGAGGCAGTGACGGGGTCATTGCGGTCCCAGAGCGGTGTGGCCCAAGCCAGGGCTTTTCCAGACAGCAGGCTGACTACGAAAGCCACCTTAGACCTTTCAGTGGGGAACTGGTCCGACATCATCTCCAAGTGTAATGAACATTGGGAAAGAAAGCCACGGCAAAACTTAGAGTCCCCATCAAATTTATCCGGCAAGGATAGTCGTATTCCAGAAGCGGCCACTCGCTGCGGAGGAGGTACAGGAGCTGGCGGAGGAGATGATTGCTGGAGCTGTGGTAGTAACTGTTGTAGCATAACAGTCAGTTGAGACAGCTGTTGGCCTTGTTGCGCAATCTGTTGTGACTGCTGGGCGACCACCGTGGTGAGGTCAGCGACAACTGGCAGAGGAACTTCAGCGGGATCCATGGCCGGATCTACTGTCACGATGCCGGCTGGCAGGTAGTGGATCCTCTGTGCCAGAGAGGGATTGGCGTGGACCGTGCTAGAGGATCGGTTCTAAGTCACTACTGGTTTTCACCAGAGCCCGCCGCAAAGCGGGATGGTCTTGCTGCGGCGGTAGTGACCAGGTCGTATCCCCTAGCAACGGCTCAACCTCTCTGGCTGCTGAAGATAGGCGCGGTACAAGGGAGTAGACAGAAGCAAGGTCGGACGTAGCAGAAGGTCGGGGCAGGCAGCAAGGATCGTAGTCAGGGGCAACGGCAGAAGGTCTGGAATCACAGGCAAGGAACACACAAGGAACGCTTTCACTGGCACTAGGGCAACAAGATCCGGCGAGGGAGTGAAGGGGAAGTGAGGTGATATAGGGAAGTGCACAGGTGTAAACACTAATTGGAACCACTGCACCAATCAGCGGTGCAGTGGCCCTTTAAATCGCAAAGACCCGGCGCGCGCGCGCCCTAGGGAGCGGGGCCGCGCGCGCCGGGACAGAACTGACGGGGAGCGAGTAAGGTACGGGAGCCGGGGTGCGCATCGCGAGCGGGCGCTACCCGCATCGCGAATCGCATCCCGGCCGGAGGTGGTAACGCAGCGCCCCGGGTCCGTGGAACCGACCGGGGCGCTGCAGTGAGGGAAGTGTAGCGAGCGCTCCGGGGAGGAGCGGGGACCCGGAGCGCTCGGCGTAACATTCACCTTTTGTACAATGCACTAATTCTACACATGCTTCTCCTTTTTGCACACAGTCCAACTTCTGCACACCTCCACCTTTTGCACTCAAGGCACTGTATAGGGAGAGCTAATCACCTTTATTCGATTATCTCCCAGATTCACTGTCACCTGTATTGTCTTTACTGACCCTTCCCCCTGTGATGTCCTTCCTATAAAAGAAGACTCTTGTTCCACAATAAAGAGTTCTGATTTTATACCTGAAGACTGGTGTTGCCTGGTTCTTTGGGTACAAGGATGCAATAATCTCTAGTTCTGCCTGGGGATATTGCCTGTGATATGCTGGGGCTTGTCATTCGGAAGGAGAAGTCATTTTTGGCGGAGTCACTCCATAGTCCATAGTAGGATCAAATTCCCATAGCTAACTTCTTCCGCTCTATACAGTTCCTGACATGTACATAGGTGTCAGCAGAAAGCACTGTGGTCATACACTTCAGTTGGTGCATACAGCAAATGAGAAGTACAGGACGGATATAGATTTTTTAAAATTAAAAGTCAATATCAAATATGTTTAAATTACTGCCACCAATTTATATTTTGGAAAAAGCATGTTCAAATTTTTAAGCATATTATTTTCAGGTCACAAGATTGAAAATGGCTAATGCATGTAAGAATAAATTAGTATTAATTTGGTTGATTGAATGTGTACATACAGTACTTACATTTTTTTAAATTTTGGTTTTGATTTTGAAAACTGCAGGTCAAATATGGATAGAATATATGAAAAATTGTACACCCTCACCTTATGTTTAGTGGTTTCCTTGGTAACCCTTAGTGACCCTCTTTTTATATGAAATGTAAATTACCTTAAGATAGCACTTTTGGAATATGTATGTTTTTTAAACAGTTTTTTTTTAATGTATAAAGTCAAATCAAATGCATGGTCATAGTACATTACTTAGTAAAAATTATTATTTTCTAGGGGGGGTCACTGTGTAAAGACATTGCCTTACTTCTTCTGTATTGTTCAAGAGTTTATCCCCTTAAAGGGGTACCCCGGTGAAAAACTTTTTTTTTTTTTTTTTTTAAATCATCAACTGGTGCCAGAAAGTTAAACAGATTTGTAAATTACTTCTATTAAAAAATATTAATCCTTCCTGTACTTATTAGCTGCTGAATACTACAGTGGAAATTATTTTCCGTTTGAAACACAGAGCTGTGTTTCAGCAGCTAATAAGTACAGGAAGGATTAAGATTTTTTAATAGAAGTAATTTACAAATCTGTTTTCTGGCACCAGTTGATTTAAAAAAAAAAGTTTTTCACCGGAGTATCCCTTTAAGGACTCAGCGTTTTTCCGTTTTTGCATTTTCATTTTTTCCTCATGACCTTCTAAAAATCATAGCACTTTCAATTTTGCACATAAAATTCCATATTATGGCTTATTTTTTGCACCACCAATTCTACTTTGCAGTGACATTAGTCATTTTACCAAAAATTGCACGGCGAAACAGAAAAAAATTCATTGTGCGACAAAATTGAAGAAAAAATTTAATTTTGTTAATTTTGGGGGCCTCCGTTTCTACGCAGTGCATTTTTCGGTAAAAATGACACCTTATCATTATTCTGTAGGTCCATATGGTTAAAATGATACCCTACTTATATAGGTTTGATTTTGTCGTACTTCTGAAAAAAATCATAACTACATGCAGGAAAATGTATACGTTTAAAATTGACATCTTCTGACCCCTATAACTTTTTTATTTTTATGCATACAGGGCCGGTATGAAGGCAGATTTTTTGCGCGGTGTTCTGAAGTTTTTATCGGTACCATTTTTGCATTGATCAGACTTTTTGATCACTTTTTATTAATTTATTTATGACATAAAAAGTGACCAAAAATACGCTATTTTGGACTTTGGAATTTTTTTGTGCGTACGCACACCGTGCGGTTTAATTAACAATATATTTTTATAGTTGGAACATTTACACACGCGGTGATAATACATATATTTATTTTTATTTACACAGTTTTATTTTTTTTTTAAGGGAAAAGGGGGGTGATTCCAACTTTTATTAGGGAAGGGGTTAAATTACCTTTATTAACTTTTTTTTTCCACTTTTTTTTTGCAGTGTTATAGGTCCCATAGGTTACACTAAGGGCCTGTTCAAGATTCTTGAATAATAGCAAACAAAAAAAATCATGCTTAACTTCGAAACCACTATAGAATTTTTTTGGTTGAGAAGTTGAAACTTAGGGAATATTGGATATATATATATATTGTTAAAGGCTTGGTAAATAATAATTCTTTTGTTATTGAACATGCTACTCAGTTTTATTGGTTTTTAATTTTCATTTTCAAGTACATATTTTTCAAGTACATATTTTTAGAATATTTTTTTTATTTACATTATTTTTGTAAATTTTTAATGGACCGTAATCTAGAAGAATTATTGTATTAAAGGGGTATTCCAGGCAAAACCTTTTTTTATATATATATATATCAACTGGCTCAGGAAAGTTAAACAGATTTGTAAATTACTTCTATTAAAAAATCTTAATCCTTCCAATAGTTATTAGCTTCTGAAATTTTCTGTCTAACTGCTCAAGGATGATGTCACGTCCCGGGAGCTGTGCATGATGGGAGAATATCCCCATAGGAACTGCACAGCTCCCGGGACGTGAGTCATCAATTGTCATAGAAATTTCAGTATTTTCACTTCTAACGGTATTTTAGCACAAATATATCTTATCCCCTATCCAAAGCTTTGTTGATAACATGTTTGATTGCAGGGGTTCAAATGCTGTGTTCCCATGCAATTTCTTATGCAGAAGCCTTTCTCATCCTGTTACGGGGTTACTGTGTGCAATTTTTTTTTTATGGTTTTAAGTGATTTTTTAATGGAGTTTTAAATATATATTTTTCAACCCCTTCCCGCAAATGGACGTGTATACACGTCCAATACATTTTCTATCACCATGTCCGTTGGCATGGTGATAGAAACGTCATCTCAGCTGTCCTGGACAGCTGACCGATGACACTATGCAGCAGGGGACCAATCAGACTGGTCCCCTGCTGCAAATCGTTGTCATTAGTCAGTCAGTTAGTCACTGACTAATGACAATGACTTGCGGGGTTCCGGGCTGATCGGGTCTCTGGTGACCCGATCGCCCGGAAAATAGGGATGATCGGAGCAGTCAGAGACCGCTCCGATCCATCCTGAGTGATAGGAGCGAGGTGGCAGCTGCCACCTCTCTCCTAAACCCCTGCCATTGGTTGTTAGGACTAGCGACCAATGGCAGGAGGGGGGCAGGAGGTTAGAAGTGAAATCCCCGCTCTGCCCCGCCCCTGGATGTCGGGGCAGAGCGGGGGGAAGATGGCGGATGGTCCCGGGACCAGCGATCATGTCCCGGGACTGGCAATCGTGTCGGGACCCGTGGCGGTATCTGGACAGACAGCGCGGGACCAGCGGAGGTAGCGGTGGACGCAGCAGTGAAGATCAGCGGTAAGTGATCTTCACTGCTGCTTTCCAGGAGTTGCCAAACTACAACTCCCAGCAAGCCCAGACAGCAAAAGGCTTTCTGGCCATGCTGGGAGTTGTAGTTTTGCAACATCTGGAGGCCCACAGTTTGGAGACCACTGCACAGTGGTCACCAAACTGTGACCCTCCAGATATTGCAAAACTAACTCCCAACATGTCTTTTGGCGGTCTGGGCATGCAGGGAGTTGTAGTTTTTCAACAGCTGGAGGCACCCTTTTTGGGAAACACTGAGTTAAGTAACAAACTCAGTGTTTTGCAAACAGTGTGCCTCCAGCTGTTGCATAACTACAACCCCCAGAATGCACGGACAGCCAAAGGGCATGCTGGGAGTGTTAGTAGTATGCCTCCAGCTGTTGCATAACTACAAGTCCCAGCATGCCCTCAGTTGTTACTGCATGCTGAGAGTTGTAGTTTTTGCAACGGCTGAAGGCACACTGGTTGTGAAGTTTGTTACCTAACACAGTGTTTCGCAACCAGTGTGCCTCCAGCTGTTGCAAACTACAACTCCCAGCATGCACTGATAGACCGTACATGCAGGGAGTTGTAGTTTTGCAACAGCTGGAGGCACACTGGTTGTGAAACACTGAGTTAAGTAACAAACTCTGTGTTTTGCAACCAGTGTGCCTCCAGATGTTGCATAACTTCAAACCCCAGCATGCACGGACAGCCAAAGGGTAGTGGTAGTTTTGCAACAGCTGGAGGTTTGTGCACCCCCCCCCCCCTGTGAATGTACCCTAAAAACACCACACTATACTACATTACACAAAATAAAAAGTAAATACATTTACCCCTACATACCACTACACAGCCCCCCCTCCCCCCAAATAAAAAATTTCTTATATGACACTGTTTTCAAAACGGAGCCTCCAGCTGTTGCAAGACAACTCCCAGTATTGCCGAACAGCGATTGACTTTCCAGGCATGCTGGAAGTTTTGCAACAGCTGGAGGCACCCTGTTTGGGAAACACTGCCATAGGGTATTTTTGGTATCGGAGGCAAGTGTCATTCTTGCATCCAGTTCCGTCCTTATGCAAATCCCTTATTTAGTCCTCAAATGCGCATGGTGCTCTCTCACTTCAGAGCCCTGTCGTATTTCAAGGCAACAGTTTAGGGTAACATATGGGGTATTTTCGTACTCAGGAGAAATTGCCTAACAAATTTTGGGGGGCTTTTTCTCCTATTACCCCTTGTAAAAATGTAAAATTTGGGGGAAAAACAGCATTTTAGTGAAAAAAAAAATCATTTACACATCCGACTTTAACGAAAAGTCGTCAAAAACCTGTGGGGTTTTAAGCCTCACTGTACCACTTGTTACCTTCCTTGAGGGGTGTAGTTTCCATAATAGTATGCCACGTGGATTTTTTTTTTTTGCTGTTCTGGCACCATAGGGGCTTCCTAAATGTGACATGCCCCCCGAAAACCATTTCAGAAAAATTCACTCTCCAAAATTCCACTGTCGCTCCTTCCCTTCTGAGCCCTATACTGCGCCGATCAAACACTTTACATACACATATGAGGTATTTCCTTACTCGAGAGAAATTGGGTTACATATTTTGGGGGGATTTCTCTCCTTTTACCCCTTATAAAAATACAAAAACTGGGTCTACAACACCTAAAGGGTTAACAAACTTACTGAATGTCATTTTGAATACGTTGAGGGGTGCAGTTTTTATAATGGGGTCATTTGTGGGGTATTTCTAATAAGAAGGCCCTTCAAATCCACTTCAAACCTGAACTGGTCGCTGAAAAATTCAGATTTAGAAAATGTTGTGAAAAATTAGAAAATTGCTGCTGAACTTTGAAGCCCTCTGGTGTCTTCCATAAGTAAAAACATGTCAACTTTATGATGCAAAGATAAAGTAGACATTTTGTATATGTGAATCAGTATATAATTTATTTGGTATGTCTATGTTCCTTACAAACAGATAGTTTCAAAGTTCGAAAATTGCAAAATTTTCAAATTTTTTATGAAATTTTGGAATTTTTCACCAAGAAATGATGCAAGTATCGTCAAAATTTTACTGCTATGTTAAAGTAGAATATGTCACGAAAAAACAATCTCGGAATCAAATTCATAAGTAAAAGCATCCCAGACTTATTAATGCTTAAAGTGACAGTGGTCAGATGTGCAAAAAACGCTCTGGTCCTTAAGGTGAAAATGGGCTTGGTCCTTAAGGGGTTAAATTGTTGTTTTTTTAGGATCCTGTATACACAGTCATGGCCGTAAATGTTGGCACCCCTGAAGTTTTTCTAGACAATTAAGTATTTCCCACAGAAAAGTATTGCAGTAACACATGTTTGCTATACACATTTTTATTCCCTTTGTGTGTATTGGAACTAAACCAGAAAAAAGCATATTGAACATGATGTCATACTAAACTCCCAAAATGGGCTGGACAAAATTATTGGCACCCTTTCAAAATTGTGGAAAAAAAAAAAGATTGTTTCAAGCATGTGATGCTCCTTTAAAAACTCACCTGGGGCAAGTATCAGGTGTGGGCAATATTAAAATCACACCTGAAAGCAGATAAAAAGGAGAGAAGTTAACTTAGTCTTTGCATTGTGTGTCTAAGCATGGACAACAGAAAGAGGAGAAGAGAACTGTCTAAGGACTTGAGAACCAAAATTGTGGAAAAATATCAACAATCTCAAGGTTACAAGTCCATCTCCAGAGATCTAGATTTGCCTTTGTCCACAGTGCGCAACATTATCAAGAAGTTTGCAACCCATGGCACTGTAGCTAATCTCCCTGGGTATGGACGGAAGAGAAAAATTGATGAAAGGTGTCAACACAGGATAGTCCAGATGGTGGATAAGCAGCCCCAAACAAGTGCCAAAGATATTCAAGCTGTCCTGCAGGCTCAGGGAGCATCAGGGCCAGCGCAAACTATTCATCGACATTTAAATGAAATGAAATGCTATGGCAGGAGACCCAGGAGGACCCCACTGCGGACACAGAGACACAAAAAGTAAGACTACATTTTGCCAAAATGAACTTGAGTAAGCCAAAATCCTTCTGGGAAAATGTCTTGTGGAGAGATGAGAACAAGATAGAGCTTTTTGGTAAAGCACATCATTCTGCTGTTTACTGAAAATGGAATGAGGCTTACAAAGAAAAGGACACAGTACCTACAGTGAAATATGGTGGAGGGTCAATGATGTTTTGGGGTTGTTTTGTTGCCTCTGGCACTGGGTGCCTTGAATGTGTACATATAAACGTAGAACATTAGAGGGGGATCTACGCGGTGCCCCTAGTGTCGATTGTTCCATCCAGCATAAATAATATGAAAAATAGGACTACCAGTGTCCAGGATGTGCTCTATAAAACTTAACTTTTAATGTCAAATTAAAGATAGTAACAAGTGTCTAGTGTTATGACAAAAGTATGAATAACTCGGTCTAATTAAAGACACTAACAAGGTGTGTTCGGGACTCTGCAGGGCCCAGCCAGTCCCAAGTCACCTCTCACTAGAGGGTGCAGTTTAGTTGCACACCTATAGAGAATAGTAATCAAAAAACCCAACGCGTTTCTGCTCGCTTGTATATAGCGGGCGTCCTCAGGGGGTATAAACGAAAGAATAAATCAATGACCGAGAGGATATGAAATGTATATTCAGTCATCCATATCCATCAACTGTTAAGAGAAAGGTACATCTCTATATATGCAAAATAAAGGAGTCAATTAAGTATACAATGACATCCATAGCATAATATATAAATAAATACAGTGACCCAGGAGCCTAAAAAGACATTTCTATCCCTAATAAAACCTGCAAGATATAATGTATGCAAGGTATTTATTCCTGTGGGGAAGAAGAAAGCTGTCCCTAGGGTCACTTATGCACACAGAGATATGATGCAGTCGGCATAAACCAGGTCCACCTATAAAAGAAAAAAAGACCATTTTGAGGGAACGGACCTGAAAAGAAAGCCCCACACTATACGCTGATAGTGTATAATTACTCACGGTTAGCCAAACTGTAAACTGTATGCAGGCGCAGTCCCGCTATCAGCGGGAGCCGGAGTTGTCCGGACGCTCTCTCCTCGTGTGGGGAGCGAAGGCGTCTGACGTCACATCCGTCGGCTATTCTGCTTATATGCAGCGCGGCGCGCACCGCCCCTATGACGCCAAAAGGGGCGTGCGATCGCATGTAAACAAAGACATGCCGCGCTGTCATTGTCAAGTAGCAGATGCCGATGTCTGTAGGCGTATTAGTTAAATAGTAGAAGAAAAGGTAGGGACAATGTTATCAAAAATGCATTGTTCTAATCCAAGATTGGTGTATCTATGGACATCCCACAATCGGGGTATTAGGAACATATGTAATTGTAAAGAAATATCAAAACCCCTTACTGGGGCTATGATTATTAAATATACAGAGGATGAGATGGAGGCAAGAATCCAGACCACTCCACGGCAAGTTGTAATACTACTAATAATTGTAAAATAACCCTCAAAAAAAGGGGGTGAGGGTAAGATAGGATAGGGGGGGAGGGCCGATCCTAACTGTCTATGGGGAGGGAGTGGGGATAGCGGGGCCCTAGGGATCCTGAACTCGCCCTAGTAAGCCCTGTAATCAGTCCCTAAACCTAGGCGGGGTGGCCGCCCTAAAAAGGGCGGTCCCGCACAGGAACCTCCTAGACTGTAACTGTTAGGCCCTGTGGATTAAAGGGTTCGGGTGATAGTTGACTCCTGTCAGACCAGCTACGGTCGTCCCTAACTACCTGGAAAACACCCGTGGGGAAGAGGTGTGGGGGTAGTGTAAATTATAAAAAAACATGCAAAATGGAGCTGCTCATTTAAACCTCTGGGAGATATCGAATCTAGGTGGTATATCCACCTACATTCTTTTTGTAGGATCAACCTGTCCAGGTTGCCTCCACGTACAGATGGAGTTACTTTTTCGATTGCTATAAATTTGATCTGGCTCAGGTCTCCTCTGTGTACTTCTATAATATGTGTTGCCACCGGGGTGTCTCGTGCATTGCGTATGTCGCCCACATGTTCCAAAATTCTTTTTTTAAAAGGGCGAATGGTCTTTCCTACGTAAAGGAGCGGGCAGGTACACACAGCTACATAGATGACACCTGTAGAAGAGCAATTCATAAATTGTTTGATTTTGATCGAAGACTGTGGAACCATGGTACTTTTCAAGACATATTGGCATGCACGACAATGTCCGCATTGGAAACACCCCTGTGGAGGTTTAGAACTATTAAGCCAAGTATGTACCTGAGTGTCATTAGTGGAAAGATGACTATGTACCAAAAGGTCTCCCAAGCTTTTACCTCGTCTATAAGTTATCTGAGGTTTAGTGCCTACTAAGTCAAGGAGATCAGTGTCCATTCTTAGAATTTCCCAATGGTGGGAGATAATCTCCCGTATCGGAGCAGCCATTTTATCAAAAGTTCCAATTATTCTCGCTTGATGTGAGTGATTGGATTCTCGTGTTTTTGGAGTTAGTAGTTCCGTGCGTGGTCTGGATGCTGCCTCTCTGTATGCCTGTTTTATAATGTATTGTGGATAGCCTCTATCTCTGAATCTTGTAATCATATCTTGGGCCTCCACCTGAAAGTCCTGGGTTCTTGAACAGTTCCTCCTGAGGCGGAAGAACTGCCCCTTGGGGATCCCCCTTTTGAGGGGGCCCGGGTGGCAGCTCTCCCACCTCAGGAGGCTGTTAGTGGATGTCTTTTTGCGAAAAATTGTACTCTGCAAAGTATGGTCACTATCAATGAATATCTTGATGTCCAGGAACGCCAATTCTTTATCCTGAATCTCGTGAGTAAAGAGCAGTCCCAGACTGTTTTGATTAAGAGATTGTATTAATCGGGAAAAGTCATCTCTAGTCCCGTTCCATAAAACAAACACGTCGTCAATATACCTCAATATAGTCGTCAAAACACGTCAAAACACGTCGTCAATATAGTCACTAAAGTGTTCCCGCTCATCACAAAACAAAGTGGTCGCCTCCCACCAGCCCAGGGTGAGGTTCGCGTAACTGGGGGCACAGGGGCTCCCCATCGCGGTGCCCCTGAGCTGGTGGAAGAAGCGACCTTGAAAAAGAAAGTAATTTCTTGTAAGAGTAAAATGTAGCAATTGAAGTATTAACTGGTTATGCTCAAACCAGTTAATACTTCAGTTGCTACATTTTACTCTTACAAGAAATTACTTTCTTTTTCAAGGTCGCTTCTTCCACCAGCTCAGGGGCACCGCGATGGGGAGCCCCTGTGCCCCCAGTTACGCGAACCTCACCCTGGGCTGGTGGGAGGCGACCACTTTGTTTTGTGATGAGCGGGAACACTTTAGTGACTTAGCCATAATTTGGCTGAGGTATATTGACGACGTGTTTGTTTTATGGAACGGGACTAGAGATGACTTTTCCCGATTAATACAATCTCTTAATCAAAACAGTCTGGGACTGCTCTTTACTCACGAGATTCAGGATAAACAATTGGCGTTCCTGGACATCAAGATATTCATTGATAGTGACCATACCTTGCAGAGTACAATTTTTCGCAAAAATACATCCACTAACAGCCTCCTGAGGTGGGAGAGCTGCCACCCGGGCCCCCTCAAAAGGGGGATCCCCAAGGGGCAGTTCTTCCGCCTCAGGAGGAACTGTTCAAGAACCCAGGACTTTCAGGTGGAGGCCCAAGATATGATTACAAGATTCAGAGATAGAGGCTATCCACAATACATTATAAAACAGGCATACAGAGAGGCAGCATCCAGACCACGCACGGAACTACTAACTCCAAAAACACGAGAATCCAATCACTCACATCAAGTGAGAATAATTGGAACTTTTGATAAAATGGCTGCTCCGATACGGGAGATTATCTCCCGCCATTGGGAAATTCTAAGAATGGACACTGATCTCCTTGACTTAGTAGGCACTAAACCTCAGATAACTTATAGACGAGGTAAAAGCTTGGGAGACCTTTTGGTACATAGTCATCTTTCCACTAATGACACTCAGGTACATACTTGGCTTAATAGTTCTAAACCTCCACAGGGGTGTTTCCAATGCGGACATTGTCGTGCATGCCAATATGTCTTGAAAAGTACCATGGTTCCACAGTCTTCGATCAAAATCAAACAATTTATGAATTGCTCTTCTACAGGTGTCATCTATGTAGCTGTGTGTACCTGCCCGCTCCTTTACGTAGGAAAGACCATTCGCCCTTTAAAAAAAAGAATTTTGGAACATGTGGGCGACATACGCAATGCACGAGACACCCCGGTGGCAACACATACTATAGAAGTACACAGAGGAGACCTGAGCCAGATCAAATTTATAGCAATCGAAAAAGTAACTCCATCTGTACGTGGAGGCAACCTGGACAGGTTGATTCTACAAAAAGAATGTAGGTGGATATACCACCTAGATTCGATATCTCCCAGAGGTTTAAATGAGCAGCTCCATTTTGCATGTTTTTTTATAATTTACACTACCCCCACACCTCTTCCCCACGGGTGTTTTCCAGGTAGTTAGGGACGACCGTAGCTGGTCTGACAGGAGTCAACTATCACCCGAACCCTTTAATCCACAGGGCCTAACAGTTACAGTCTAGGAGGTTCCTGTGCGGGACCGCCCTTTTTAGGGCGGCCACCCCGCCTAGGTTTAGGGACTGATTACAGGGCTTACTAGGGCGAGTTCAGGATCCCTAGGGCCCCGCTATCCCCACTCCCTCCCCATAGACAGTTAGGATCGGCCCTCCCCCCCCCCCCTATCCTATCTTACCCTCACCCCCTTTTTTTGAGGGTTATTTTACAATTATTAGTAGTATTACAACTTGCCGTGGAGTGGTCTGGATTCTTGCCTCCATCTCATCCTCTGTATATTTAATAATCATAGCCCCAGTAAGGGGTTTTGATATTTCTTTACAATTACATATGTTCCTAATACCCCGATTGTGGGATGTCCATAGATACACCAATCTTGGATTGGAACAATGCATTTTTGATAGCATTGTCCCTACACCAGGTTCATCTGCATACTGACCCCCTCTGTCAATTGCGACAATGACAGTTATACATGAGCGACAGTCAGCTATGCCTCGGTTTCTCGCCATCTATAGTTTGTATCCAGAATAATTGAATTCCTCCATTCCTTACCTTTTCTTCTACTATTTAACTAATACACCTACAGACATCGGCATCTGCTACTTGACAATGACAGCGCGGCGTGTCTTTGTTTACATGCGATCGCACGCCCCTTTTGGGGTCATAGGGGCGGTGCACACCGCGCTGCATATAAGCAGAATAGCCGACGGATGTGACGTCAGACGCCTTCGCTCCCCACACGAGGAGAGAGCGTCCGGACAACTCCGGCTCCCGCTGATAGCGGGACTGCACCTGCATACAGTTTACAGTTTGGCTAACCGTGAGTAATTATACACTATCAGCGTATAGTGTGGGGCTTTCTTTTCAGGTCTGTTCCCTCAAAATGGTCTTTTTTTTCTTTTATAGGTGGACCTGGTTTATGCCGACTGCATCATATCTCTGTGTGCATAAGTGACCCTAGGGACAGCTTTCTTCTTCCCCACAGGAATAAATACCTTGCATACATTATATCTTGCAGGTTTTATTAGGGATAGAAATTTCTTTTTAGGCTCCTGGGTCACTGTATTTATTTATATATTATGCTATGGATGTCATTGTATACTTAATTGACTCCTTTATTTTGCATATATAGAGATGTACCTTTCTCTTAACAGTTGATGGATATGGATGACTGAATATACATTTCATATCCTCTCGGTCATTGATTTATTCTTTCGTTTATACCCCCTGTGGACGCCCGCTATATACAAGCGAGCAGAAACGCGTTGGGTTTTTTGATTACTATTCTCTATAGGTGTGCAACTAAACTGCACCCTCTAGTGAGAGGTGACTTGGGACTGGCTGGGCCCTGCAGAGTCCCGAACACACCTTGTTAGTGTCTTTAATTAGACCGAGTTATTCATACTTTTGTCATAACACTAGACACTTGTTATTATCTTTAATTTGACATTAAAAGTTAAGTTTTATAGAGCACATCCTGGACACTGGTAGTCCTATTTTTCATAGTGCCTTGAATGTGTGCAAGGCATCATGAAATCTGAGGATTACCAATGGATTTTGGTTCGCACTGTACAGCCCAATGTCAGAAAGCTGGGTTTGCATCCGAGATCTTGGGTCTTCCAGCAGGACACTGACCACAAATATATGTCAAAAAGCACCGAAAAATAGATGGCAACAAAGCGCTGGAGAGTTCTGAAGTGTCCAGCAATGAGTCCAGATCTTAATCACATCAATCACAGATCAATCACAGATCTTAAAATTGCTGTTGGGAAATAAGAAAGACATGGAGAAGTTTGCAAAGGAAGAGTGGTCCAACATTCTGGCTGAGAGATGTGAGAAGCTTATTGATGGTTATAGGAAGCAACTGATTTCAGTTATTTTTTCAAAGGGTGTGCCACCAAATATTAAGTTAAGGGTGCCAATAATTTAGTCCAGCCCAATTAGCTTTTTTTCCTCCCTTTTTTGTTTAGCTTCAATACACACAAAGGGAATAAACATGTGTATTGCAAAACATGTGTTACTGCAATCCTTTTCTGTGAAGTGATTTGTATCATTGAAAAAGGGACTAGGTCCCGAAACGCGTCTGTATTGGCAAATGAAGTGTATTGGTTATTACAATCCATTGAAGTCCTGTTATTGCTGCGGATAGCGCCAGAGGAACCTGTTTTTTTCTTCACTACTGCTACATTCTGATCGTATTGGACCATCCAGGATCCGATTCCGGGAGGCGGCACCGCAAACATCACACAAGACGATTCATAGTGGTTGTGGCTGTGACACAACCCTAAAAGGTGAGCATAATACCTCACCGCTTGTTCCCGTATTTGACCATAATTTCTTTACCTATACGTACTGTCCCATGGGAGGCTCTGCCTGTTTGATTCTCTTGTAGTCAATCATCCTTTTCTGTGAGAAATGCTTAATTTTCTAGAAAAATTTCAGGGGTGCCAACATTTATGGCCATAGCTGTAAATACCGAAAAATTCAAAAATAAGTAAGTGTAGTTTGCCCTTGTTTGTAATTTCAATACCAACAGTTTAAATAGAATTTTCAAAAGGAGTGGCACTATTGGCAGAAAGACTAAGGAACAGCCTAGTTAACCCCTTAACCTGTTCAGGACACAGGGCGTATGCATACGCCCTGCACCCCAAGTCCTTAAGGACTGAGGGCGTATGGATACGCCCGTGGGAATTCCGGTCCCCATCGCTAGCCGGTTGGGGACCGGATCGGTATGCCTGCTGAAAGTCGGATGTGTAAATGAAATTTTTTTCTTTCACTAAAATGCAGTTTTTTCCCCAAATTTACCATTTTTACAAGAGGTAATAGGAGAAAATGCCCCCCAAAATTTGTAACCCCATTCCTTCTGAGTATGGAAATACCCCATATGTGGACATAAAGTGCTCTGTTGGCGCACCACAATGCTCAGAAGAGAAGGAGCCACATTTGGGTTTTTGAAAGACAATTTTGCTCAAATGGTTTTTGGGGGGCATGTGACATTAGGAAGCCCCTGTGGTGCCATAACAGCAAAAAAACAAAAAACAAAAAAAAACACATGGCATACTATTTTAGAAACTACACCCCTCAAGGCACGTAACAATGGATACAGTGAGCCTTAACATCCCATAGGTTTGATGTGTAAATAAAAATAATTCCACTAATATGCTGTTTTCCCCCCCAAATTTACCATTTTTACAAGAGGTTATGGCAAACTTTGTAACCCCATTTCTTCTGAGTATGGAAATACCCCATATGTGGATGTAAAGGGCTCTGCGGGTGAACTACAATGCTCAGAAGAGAAGGAATGCCATTGAGCTTTTGGAGAGAGAATTTGTTTTGAATGGAAGACAGGGGCCGTGTGCGTTTACAAAGCCACCATGCTATCAGAACAGTGGACCCCCCCGCACATGTGACCCCATTTTGGAAACTACACCCCTTACGGAATGTGATAAGGGGTGCAGTGAGCATTTACACCCCACTGGCATTTGACAGACTTTTGGAGCAGTGGGCTGTGCAGATGAAAAATTAAATTTTTCATTTTCACGGACCACTGTTCCAAAAATCTGTCAGACACTTTTCGTGTGTAAATGCTCACTGCACCCCTTATTACATTCTTTGAGGGGTGTAGTTTCAAAAATGGGTCACGTGTGTGTGTTCCACCATTCTGTCACCATGGGGGCTTTGTAAACGCACATGGCCTTCAATTCCAGCCAAATTCTCTCTCCAAAAGCCCAATGGCGCTCCTTCTCTTCTGAGCCCTGTAGTGCACCAGCGGAGCACTTTACATCCACATATGGGGTATTTCCTTACTCAGAAGAAATGGTGTTACAAATTATGGGGGGCTTTTTCCTATTACACCTTGTGAAAATGAAAAATTTTGGATAACACCAGCTTTGAAGTGAAAAAAAAATGTAATTTTCAAGTCCAACTTCTTCAAACACCTGTGGGTAGGTAAGGCTCACTATACCCCTTGTTATGTTCATTAAGGGGTGTAGTTTCCAAAATGGGGTCACATGTGGGTGTTATTTTTTTGTGTGTTTATGTCAGAACCACTGTAAGGATACGCCACCCCTGTGCAAATCACCTCAAATGTACATGGCGCTCTCACTCCTGAGCCTTGTTGTGCGCGAACAGACCATTTTACGTCCACATATGGGGTATTTCCGTACTCAGAAGAAATTGCGTTACAAATTTTGGGGGTCTCTTTTTCCTTTTATCATGAAAAGGATGGGGCAACACCAGCAAGTTAGTGTAAAAAATTTGAAAATTTTACAATAACATGCTGGAGTAGACCCCAACTTTACCTTTTCATAAGGAGTTAAAAGAGAAAAAGCCCCCCAAAATTTGTTAGGCAATTTCTCCGTACAGAAATACCCCATATGTGGCCTTAAACTGCTGCCATGAAATACGACAGGGTTCCGAAGTGAGAGCGCGCCATGCGTATTTACAAAGCCTGTGCTAGCATTTCTCCTGCGGTGTTGCTATCAGTGTGTGAAGAGTGGGAGAAGAGGGTTGCATTGAAAATCCAACACAATGGGCAGCACATTGAACACATTTTATAAGTGGTCAGAAACTTGTAAATAACTCATGAAAGAATAACGTTACGTTAAAACCAAGTACATCATTGTTTTTCTTGTGAAATTCCCAATAAGTTTGATGTGTCACAGGACCCTCTTCCTTTTGAAACTACACTGTACAGTGGTCCCTCAACATACCATGGTAATTCGTTCCAAACAAGCCATCGTTTGTCGAATCCATCGTATGTTGAGGGATTCGTGCAATGTAAAGTATAGGAAGCTGTACTCACCTGTCCCCGCCGCTCCCGATGGTGACCCCGGCCTCCGCTGGGCTCTCCGCTCTCTTCTCCTGTCCTCTGCTGTCTTCTCCGGTCCTCTTCTGTCTTCTTCGGTCCTCTTCTGTCTTCCGCAAGGCCTTACGGGGCCTGCGTAGCGACATCATTACGCCGCTGCGTACGCCATTCCTATTGGATGACATGCGCAGCAGCGTATTGACGTCATCGGAGAGGGCCGAGAAGACACCGGAAGACCAGCGCTGGACCCCGAGGGCACCCCGGAGCATGGTGGAGGGGTAAGTAATATTTACCGCACCACACGGGGAACAATAAGCTGCTATCCGGCAGCAGCTTAAGCATTTGGCGCTGCCGGATAGCACTTAATGCAATGGCCCCGACATAAAAAAGCATTGTATGTCGATGCTGACATCGACATGCGATGGCCTCTGAGAGGCCATCGTATGTCGATTTCATCATATGTCGGGGCCATCGTAGGTCGGGGGGGTCACTGTAATTTCATATTTTCCAGGTGGTGCCGTCATTGGCCAGTTGGTCTCGGCCCCTCATCTCCCCGCCGCCGCCACTCATGCCTCCCCCCCGCCATCACTGCCACCCCGCCACCGCTCATCTCCCCCCGCCACTGTTCACCGTGGCGGCGGTGGAGAGATGAACGCCGGAGGAGAGATGAACGGCGGTGGGAGAGGGAGAGAGAGATGAGCGGTGGCAAGTTGGGGGGGAGAGTTGAGCGGCAGGGGAGAGATTAGCCGCGGGGGAGAGATGAGCGCTGGTGGGGGAGATGAGGGGCGGCGACTTTTTAAATTCACTTGCGACATTTTAAAGAAGGTTTGCGACTTTTATTTGCCTACGTGCGACTTTCACACATCATGAATACTTGACCACTGCAAAGTGAGAACTGAAATTTGTTTCTAACTTTTTGCTTACCTACAAAAGTTGCACAAAAAAATGCATAGGCACATGTGCGACTTTTGTAAGCAAAAAAAGGCTCTAAATACCTTGATAAATGTCCCCCCATTGTTGCTGTTTTTCAGCTTAATTCATCCTGATGGAGGAGTGCTGCTCCCTCCCCCAATGTTCACATGCCACTGCTACTGCACTACAAGGGTCTTCTATGATAAAATTTTGGAAACCTCACAATAAAACTATTGTTCATTCAGGACCACAGAGGTGAAGAGATGGAAGAGACAACTACTTACTGAGACTCTTTTCATTTTTGATCTATCGGAAGAGCTTTGTATGTGTGCTGTCCCGATACTGGACTCGGTCCCGTACCTTTGGTTTTAAGTCCCCATAGTCAGAGTTCCTCAAGCTGATAGGGCTCTCCTGGTGGGTTAACCCCTAGTCGCCTCCTAGTGTTCTTAAAATTGTATATTTTAATATGGTATAATGTAGTGTAAGTAATGTACAGGACCTTAGGTCACGTGATCAATGATATTTGTGTTATATTTGAGGTTAAGGACCTTCGGGTCATGTGATGAGTTCACGTGTTATATCCACAATCCTTTGTATTAGGACTGAAAGGTTTGGGAAACCAATAAGCTTTGAGCCTGCCCCCTTCAGATATAAGGGCGCTGTATCCAATGATCGCTCTCTTTCCTCCGGGGTATGACTGCGAGCGGAGCACTGTGTAATTCTACAAGCAAATTAGGCCTGAAGCCTACCAATTTCAGCTGCATACTGAACCGTGAGTTTATCCAACTCCATCCTAAAATCCCACGTGACTACTGAACCTATAATATACCCCTAAATTCAGTGGAACAGCGTAAAGCAAAAATTCAAAGCTTATTCCCTACAAGGTCCCAGACAACCTGTGAGGAGCCTAAATTCCGGTCCTCTTGTAAAAACATTTGTTAATTGCATCCTGCATAAAAGCTGCAGTAAAGTTATTTCAAGTTCAATACAATTCCGGCTGTGGACAATCCTTTATTCCTCCCTATCGTTCCTGGGACGGGTGGTGGTAGGATATACAGTGGGGATCAAAAGTTTGGGCACCCCAGGTAAAAATTTGTATTAATGTACATAAAGAAGCCAAGGAAAGATGGATACATCTCCAAAAGGCATCAAATTACAGATTAGACAGTCCTATAATATGTCAACAAAAGTTAGATTTTATTTCCATCATTGACACTTTCAAAATAACAGAAAACAAAAAAATGGCGTCTGCAAAAGCTTGGGCACCCTGCAAAATTTATAGCATGCACTGCCCCCTTTGGCAAGTATCACAGCTTGTAAATGCTTTTTGTAGCCAGCCAAGAGGCGTTCAGTTTTTGTTTGAGGTATCTTTGCCCATTCTTTCTTACAAAAGTCTTCCAGTTCTTTGAGATTTCTGGGCTGTCTGTTACGCACTGCTCTTTTAAGGTCTTTCCATAGATTTTCAATTATGTTGCGATCAGGAGATTCTGAAGGCCATGGCAAAACCTTCAGTTTACACCTCTTGATGTTATCCCCCGTGGATTTCGAGGTGTGTTTAGGATCATTATCCATTTGTAGAAGCCATCCTCTCTCTTACTTCAGCTTTTTCACAGATGGCATCAAGTTAGCATCCAAAATTTGCTGAAATTTTATTGAATCCATTTTTCCTTCTACTCGTGAGATGTTCCCTGTGCCACTGGCTGCAATACAACCCCAAAGCATGATTGATCCACCCCAATGCTTAACAGTTGGACAGAGGTTCTTTTCAGTAAATTCTGTTCCCCTTCTTCTCCAAACGTACCTTTGCTCATTCCGGCCAAAAAGTTCAATTTTAACCTCATCGGTCCACAGAACTTGTTTCTAAAATGCATCAGTCTTGTGTATATGTTCATTTGCAAAGTTCAAATGTTGATTTTTGTGGTGAGGATGTAGAAGAAGTTTTCTTCTGATGACTCTTCCAGGAAGACCATAGTTGTACAAGTATCTCTTTATAGTGGAATAGTGTACCACAACTCCAGTGTCGGCCAGATCTTTCTGGAGGGATTGTGCAGTCAAACATGGGTTTTGAATTGTTTTTCTCACAATCCTGCATGCTGTCCTGTCTGATATTTTTCTTGGTCTTCCAGATCTTGCTTTAACTTCCACTGTTCCTGCCATTTCTTAATTACATTCCAAACAGAGGATATTGACATCTGAAAACGTTATGCTATCTTCTTATAGCCTTCTCCAGCTTTGTGAGCGTCAACTATTTTCAGTTTCAGATTTCTAGACAACTGCTTAGAAGAAACCATGGTGCTGATTGTTGGGGCAAGGTCAGATGAGTCTGGGCATTTAAAACCTTTGATATTGACATCACCTGGTCTTCCCAGATGATGATTGAGAACAATCCATGACACTGAGAGGTCTCAGGTTTGCAAAGGGGGGAGTGCATGCTATAAAGTCTGCAGGGTGCCCAAACTTTTGCAGACGCCATTTCTTTTGTTTTCTTTTATTTTGAAAGTTTAAATGATGGAAATAAAATCTAACTTTTGTTGACATATTATAAGAATGTCTAATCTGTAATTTGATGCCTTTTGGAGATTTTTCCATCTTTCCTTGGCTTCTTTATGCATATTAATACAAATTTTTACCTGGGATGCCCAAACTTTTGATCCCCACTGTATATATACATTGAGGAAACACCCACCCTGGTGTCACGACAATTAAGGGTTAAACCTATACCCAGCAACACTACCCTGCAACACCCCTGTTCACCCCTCATCCCAAATCACCACATATGTAATCCCCCAACGTGTGATTCATTTTTTTTGATCCCCTGTTTGTAAACCCCCATGGGTGATCTGTCTAAAGAATTGTGTATGTAAACACCTTATGTGTGATACTTTTTGAAGAGCCCTTGTATGTAATCCCCAAACTGGAGATCTAATCCCCCCATGTGTTACACTGTAAGGGTAGCCCCAGTATCTAATCTCATGTGTGATCTGTCTGCGGAGCTGTGTATCTAATCCCTCTCTGTGTGCTATTGTCTGATAAATTGTGTATGTAATCCCCCTATGTCTGTTAGTGGATGGTAATCCTATCATTTGTGCTAATGATGTTACTTGTTATCCTGTCAGGTAAAATAGTGCTGTTGTTTTTTTTTTTTTTAAGTGTAACACTACAATTTAAAGGAGATTATCTACACACAATGTTTAAAAGTGTGTCCCCTATTAGTAATGATTACATGAGGAGGATGTTTGTTACTTTGAGTCACCCCAGTAGTAAGACGATTACATAATGAGGAGGTTTGTTACAGTGTGTCACCCCAGTAGTAAGGAGATTACATGAGAATGAGGTCTGTTACAGTGTGTCAACCCAGTAGTAAGGAGATTACATGAAGAGGAGGTTTGTTACAGGGTGTCAACCCAGTAGTAAGGAGATTACATGAAGAGGAGGTTTGTTACAGTGTGTCACCCCAGTAGTAAGGAGATTACATGAGGATGAGGTCTGTTACAGTGTGTCACCCCAGTAGTAAGGAGATTACATGAGGATGAGGTCTGTTACAGTGTGTCACCCCAGTAGTAAGGAGATTACATGAGGAGGAGGTTTGTTACAGTGTGTCACCCCAATAGTAAGTAGATTACATGAGGAGGAGGTCTGTTACAGTGTGTCACCCCAGTAGTAAGGAGATTACATGAGGATGAGGTCTGTTACAGTGTGTCACCCCAGTAGTAAGACGATTACATAATGAGGAGGTTTGTTACAGTGTGTCACCCCAGTAGTAAGGAGATTATATGAGGATGAGGTCTGTTACAGTGTGTCACCCCAGTAGTAAGGAGATTACATGAGGAGGAGGTTTGTTACAGTGTGTCACCCCAATAGTAAGGAGATTACATGAGGATGAGGTCTGTTACAGTGTGTCAACCCAGTAGTAAGGAGATTACATGAAGAGGAGGTTTGTTACAGTGTGTCAACCCAGTAGTAAGGAGATTACATGAAGAGGAGGTTTGTTACAGTGTGTCACCCCAGTAGTAAGGAGATCACATGAGGATGAGGTTTGTTACAGTGTGTCACCCCAGTAGTAAGGAGATTACATGAGAATGAGGTCTGTTACAGTGTGTCAACCCAGTAGTAAGGTGATTACATGAGGAGGAGGTTTGTTACAGTGTGTCAACCCAGTAGTAAGGAGATTACATGAAGAGGAGGTTTGTTACAGTGTGTCACCCCAGTAGTAAGGAGATTACATGAGGATGAGGTTTGTTACAGTGTGTCACCCCAGTAGTAAGGAGATTACATGAGGATGAGGTTTGTTACAGTGTTTCACCCCAGTTGTGAGGAGATTACACCATATGGAGTATTTTTTTTTTTTTTTTTAGAGTTTGTCACCCAAGTAGTAAAGGGATTACATGAGGAGGAGGTTTGTTACAGTGTTTCACCCCAGTTGTAAGGAGATTACACCATAAGGAGTTTTTTTTTCACAGTTTGTCACCCAAGTAGTAAGGACATAACGTGTGAAGGAGGTTTGTTACAGTGTGTCACCCAAGTAGTAAGGAGATTACATGAGGAGGAGGTTTGTAACAATGTGTAACCCCTGTAATAAAGAGTTTACAGGAAGTTGAGGATTATTACTCTATAATATCACAGTAGGAAGGAGATTTTATAAGGAAGGGGGTTCAAACAGAGTGTTATAACAGTAGTAAGGAGATGACATAAGGATACATTTTGATACAGTGTGTAATGTCATTAGAAAGGAAATGACATGAGCATGATGTTTGTAAAAGTGTGTGACCACTGTATTAAGGAGATTACATGATGACATTTTTTTAGGACAGTGTGTCACCCCAATTGTACGTTGTGATGCATTAACCCCTTAAGGACTCAGCCCATTTTGGCCATAAGGACTCAGACAATTACATTTTTACGTTTTCGTTTTTTCCTCCTCGCCTTCTAAAAATCATAACTCTTTTATATTTTCATCGCCAGACTAGTATGAGGGCTTTGTAATGACATCACTCATTATATCATAAAATGTATAGCGCAACCAAAAAACACTATTTTTGTGGGGAAATTAAAAAGAAAAACGCAATTTTGCTAATTTTGGAAGGTTTCGTTTTCACGCCGTACAATTTACGGTAAAAATTACGTGTGTTCTTTATTCTGAGGGTCAATACGATTAAAATGATACCCATTATTACATACTTTTATATTATTGTTGTGCTTAAAAAAATCACAAACTTTTTAACCAAATTAGTACGTTTATAATCCCTTTATTTTGATGACCTATAACTTTTTAATTTTTCTGTATAAGCGGCGGTGTGAGGGCTCATTTTTTGCGCCATGATCTGTACTTTTTTTGATACCACATTTGCATGTAAAAAACTTTTAATAAATTTTTTATAATTTTTTTTAAATAAAATGTATTAAAAAAGTAGCAATTTTGGACTTTTTTTTTTTTAACGTTCACGCCGTTCACCGTACGGGATCATTTTATTTTAATAGTTCGGACATTTACGCACGCAGCGATACCAAATATGTCTATTAAATTTATTTTTTACGCTTTTTGGGGGTAAAATAGGAAAAAACTGACGTTTTACTTTTTTATTGGGGGAGGGGATTTTTCCCTTTTTTTTACTTTTAATTTTAAATTTTTTTAAATATTTTTTTACACTTGAATAGTCCCCATAGGGGACTATACTGATCTGTTCTATGTATAGGACATAGAACAGATCAGTGTTATCGGTTATCTTCTGCTCTGGTCTGCTCGATCTCAGACCAGAGCAGAAGATGCCGGGAGCCGGACAGAGGGAGGTAAGGGGACCTCCGTGCGGCGTTCTGAATGATCGGATCCCCGCAGCAGTGCGGACGATCAGATCATTCATTGAAATTGCGTACTGCCGCAGATGCCGGGATCTGTATTGATCCCGGCATCTGAGGGGTTAATGGCGGACACCCGCGAGATCGTGGGCGTCGGCCATTGCCGGCGGGTCCCTGGCTGCGATCAGCAGCCGGGATCAGCCGCGCATGACATGGGCATCGCTCCGATGCCCGCCGTTATGTACAGGACGAAAATGTACGTCGTGGTGCGTTAAGTACCACCGCACCAGGACGTACATTTACGTCCTGCGTCCTTAAGGGGTTAAAGTGCATAGACAGGGTACGTTTCTTTAGGTATGCAAATAGTGCTCTGTGCTGACATCTTGATCTGTCTCTGGATTTTGGAAGCGCTTGAGAGGTTTGCTCTGTGCATTTGATCATACTTTTCACTGGTCAAGAGACAGACAGTGATGTGAACAGAGAGCACAGTGGGCAGACAGAAAAAACTAACTCTACTTCTTCATTTGATTTAAAAAAAATAGTATTATTTAGAAACTATTACACTTTTTTTTTTTATAGTTTACAAGACCAAAATGGATTTCAAACCTATTAAAAAATTTGAATACTGACCATATACATTTTTGTACTGATATTGGTAAATTTGTCCCTATGGTGAGGAATCCATCACCATGAGTACAACATTTTAATATTTTAGGCCGGAACCCTGTAACGCTCCCAAAACTTCCATTCACCTTCAATCCAAGCCCCAAACCAGGATTCCAATCCTATAGATGAAATCCTATACATTTGACCTAATTCACGCCATCAAAAAAGTACCAGACACAATGGCCCACATTTATCATTGTAGTGTAAGTGAAGCATTTTTTTACACTTTTTTTGTGTGCAGGTAATGTGTAGGGGCACCAAATGTATTAAATGGTCAAAGCGCATTTGATAAATTTTGTGCAGGTCACATTTTCTGAAATTTCTCTCTTCACATACACCAAAAAGCTACACCATGTCTGGGCTGGTGTTGTTTTAGAGACTTTTCAGTGGCTTTGCGCCTTTTTTGGTCCTTTTCACAAAAAGGTGCAGTTGATAAAACCCTTCCATATCATGTCTATTGCCAAAAGCAGTGGATTGCCATTCAAAATCAGCAGAAATGTATAAACAAAAAGGGGCAAAAAATGGCGCAAAAAACCCTGCTTGCTCCTTTTTTTAGACAAAAAAACTGCCTAAAGACAATGATAAATGTGGGCCAATGTCATTAAAAATTTTGAAAAATCATTATACTATCCATTGGCACAATAATAAAAACCAAACCACTGATACTAACCATGCACTATAACATTTAGCACCAGCCAATTGTGGAAATAGATAGGTAACCTGCAATCCTAATCCCCCCTCCCTCTAAAATAAACCAAAGCCAATATTCAACTGCTTACCCCATATCTTATTGATCAACAACTTAACATATTCAAAATGTATTCCTCTCAACAACTTCGGAGGGGTGAAAATGCAGACATCCCTTGTGGCAGGGACATTTCTGAAAGGGTCTTCATTTTTTTTTAAACTTCCCAACATTCACCCATACTACCTATAGCCAACTTATCAAGTATGTCATGGTTGTGTCTTTTTTGTATATTTAGGTCTAAAAGATGGCCATTTTTTAAAATGTTTTATATAGAGCTTTTCATACATTGTGTGTTATAGCAAATTAGACCAGAACAGTGTTTCAGAACAATGTTGCCTCCAGTTGTTGCAAAACCAGAATTCCCAGCATGCCTTTAAAGGGGTACTCCGGGGGAAAACTTTTTTTTTTTTTTTAAATCAACTGGTGCCAGAAAGTTAAACAGATTTGTAAATTACTTCTATTAAAGGACATCTGCAGCGTTACAAACACTTATCCCCTATCCTCAAGAGCCTCAAGTGTTTGATCGCATGACGTTGCGGCCGGCACGCCTCCTCCATACATCTCTATGGGAGAGGCGGGGAGGCAGCATTCATGCCTCCCCGCATCCCCCATAGAACTGTATGGGGACGGGGAGGAGACGGGGCATCACCGTTGACCTCTAGGTCGACGCTACGCGCCTTAGCGGTTGGACTCGCCACGATCAAACACTTATGCCCTATCCTGTGGATAGGGGATAAGTGTAATGCCGCTGCAGTTGTCCTTTAAACAAATCTTAATCTTTCTAGTACTTATTAGCTGCTGAATACTACAGAGGAAATTCTTTTCTTTTTGGAACACAGAGCTCTCTGCTGACATCATGACCACAGTGCTCTCTGCTGACATCTCTGTCCATTTTAGGAACTGTCCAGAGTAGGAGAAAATCCCCATGGTAAACATATGCTGCTCTGGACAGTTCCTAAAATGGACAGAGATGTCAGCAGAGAGCACTGTGCTTGTGATGTCAGCAGAGAGCACTGTTCCAAAAAGAAAAGAATTTCCTCTGTAGTATTCAACAGCTAATAAGTACTGGAAGGATTAAGATTTTTTTTTAATAGAAGTAATTTACTAATCTGTTTAACTTTCTGGCACCAGTTGATTTAAAAAAAAAGTTTTCCACGGGAGTACCCCTTTAATGTTTTGCCAGGATGTACAACATATAAAACGTTTTTGAACATGACGGTGCCCATTTAAATTTGTTTTTCTAAATAAATGTTTAGAAGCCCCATTCATACTAAACGTTTGAATCATCACATCCCATCTTAAAATAATGTAAACAAAAATAAACATTTATGGTATTGCAGCAAGCAGAAATATCTAAACTATTAAAATATATAAGAAAAAGCACAGACAATCGTGTAAACGTAAAAAAAATACTAAAGTCCAAAATTGCTCAGTTTTAGGGTCACTTCATATACAAAAAAAAAATATTAAAAATTAAAAGTCATCAAAAAGTCCCATCAAATCTAAAAGGGTACCGGTAAAAACTACAGATCACCACGCAAAAATGAGTGTTAATACAGTCAGAATTTTAAGCATACTAATAATAACCTATATAAATTGGTAAATCACTGTAATTGTATGCACTTATAGGATAAAAATAACATGTTTTTACCAAAAAGTGCACTGAAAGAAACAGAAGCCATAAGAATTAGCTAAATGTCACTTTTCTTAAAATTTCAGGTTTAGTTTGAGATACAGTATATGAAATAAATGAAATTTACCTGAGCAGCTTCCTCAGCCTTCCTGTGAGTGTAGAGAATGAAACACTTAGTTCAGTCAGATGGGCCATGTTGCTTAGTTTCTCTCCAATGTTACTTAATACAGCATCATCCTCTGGTGTATAATGTGTAACATTAAATGTTCTTGTTGGTAGAGTGAGAGACTTAAGTTGAGGGAAAGTGAGATTGTTAAGAAGTACTTCAAGATGGTAAAGTTCTAAATGGACATTGTGAACTATTTCTAACTTGTGTATAGAATTGGGCTCAACAAGTTTTAAAATATAAAAAAGCTTTCTCAAAGCTAAACTGTCTGCCCTAAAATCCACACATCTTATCTTCAGTGGGCAGTGACATCGCATAAGTAAAGCTTGCACCACAATGTCATAATTCTTCTCTGTGACGAAAAGATTACAGAAGATATCTATGTCAATGTCAAATATGGATGGGTCAAAATCAAATCTCTGCAACTCTATCAGAAGTTCAAAACAAAGGTGAGAAACCATTTCTGTTCTTGCCCATCTTCCCAATGATTTCTTACATTGGCATGGCTGAAATTCAATGTCTTGAATTGTTGTCAGGTCTACAACTTTAAGCTTTTTTGAGTAAGTTGTTGAGGGATTCAGTACATAGTTCTTCAAGCCCTTCAGACAAGCTGACAAGCTACGTTGACATGCCCAGTGGCCGATATCTTCAGGATAGTCCAGTGTTTTGCCGAGTAGTTTGCCAAAGTTGAAATCCTGTTGAGGCCAATTCTCAACCAACATAACAATTATTTCCTCTTTTTCATGAAAGTAACAAGCCTTTAGTAACAGTGGGTATAGATTATGTGCCACACTCCTGATATGTTTTTTAGCATATTCCTGGTTGGATATAAAGCTCTCTGCCCCGATCAATCTCAGTGTCTTCATGCTGTTGCTGATCTTTTCCCTTCTTGTCTTGGTCGCTGTTTTGTTGCTCTCTTCTCACCGTGTCATGATGCTTTATTTTTAGTTGCAGCTGACACTGGAATTTGTTGGGAGAGGACAACCTCCAGCCTGTCAGGCTCAATTTTACAATATGATTAGTCAGCCAGAAATTCTGTTTTCCTGGGGATAGTAGCAGACACTTATAAAAATTAGTATACAGATTTCTATGAAGAAGGAAACAGCTGTAATATATTCAATTTCTTTACTGTTTAAAATATAAAACCTTGACCCAATTTATAAATTTGGTTTCAATGACAAAATATTTCATAGCTTTCCATAAAAAGCCCCACTCCACCCTGTAAAATGCTTTAGCAGCATCTAAAAGACAGGATGAGCGGGATGGACCTTCACCCAATTGAAAAGACTCTTCTGATATTTTCCTGTTCAGTTCTGTTTTTCATAAACTCTGCCTGATCTCGGTCTATAATATAATTCATACTAGGTTTAATTCGTAGTGTGAGAAGTTTAGAATTTTTTTTTCGGTATTCAATAGGGCGATAGGTCTATAAAACTGTACCTCCCTAGGGTCTGTTTTTTGGGGGAATTAATACAATCAGTGCCTCACTCATTGAGGCAGGCAAGTGACCCTCTTAACAGAATTCCTGAAGAACTTCTAGCAATTTCAATAATAATGTAGACCCATACTGACGATACACCTCAAACGGTAGCCCGTCTGGTCCGAGAGAAGTACTGCTTAAAAAGAATTTAAGAGCATTATCTAACTCCTGGTAGGTAAATTCTGAATCAATTATGTTTTTCTGATTCTCATTCTGCTCAGGGATAGTCAGAATAGTTCAAAAAATGTGTCTAGTTGTCATGTCTGTCCACAGCTATTGGACTTGCTGTGTGTGAACAGTTTTATGTTCCCCGGGCACGGAATAGTTAATTTATCTGGCTTTTTCAGCCTCAGCCTCTGTTAGCCAATAGCCTTTAGGGTGTGTCTATTTAAAGTCAGCCCAGCCTAGCCTGGGCTGGTGATTGACTTAATTTCATCCTGACTTACTAACATGCTGGCTATGCGGCTAATGGAGGCTTGGTGAAACACTCTTTGTTTGAGCTATCTCTGTTTTAGCATGCACTTTGTATTTTCTGGTTTTAGCCATGTTAGGTGGCATGCTCTTAGTGGATTTTAAGCTGTGTTTGTTTAGTCGGTTTCAGGATTTGCTTATCCTTTCTGCTATGTGCCCGTTCACACTGTGCTTTCTCTTGTATCAGTTCATGTGAAGTTCTGTGTTTTATATTTCTGTTTTTCTACTGGGTCAGCTTCTGACCACACTGTGGAGTGTGCCGCTGGCCAGTAGTCTAATTGGATTTATTATTAATGGCTACTCCTATAGTGGAGTGGAGTGTGCAGTTTGTGTGTCCAGTGTCCTATGTTGGGCATACTAGTAGGGTAATCACAAGTATAATGCGTTTCGGCCACTGCCTTTCTCAGGCTGACATCAGTCTGAGAAAGGCAGTGGCCAAAACACATTATACTTGTGATTTGCACCGTGGGAATTAAACACGTTCATATTTGCAAAAGCATCCAGCGAGTGCCGGGATTTCTTTACCCTTCTAGTATTCTGCTTTCCACGAGCACCGCCAACACCTGAGTGCTGACCCTCCTTGCTTTGTTTTCCTATGTTAGGCATCACTGTTTCTGTCCCATGGGGACAATCCCGTCTACTGGAGGTTTCCTGAGGGATTGCGATTTTTGTCTTGTTTTCAGTGTGAATAGTGTTATATATATATATATATATATATATATATATATATATACCAATAGTAAGCAGCACATCCAGTAAAAAGAGTCCCAGGGGTGCACGCCAATTGGATCTGATCCAATTGCTCCGATCCCACTTTAGATAAAGATGATAATAGGCAGCACACCGAAGTTAGTGCAAATAAAGGTGTTCTTTATTCCATATACGAGACAACGTTTCAGCGATCTCTCATCGCCATTTTCAAGTGACTTGAAAATGGCGATGAGAGATCGTTGAAACGTTGTCTCGTATATGGAATAAAGAACACCTTTATTTGCACTAACTTTGGTGTGCTGCCTATTATCATCTTTATATATATATATATATATATATATATATATATATATATATATATTATATATCCTGTGTATCTTGGCATCCCTATTACCTGTCCATGGGGACTTTGTGTCTACTGGAGGTTTTGCCTAGGGAATGCGAATATTCCTGATTAGCGATTGATCCCTGTTTCTGGTCCATGGGGACTTTGTGTCTGCTGGATGTTCTGGGGGATTTTGCTATATTCCTGTCTGTTCCTAAAGTCTGTTGACTTATCTGTTTTCTTGTCTGGTATTTTGAACTATATGGGGGACATTTATCAAGGGATTTAGAGCTCTTTTTTTGCTACCAAAAGTTGCACAAAAAGTCGCATTAGCACTTAAGCTATTTTTGTGTGCGACTTTTGGCTGTAAGCAAAAAGCTACAAAAGAGCGTACAAAAGTAAATTTTATTTTTTACTTTGCAGTGATCAGGGATTTATCAAGTGCGAAAGTCTCACAAAAAGTCGCAAGCCCTCAAAAACATAAATTTAAGCCAGCCCAGAGTTGGCTTAGAAAACGGCTTTTGAGAGCAAATTTTATATTTCCCGCTGGCAGCCGTGATCACAGCTCCAGCGGGAAATATATTGCAACTGTACAAAGGAGCCCGGGCTGGCATCACTCTGCAGCCGCCCGGCTCTGTCTGATTCTTACCCCGCTACCCTAACATAATGACATCCCCCCCTTGTCTCCCACCCGCCTGTGCCGCACATCTCCCATCTGTCTACTACCTGTAGCAAGACTACAACTCCCAGCAAGTCCTTACAGTGAGGGCATGCTGGGAGTTGTAGTATTGTAGCGGGCGGACAATGTGCGGCGCGGGCGGGTGGAAGACAAGGGGGCGTGGGAGTTATGTAAAGCAGTGTCCCCATCATTATATTAGGGTAGCGGGGATAGACTCAGAGGAACGCGGGCGGCTGAAGTGAGGCTAGCCCCGGCTCCTTTTAACATACCTCGGCGCCGCAGAGTTTTTAGTCTCTACTGTAATTTCATATTTCCCGCTGGGTCCCGTGATTCGCCAGGACCGAGCAGCCAATCACAGGACCCGGCGGGAAATTTGATATTACAAAGGGACTAAAAGCTCCGTGGCTCCGCTAGATGTTAAAAGGAGCCCAGGCTGGCATCAGTCTGCAGCCGCCTGGGCTCCTCATATATCCTGCGGCGCCATGGTAAGGAGCCCGGGCTAGCCTCACTTCAGCCGCCTGGGCTCCGCAGCACCTGGTAAGGAGCCCGGGCTGACATAACTCTGCAGCTGCCCGGGACTCCCACAGCCGGGCAGGGAGATGTGTAGGTGCCATCCCTGCCATCCCTCAGCACTGCGGTACACACCGAGAGATGGCAGGGACGGCTTCTGCACATCTCCCTGCCCGGCTGCGGGAGTCCCGGGTTCCTTACCTCAGAGCTGCGGAGTTTAGTGTAATTTCAAATTTCCCTCTGGGTCCCATGTCACGTGACCCAGCGGGAAATATGAAATTACAGTGATTCTCTGATCACTGCAGCCAGGGAGCGCAGCGCATTAGCACCCGCTTCCCTGGCTGGCACGACTAGAACTCCCAGCAGGGCCAGATTAAGGCTGCTTGGAGGACGGAGCACTTTAGTATGATGGGGCCCCCCTTCCCCGGAAAAAAAACAATGCCGACACAGACACATCCCTAAACCTCAACCCCCCTGTGCATGTTTTCAATTATGACAATTAACAAGCCTTCACAAAGGCATGGGCATTTCATACTATGCAGCCTATTTTTGGTGGGGGTCCATCTGCTGGGACCCCATTAATTACCTCAGTTCCAGTGGCTTTCCACCTACTGAAAATCAGCAACTCCCATAATGTCTTGAGAGCCTTAGGAATCATAGAAGTTGTCATTTTGCAACAGTTGGAAAGCCACAGATTGAGGTACGGTTTCACTCATGATCACCTAGTCAGAAAGAATACACAATGATATAATGGCTCACAGGTGACGTTTTCTCTGTTGTCTTCCATTTTCTCCTTCATCCGGTCCAGATGAGGTGGCGGCTTCAAGCTAAATCTTCCTCTGCAGATGCTCAGACATCATTGGTTCCTCACTTTGTCAGAAGATCCTTATCCTGTATATGAAAAAAATGATCAATACTAGCTGAGTACCCGGCATTGCCATGTTTTTCCTTCCTCAACCCGTCCTCATACCCCAACATCCTATCCCGTCCTCCTATCCCATCCTCCTATCCCGACCTCCTATCCCGTCCTCATATCCCGTCCTCCTATCTTGACCTCCTATCCCGTCCTCCTATCTCGACCCCCTATCCCGTCCTCCTATCTTGACCTTCTATCCCGTCCTCCTATCTCGACCCCTTATCCCGTCCTCCTATCTCGACCCCCTATCACGTCCTCCTATCCCATCCTCCTATCTCGTCCTCCCATCCCGTCCTCATATCCCAACCTATAATATGTGTACCAGGTATTGAAATATCTCCAGCCGTAGAACAGGCATGGAAACAGGCATTTCAAATGGCACACAAAGCTTTCCAATGTGTCTCCCATGTGGAATCCCTGACCAAAACCACACTACAATGGTATTACACCCCTGAGCGAGTCTCACTCATATACCCTGACTCCTCCCCCTTATGCTGGCAAAATTGTGGTAAAAAAGGCAATCTCATACACATGAGGGAATGCCCAATTATTGCTCCTTATTGGACGGCCTGTAGAACCCCCTTGGAAGATGCACTGCATCTGCAGACCTCTTGGTCCCCACAACTTGTTTTACTCCTCATTAACATGCAATCTATTCTGCCAAAACTGCGTGAATTGACCTGCATCATTTGTATTATTGCCAAAATTGCACTTACCAAAGAATGGAGTACTCCGACTGTGACCTCCACCATGGAATTAGTGAATAAATTGAATGCAACCTGCACATATGAACGCACTATAGCCTTGGGGAATGGAACATACCCCAAATTTCAAACCCGTTGGGCTAACTGGCTTTCCTCCTCTTATTCTACTGTTAACAAATAATGTGCTCGGCACACCAATCTGTCCTTCATTTCAGTCCCCCCCCATCTATCCTCTGCAGGGCTGTTTGCAGTCTTACGCACTGTTCTCTCTACTACACTCATAGAAGAGGAAAACACTGGACACTTTCATGTTAATTCTACCTGATACTAGACCGTTTACTTTAGTCGTCTTGGCGGACATTGCACATTGCATTTCTTTTATCTGTATTGCAGAATTATCTTTCTTAGGACCCTAGGTACTGAAGTGTATTGTTTTGCACAGGACTTACTTCCTCACGATAAGAGTTGTTCTGTTTATGTTTTCTTTGTTTTGTGAGATTTGTTTCTCATTTGCCTAAAATGCCAATGCATTCGTATGTATGGACAGCTCTTGCAGCTTATAACCTTATCTAACTGTATTTGGCATTGTTTACCTGTGCTTGTTTATTGTTTATGTATTCCGAGAAAATATCTTCAATAAAATTATTGAAATAGAAATATCTCCAGCCGTACAGAAGTTATGTGAGAACATACATTTCCCATTGATTTGCATGGGACTTTAAACAAAAACCCTGACCCACACAAATGGGGGTAGTTAAGGGTAAATTAACTATCCTATATTTTAAGCGGATGTATAAGTAACATGTGACCAAGTATTATGGAAATATCTCCAGCCGTTTGGAAGTTATGCAAGAACATGTATTTCCCATAGGCGTGTATAGGACTTTAAACATAAACCCCGCCCCTGGCAAATGGGGGTGAGTAAAGGTTAAATTACCTATCCTATGTTTGTTGTTGACATATAAGTAACATGTGTGCCAAGTTTCATGTTAATATCTTTAGCCATTTGGAAGTTTTTGTGGAACATACACACATACATACACACACACACATTGAGTTTTATATATATATATATATATATACTAGCTGAGTACCCAGCGTTGCCCGGTTTTTCCTTCCTAATCCTTGTTGGGGAGGAAAATAAACAAAGGAGGAAGCTTTTGACTTCATATCCCGTCCTCATATATTGTTGTCATATCCCGACCTCCTATCCCGTCATCATATCCCGACCTCCTATCCCATCCTCCTATCCCATCCTCCTATCCTGTCCTCCTATCCCGTCCTCCTATCCCGTCCTCCTATCCCGTCCTCCTAACCCGTCCTCCTATCACGTCCTCCTTTCCCGTCCTCCTATCACGTCCTCCTTTCCCGTCCTCATATCTCGACCTCCTTTCCCGTCCTCCTTTCCCATCCTCCTATCTCGACCTCCTTTACCATCCTCCTATCCCGTCCTCCTTTCCCGTCCTACTATCCAGTCCATCTATCCCGTCCTCCTTTCCCGTCCTCCTATCCTGTCCTCCTTACCTGTCCTCATATCTCGTCCTCCTATCCTGTCCTCCTACCCAGTCCATCTATCCCGTACTCCTACCCAGTCCATCTATCCCGTCCTCCTATCCCGACCTCTTATCCCGTCCTCCTATCCCGTCCTCCTATCACGACCTCCTATCCCTTCCTCCTATCACGACCTCCTATCCCTTCCTCCTATCACGACATCCTATCCCGTCCTCCTATCACGACATCCTATCCCGTCCTCCTATCCCGTCCTCCTATCCCATCCTCCTATCTCGACCTCCTATCCCGACCTCCTATCCAGTCCTCCTATCTCGGTCCTCCTATCCCGGTCCTCCTATCCTGGTCCTCCTATCCCGTCCTCCCATCCCGACCTCCCATCCCCACCTCCTATGTCGACCTCCTATCCCGACCCGTAATATGTGTACCAGTTATTGAAATCTCTCCAGCCGTACTGAAGTTATGTGGGAACATACATTTCCCATTGATTTGCATGGGACTTTAAACAAAAACTCCGACCCTCACAAATGGGGGTAGTTAAGGGTTACATAGTTACATAGTTAGTACGGTCGAAAAAAGACATATGTCCATCAAGTTCAACCAGGGAATTAAGGGGTAGGGGTGTGGCGCGATATTGGGGAAGGGATGGGATTTTATATTTCTTCATAAGCATTAATGTTATTTTGTTCCTTGAATGTATCTAATCCTGTTTTAAAGCTGTTAATTGTTCCTGCTGTGACCAGTTCCTGAGGTAGACCGTTCCATAAATTCACAGTCCTCACGGTAAAGAAGGCGTGTCGCCCCTTGAGACTAAACTTTTTCTTCTCCAGACGGAGGGAGTGCCCCCTCGTCCTTTGGGAGGGTTTAACCTGGAAGAGTTTTTCTCCATATTTTTTGTATGGGCCATTAATATACTTATATACGTTTATCATATCCCCCCTTAAACGTCTCTTCTCAAGACTAAACAATTGTAACTCCTTTAATCGCTCCTCATAGCTAAGATGTTCCATGCCCCATATTAGTTTAGTCGCGCGTCTCTGCACCCTTTCCAACTCCGCAGTGTCCCTTTTATGGACAGGTGCCCAAAACTGAACAGCATATTCCAGGTGAGGCCGTACCAATGCTTTATAAAGGGGGAGTATTATGTCCCTGTCCCTTGAGTCCATGCCTCTTTTGATACATGACAATATCCTGCCGGCTTTGGAAGCAGCAGCCTGACATTGCATGCTATTCTGTAGTCTGTGATCTACAAGTACACCCAGATCCTTCTCTACCAGTGACTCTGCCAGTTTAATCCCCCCTAAGACATACGACGCATGCAGGTTATTAGTACCCAGATGCATAACTTTACATTTATTCACATTGAACCTCATTTGCCAAGTGGATGCCCAGACACTTAGTCTATCCAAGTCATCTTGTAACTTATGCACATCCTCTATAGACTGTACCGTGCTACAAAGCTTGGTGTCATCTGCAAAGATAGAAACAGAGCTGTTAATACCATCCTCTATATCATTGATAAATAAATTAAACAACAGCGGTCCCAGTACTGAACCTTGGGGTACACCACTAATAACCGGGGACCAATCAGAGTACGAATCATTGACCACCACTCTCTGGGTACGATCCATGAGCCAGTGTTCAATCCAGTTACAAACTAAAATTTCCAAACCCAAAGACCTTAACTTACCTGTCAGACGTCTATGAGGGACAGTATCAAACGCTTTAGCAAAATCCAGAAACACTATATCCACAGCCATTCCTCTGTCAAGGCTTCTACTCACCTCTTCATAAAAGCAAATTAGATTGGTTTGACAACTTCTATCCTTAGTAAACCCATGCTGGCTATCACTTATAATACAATTATCCCCTATGTATTCCTGTATGTAATCCCTTATAAGTCCTTCAAACAATTTACCCACAATGCACGTTAAACTTACCGGTCTATAGTTTCCTGGGGAAGACCTAGAGCCCTTTTTGAAGATTGGCACCACATTCGCCTTGCGCCAGTCCCTTGGCACAATACCAGACACCAGAGAATCTCTAAATATCATGAACAGGGGTACAGATATTACTGAACTTACCTCTCTAAGAACTCTTGGGTGTAGTCCATCCGGCCCTGGGGATTTGCTTACATTTATATCACTTAACTTACCTTATACCATCTCTACATTAAGCCAGTTCAGTACATTACATGATGTGTTACCAGCACTGACCTGGCCAATGTCAGCTCCTTTTTCCATAGTATATACAGAACTAAAGAACCCATTCAGTAGCTCCGCTTTCTCTTGATCGCATGTGACAACCTCCCCATTATCATTATTAAGGGGTCCTACATGCTCTGTCCTTGTTTTTTTTGCATTTATATATCTAAAAAAATATTTAGGATTAGTTTTGCTTTCTTTGGCCACCTGTCTCTCGTTTAGAATTTTTGCTGTTTTTATTACATTTTTACAGATTTTATTAAGCTCTTTGTACTGTTTAAATGTTATCGCTGACCCATCAGATTTGTATTTTTTGAAGGCTATTTTTTTGTTATTTATTGCTCTTTTAACATCATGTGTCAGCCATGTAGGATTTAGTTTTAATCGTTTATATTTGTTCCCCTTTGGTATATATTTAGATGTATAGTTATTTAGAGTTGATTTAAAGATGTCCCATTTACCTTCTGTATCAGTATTTGACAACACCTCCCCCCAGTCTATGTCCTGTAGTGCAGCACTCAGCCCAGGGAAGTTTGCCTTTTTAAAGTTATATGTTTTTGCCTTCCCCGCCTGTCTTTGTTTTCTACATTTTAAGTCAAAAGTAACTATATTGTGGTCGCTATTACCAAGGTTTTCCCGCACAGTTACATTACCAACCAGCTCTGCGTTGTTGGAAATGATCAGATCCAACAAGGCATCACTTCTTGTTGGGTCCTCCACAAACTGGCCCATAAAATTATCCTGCAATAAATTTAGGAATTGTCGCCCCTTTGTAGTTTTAGCCAACCCCGGACCCCAATCTATATCTGGATAGTTAAAATCTCCCATTATTACCACTGTACCTGCCCGGGCGGCCCTCTCTATTTGTTTATGAAGCCGAACTTCTATCTCTTCAGTGATATTAGGGGGTCTGTAGATTACACCAAATATTATTTTTTCAGTATTTCCCTCCTTTTGTAATTCTACCCACAGTGATTCCACCTCCTCAAAATCATCACACACTATGGCATCGTTCACACTGACTTTCATACCACTTCTTACATACAGACAGACTCCACCACCTTTTCTGTTCATTCTATCCTTGCGAAACAATGTAAACCCCTGCTGATTGACAGCCCAGTCATGCGAGGAGTCCAGCCATGTCTCAGTGACCCCAACTATATCAATATGTTCCTCCAGTATCAAGGCCTCAAGCTCCCCCATTTTATTTGCTAGGCTTCTGGCATTTGTGAACATACACTTTACATTTCCATCCTTTATGTTATTGGGGTTAATGGGATTCAAGGGTGTAAGTTTTATTTTCCTATGAAGCCTATTCCTATTAACTATTCTAACCCCTCCCTCCGCTCCACCCCCAGGTACATTTATAATTCCCACCTCTCTATCTACACTATCTTCCCCCTCTTTGCTGTAGGTTCCCTCCCCCCAAGTCCCTAGTTTAAACACTCCTCCACCCTTCTAGCCATCTTCTCCCCAAGCAAAGCTGCACCCTCCCCATTGAGGTGCAGCCCGTCCCTACGGTAGAGCCGGTAACCGACAGCGAAGTCAGCCCAGTTCTCCATGAACCCAAACCCTTCCTTCCTACACCAGCTTCTGAGCCACTTGTTTATCTCCCTGATCTCCCGCTGCCTCTCTGGTGTGGCTCGTGGTACAGGTAATATTTCAGAAAATACTACCTTGGAGGTCCTTGCCTTAAGCTTGCGGCCTAAGTCCCTGAAATCATTTTTAAGGACACTCCACCTACCTCTTACTTTGTCTTTGGTGCCAATATGTACCATGACTGCTGGGTCCTCTCCAGCCCCGCCCAGCAACCTGTCAACCCGATCCGCGATGTGCCGAACTCGTGCGCCAGGCACACAACACACTGTTCGGCGATCCCGGTCTTTGTGACAGATTGCCCTGTCTGTCCCCCTAATAATTGAGTCCCCCACCACTAGCACCTGTCTGGCCTGCCCTGTACTCCTCCCTCCCTCCTTACTGGAGCAGACACCCCCCTGGCGGTCAGAGGCGGTATCCTGCTGCAGTTCTGCTAGCTCTGTAATGGCATCCCCCTCATCTGCCAAGCGGGCAAACTTGTTGGGGTGTGCCAGTTCAGGACTAGCCTCACTGACACTTTTTCCCCTACCCCTCTTTCTAACTGTAACCCAGCTAACTGCCTGACTGTCCTGCAACTCCGTCCCACTGTCCTCCCCCACCTCTATTCCCGAGAGTGGCTGCTCAGTGAGCACGAGACTCCGCTCCATGTTGTTAATGCTTCTCATTGTTGCCAGTCGCCCCTCTAGATGCAGGATCTGGGCTTCCAAACGGACAACTAGCACACATCTCGCACAACAATATGCACCCTCAAACTGTTGTTCAAGGATTGCATACATTGAACAGGATGTACATTGGACTGCATTTTCCAACATGGTTAAATTAACTATCCTATATTTTAAGTGGATATATAAGTAACATGTGACCAAGTATTATCGAAATATCTCCAGCCGTTTGGAAGTTATGTAGTAACATATATTTCCCATTGACTTGTATGGGACTTTAAACATAAACCCCGCCCCTGGCAAATGGGGGTGAGTAAGGGTTAAATCACCTATCCTATGTTTGTTGTTGACATATAAGTAGCAGGTGTGCCAAGTTTCATGTTAATATCTTTATCTGTTTGGACGTGATGCTGGAGCATACACACATACATACATACACACATACATACATACACACGTTGAGTTTTATATATATATATATATATATATATATATATAGATACAGATATATATATATATATATATATATATATATATATATATATATATAGATAGATATATAGATGAGCCTATTAAACACTGTGCCCCCTGAATATAACCCCTCCCCTGAAGGGGGACACTAAGCCCCTGAAAATACTGCCACACACTGTTTCTTCTCAGTTTGGCTGGATCCCACCCTCTACTGTCCTCCAGACCCCTTTCTCCCCCACACCTGTGTCCCCTCCTCCAGACCCTTGTTTTCTCCTCCCTGACCCATCAGTCACCCCCAGACCCTTCAGTCACCTCAAATGCCTTAGTCCTCTTCCAGACCCCTATGTCCCCTCCTCCCCCAACCCCTCAGTCTAGCCCAGACCCCCCCCCCAATTCTCCTACAGATCCCTCAGTCACCTCCCCCCCAGACCACTCAGCCACCCCCAGTCCTCCTCAATACCCCTCTTTCCCATCCTCCACTGACCCCTCAGTCACCCCCAGACTCCTCAGTCCTCCTAAAGATCCCTCAGTCACCCATAGACCCCTACGTCATCACCCATCCTCCTCCAGACCCCTCTCTTCCCTCCTTCTCCAACCACTCAGTCCTCTTCCAGAGATCCTCATCACTCCACTGCCCCTTTCTCCAGACTCCTTTGTCCTTTTTATTTAGACTCTGTTCCCCACATACTGTTTCCTGAGTCCTGTCCCTGTACTATTACATCACTGTGTATTATCCTTGTTATGTGACGTCATACATACATGTTCATACACACAACATACATACTGTACACATTACATACTGTACATGCATGCATCATATACACACAACACACATACTGTACACAATACATACTGTACATGCATCATATACACACAACACACATACTGTACACAGTACACACTGTACATCACCACAACGCACATACTGTACACACACATACTGTACATACATCATACACACACATATTGTACAAATTACATACTGTACATGCATGCATTATATACACACAACACACATTCTGCACACATTACATACTGTACATGCATTATATACACACACAACACACATCCTGCACACATTACATACTGTACATGCATTATATACACATACTGCACACATTACATACTGTACATGCATCATGTACACACAACATACATACTGTACACACTACATACTGTACATGCATGCTTCATATACACAACACATACTGCACACATTACATACTGTACATGCATTATATACACACACAGCACACATACTGCACATATTACATACTGTGCATGCATTATATGCACACAGCACACATACTGCACACATTACATACTGTACATGCATTATATACACACAGCACACATTACATACTGTATAAGCATTATATACAAATACTGCACACATATACTGTGCATGAATTATATACACATACTGCACACATTACATACTGTACATGCATTATCCACACAGCACACATACTGCACACATTACATACTGTACATGCATTATATACACACAGCACACATACTGCACACATTACATACTGTACATGCATTATATATACACAGCACACATACTGCACACATTACACACTGTACATCACCACAACGCACATACTGTACACACACATACAGTACATGCATCATACACACACATATTGTACAAATTACATACTGTACATGCATGCATTATATACACACAACACACATACTGCACACATTACATACTGTACATGCATTATATACACACACAACACACATCCTGCACACATTACATACTGTACATGCATTATATACACATACTGCACACATTACATACTGTACATGCATCATGTACACACAACATACATACTGTACACACTACATACTGTACATGCATGCTTCATATACATAACACATACTGCACACATTACATGCATTATATACACACACAGCACACATACTGCACATATTACATACTGTGCATGCATTATATACACACAGCACACATACTGCACACATTACATACTGTACATGCATTATATACACACAGCACACATTACATACTGTATATGCATTATATACAAATACTGCACACATATACTGTGCATGAATTATATACACATACTGCACACATTACATACTGTACATGCATTATACACACAGCACACATACTGCACACATTACATACTGTACATGCATTATATACACGGCACACATACTGCACACATTACATACTGTACATGCATTATATACACACAGCACACATTACATACTGTACATGCATTATTTACACACAGCACACATACTGCACACATTACATACTGTAGATGCATTATTTACACACAGCACACATTACATACTGTGCATGCATTATATACATACAGCACACATACTGCATACATTACATACTGTACATGCATTATATACACAAAACACACATACTGTACACATTACATACTGTATATGCATTATATACACACAAAGCACACAATACATACTGTACATGCATTATATACACACAGCACACATACTGCACACATTACATACTGTACATGCATTATATACACACACAGCACACATTACATACTGTACATGCATGCTTCATACACACACATAGAATAGATCAGTGTTTCCCAACCAGTGAGCCTCTAGCTTTTTTTGAAACGTGTTGTGTGTTTTTTTTATTTACTTGACAGGCTTAGGAGTGGAAGCTGTCTAATAGATGTAATCCATTACTAAGCCTGGGCTTAGCGTTAGCCCCAAAAACAGCTAGTGATAACCCCCAATTATTACCCCGGTACCCACCACAACAGGGGTGCCGAGAAGAGCTGGTACCAACAGGCCAGGAGCGTCAAATATGGTGCTCCTGGGCCTAGGTGGTAACAGGCTGGCATTATTTAGGCCGGGGAGGGCCAGTGATAATGGTGCTTGCCCACCCTGGTAACGTCAGGCTGTTGCTTCTTGGTTGGTATTTGGCTGAAAATAAAAATAGGGAGAACCCTATGCATTTTTTTTAAAATAATTAATTATTTATGCAAAAAAAATATATATAAGATTCCCCCTATTTTTATTTTTAGCCAAATACCAACCAAGCAGCAACAGCCTGACGTTACCAGGGTGGGCGAGGGCCATTGTTACTGGCCCTCCCCAGCCTAAATAACGCCAGCCTGTTGCCGCCTAGGCCCAGGAGCACCATATTTGACTCTCCGGGCCTGTTGGTACCAGCTCCTCCCGACACCCCTGTGGCGGTGGGTACCGGTGTAATAATTGGGGGTTAGCGCTAGCTGTTTTGGGGGATAATGCCAAGCCTCAGCTTAGTAATGGACTCTGTCTATAAGACAGCTTCCACTACTAAGCCTGTCAAGTAAATAAAAAAACAACACGTTTAAAAAAATAAATGATTCCAAAAAAACACTCCCCCAAAAGTCCTCATTAACCTTTTTTTTAACATTAAACCAAAAAAATGCTGATCACTCTACTCCCCTGAATCTAAAGTAATCCACAAGATATACGGATCTGAAATGAGAAGTGTGAAACAACTGAAAAGATTTCATATTCTAGGTTCTTCAAAGTAGCCACCTTTTGCTTTGATTACTGCTTTGCACACCTGAAATGGTTTTCACTTCACAGGTGTGCTGGTGTGGAGGAGGAGGTGTGATGGTGTGGGGGTGCTTTGCTGGTGACACTGTTGGGGATTTATTCAAAATTGAAGGCATACTGAACCAGCATGGCTACCAAAGCATCTTGCAGCGGCATGCTATTCCATCCGGTTTGCATTTAGTTGGACCATCATTTATTTTTCAACAGGACAATGACCCCAAACACACCTCCAGGCTGTGTAAGGGCTATTTGACCAAGAAGGAAAGTGATGAGGTGCTGCGCCAGATGACCTGGCCTCCACAGTCACAGGACCTGAACCCGATCGAGATGGTTTGGGGTGAGCTTGACCACAGAGTGAATGCAAAAAGGGCCAACCATAAGCATCTATGGGAACTCCTTCAAGACTGTTGGAAGACCATTTCAGGTGACTACCTCTTGAAGCTCATCAAGAGAATGCCAAGAGTGTGCAAAGCAGTAATCAAAGCAAAAGGTGGCTAGAACCTAGAATAAGACATATGTTCACACTTTTTTGTTATATATATATATAATTCCACATGTGTTAATTCATAGTTTTGATGCCTTCAGTGTGAATCTACAATTTTCATAGTCATGAAAATAAAGAAAACTCTGAATGAGAAGGTGTGTCCAAACTTTTGGTCTGTACTGTATATATCAAACATTTTTTTCAAAGCTGCAAATTTGTGTTCTGAAGTCACTTATTGTTTTTTGCTTATGTGTGCTAAAAAAATGGTATTCAAAAGTGATTTATTGGTTTTTGCTTATGTAATCCAAATTTATCAACACACCATGATAGTATAATAAATGTGTCACACATAAGCAAAACCAAAAGCAAGAAAAAAAATGCCTACAGAACTCGCTTACCAAAGCAACGATGATAAATGTCCCTGTATGTTTATTAGTTCTTGATTTTAGATCTTTGGATTTCTGTACATGACTACTGATCTATAGTGTCCTCTGTTCACGACCACGGATCTATAGTGTCCTCTGTTCATGACCGCTGATCCTTAGTGTCCTCTGTGCTGCTCACTGATCTGTGTCCTCTGAACTTAATATATTATAGAGTTGTATGTTCCTGTTATGTTTCTGGTTTGTAACCGACTGTTTATTAGTATGTATTTTTATTAGGCCCCTGCACTTTAGTTCAAGAAGTGACCGGCGCCCAGTTGTCGATCCACCATTTAGGGTGGATGGGCAAGTAGGCAGGGAGAGATGTTTTAGGGTCAGTTTAGGGCTCCCTGTCCCCTGGTCAGTCCCTAACACTAGTTCCCTGTCTTCACCCTTAAATTCTGATGGATATCCTGATAAAAATCCAAAAAAATAACCTCTCTCTCTTCCTCATTGTCAGTTAATTTTTGATTCTGGTCTTTAATAAATTTTATGTAGCTAACTTCCTGTCAATTACTAATAATTCGGGTTACCCTCCTTCATTGAATTTCTGTTGATTGCTTAAAAAAAAAAAATCATGTTCTGCGCTTTTTCTTCCATGGACTGTTTATACTCTATTGCTTTTTTGCCTCTGACTCCTGTAAATTATCCAGCCCCGGGCAAGAAGATAATTTTACTGCCAGTTCCTCTAACTGCTTCTCGAGTAGGTCCTCTTTTTTTTTAATTTCCTCTTCCTTTTGCTGATTGATATAATAACTCTCTTAAGAAGGCCTTTAAAACATCCCATACCACTCCAATATTGTCCGTCCCTTTGTTAATTAGCCAAAACTCCTTAATTTCCATTGAAATTTTTCCTAGGTCCTCAATTAAATTGAACCAGTGGAGTTTTATCCTCCTAATCCTCATATCTTTTTTTATCTAAACCTTCCCTATGGCTGACTACCAATAAAACAGGGGAATGATCAGAAATTGTTTTTGACTCATACTTAATTTTTTTATTATGGGCCAATGCAGACACATTACACAATGCTTAGTCAAAACGAGATGCAGATTGGTAAGTTTTACCAAAACAAGAGAATACCATTTTTCCCCCCATGCATCTCCCTCCATACAACTACCCACCCTAACTCATCTGTTATTTTCTTCAGCTGTGAAGTCCAGTTCACCACAAAGGTGCTACTTGATATTCTATCTAGCTGCCCATCCATAGTACTGTTAAAGTCTCCCACATTGTACCGTTCATATCGGTCCTTATCCCGTAAAAATTCAGCCACAAAAATCAAAACCTGATTTGAGAAGGGGGGAGGAATATAGATAAATGCCAAAACTACATGAGCCCCTTCCAAGGGGCCCTGCAAGAACACGTACCTGCTCCTATCATCCAATTTTTTAGATATCAACTCAAAATTTATCCTGGAGTGTATGAGGAAAGAAACCCCTGCAGAGAAATTAGAGCCATAAGAGTGATATTCACTTCCCCTCCATTTTCTTTGAATTACCATTATCGTCTCTGCCGTTAGATGAGTCTCAGTCAGGCAAATTATCGCTGGCAAATGTTTATTTATACAATCAAAGATGGCACATCACTTAGTTTTATCCTTTAGTCCTCGGACATTTCAGGTAAAAATTTGGGTTACCATTTACAAGCAGTAGAATAAGAGGGAAAAAAAAAGAATTCCCTCTTTTAAGCCTCTCCCTCATCCCCCCCCCCCCCCCCAATCCCAACTGCCCCTCACACCTTGTGAGACTCTAACCTAGATCCCCTTAACTCCCCTCCCCTATACCCACATCTGCAGCGCCTTACAGAATTTTATGTAAACATCATTAACTTAGGATCAATATCCCTTACTCTCCAACCAGACTGAAACATCTTCTGGTGATTAAAAGAACATTACAGAATCCTGAAATACAACTTTAAGCTTAGCCAGAAAAACTAATGCGTATTTTACTCCTGCTGCAGTCAACCTTTTTTTTTTTACTTCCCTAAACACCCGTCTTTGCAACTGCATTTCTCTATAATAGTCTGGAAAAAGTGCAATTTAAACATTATTATAAAACAGACTGTCCTTTTTCTCTCTGGCCACCCGTAATATAGTGTCTCTATCTTTCGAGCAAAGCATTTTCACTAGGATAGTTCTAGCTGGAGCTCCTGGAGCCAGCCTTCTAAAAGGAATGTGATGTGCTCTTTCCACCCTGAACAAGTTAGATATCTTATCTGAACCAATATATTGTTTTATCCAGGTTTCCAGTAAACTACTCAAGTCCAGATCCTCCTGAAAGTCCATAAATCTGATGTTACATCTCCTAGTTCGGTCTTTCCCATCTTGAAGTTTCCGTCTGATGCCCTAATTTTCCTTAGAGACCTTATCTGTTACAGTAATAGATACTGTGAGCTATCTAGTTGTAAAATTATTGCCTCAATGCCTTTTACTCTGTCCTTTATTTTAACAAAATCTGCTCTAATAAGTGATGTATCTGTTGATACCACACTAACTTGAAAGGATAGTTCACTAAGAGCTTTGTTATTTGTTTGAATTTCCAACAATATTTCTTCCAAAGTCCTAGATGGTAATGTAGCTGGTTCCTCAACCTGGCTCTCTGCCTCCTCTACCTCCAGCACAGCGTATCGTGAGCCCGGCACAGTCTCCCCTGTTGCAATTGGTGACTTATCCTTCGGGCCTCTGGTTCTTGTTGTCACAACTGGTGACACAAAGGTATTTATCTAGTTTTCCATGAATTGACCTCCTCAAATTGATTTTAGGCACCTTCCCTTATGCACAATTAATACAGCTATATCACTTGGCACCTTGTCACCATAGTTAATATTAAAGCTGAAAAACCTCCTTCAATAACACGATACACACAGAGAATATTGTAGTATTTCAGGATAGATGTGATCTTCAGGAGACACTGGCTATAGGCTTAAAGAGTTTTTTGTGTTCATGAGCAGGCAGCTCCTGTCGAGAGTCTGCCTGCCTTCAGCCCAGCCTTATGCTGACAGGAGCAGGTCACAGAACTGCCTCTGCCGCCATGCGGGGAGGATGGAAAAAGAATTTGCTGCGCTCGCAGTCCCCATATACTACACACATGGCCTCGGCACCGCCGACAACAGCACCCACCTAACTATACTCGCAACAGCACTGTCCAGAGCGAGCTCGAGACCTCTACTTCAGCCCGGCCGGCATCCACCGCGTGGCCACAAGCTCCATGCCACTGCAGATGTTATGATTCGGCAGGCTGGAAGTGGATCCTCTGTGTCAGAGAGGGATTGGCGTGGACCGTACCGGTGGACCGGTTCTAAGTTGCTACTGGTATTCACCAGAGCCCGCCGCAAAGCGGGATGGTCTTGCTGCGGCGGTAGCAGCCAGGTCGTATCCACCGGTAACGGCTCAACCTCTCTGACTGCTGAGACAGGCGCGGTACAAAAGGACAAGGCAAGAGCAAGGTCGGACGTAGCAGAAGGTCAGGGCAGGCAGCAAGGGTCGTAGTCAGGGGCAACAGCAGAAGGTCTGGAACACAGGCTTGGGACATACACAAAACGCTTTCTCTGGCACAAGGCAACAAGATCCGGCAATGCTGGGAAGGGGAAATGAGGTTATATGAGCAGTAAGCAGGTGGAAGCTAATTAGACTGATTGGGCCAGGCACCAATCATTGGTGCACTGGCCCTTTAAATGTTAGAGAGCTGGCGGGCGCGTGCGCCCTAAAGAGCGGAGCCGCGCGAGCCAGAACGTGACAGCCGGGGACCAGGACAGGTAAGTGGCTTGGGATGCGATTCGCGAGCGGGCGCGTCCCGCTATGCGAATCGCATCCCTGTCGTCAGTGTCAGTGCAGCGCTCCCAGTCAGCGGGTCTGACCGGGGAGCTGCAGAGAGGAGAACGCCGCGAGCGCTCCGGGGAGGAGCAGGGACCCAGAGTGCTCGGCATAACAGCAGATTCCTCCTCCGCATGCCGTGTCTCTCCTAGGCATGGTGGTATCGTTTTTGTCCTGGCCGGGACTCCAAAGAAAGTAAGGAAAAGGAGGAGAGGGTGGTAGGGGAGTCGGGAGCATACACGGAGCCTACGTCATCCCGCACCAAGGACAGTCCCCTGCACTGCAACCATGTATTATAGATGTGTGTATGTTAAATAGATGTGAGTATGTATGAAAGATGTATGATCTATCATACATACACACATCTATGGCTACTTTCACACTGCTGTTGCGCCCCTCCAAGAATGGAGTTTTTTTTTTTAGCTTGACGGCTGTCATTTTGATGGGGTGCAATGGGCAACAGCAGGTCCAGATGAACCCCATTATAGTCAATGGGGTCCGTCGGGCACTGCTGTTTTATAGCGGGAGTAGTGGGAGAAAAAGAAGGCACAAGCAATATTTTTTCTCCTGCTATTCTCCCCGGCTGCCCCGACGGCCTTCAGACTACCGTGTGACAAAGGTAGTGTGACAGTAGCCTAACATACACAAATCTATAATAAACAGATCTATCATATACACACATCTATAATACATACATGCATCTAATATACAAACATCAGACATACACACATCCATCATACTTACACACACATTTATTTTTATACATACACTCATCTATCACCACACACACACACACATCTATCATACCTCTCCATCCTTGGTCTCCTCACCTCCAGGTGATTTATGGCTGCAGCCCATTGCTCACTAGGTGCCAAGGATGTAGACCAGAGGCAGCAGCAGCTGATAACAGGTTTGGCTGCTTCTGTGCACTGCTGGGAATGTATTGGAGTTGGAAGTAGGGACATGTCAGAAGCCCCAGAACTCTCCACCCCTGCACTGATATTTATTTTTTAAAGCACCAACATGAAAGTAGTTAAAAAATACAAATAAATGTGCTGCCATCGATTGGCCCCCTCAGCCCTGGGCCCAACCTACTGCAGCAGCACATAAAATAGTGTCCGGGGGGCCCTTCTGGCTATTGGGCCTGGTCACAATTGCAATCTCTATAGCTATTCCATTGGGTCATGTTTCTCCATGATGGAGCTACGATGATGTGACACAGCACTTTTGGGGGCTGAGGCGGTGGACATTAGCGGTGTTCATGCACCATGTGACACAAGATTTATGCCAGATGGAGTGGGTGGTATGTGTAATGTCCATTTTGTATTTTTGTATAAACATTTTCTGTGCTATTCTCCCTGGCTAGGAAATAGTTAATGCTATTAGCCAATGGGAACTGGGGCGGGGCTATGTAAGCCTGAGCTCTGCTGAACTCTGTGCTGGTTTTACCTTTGCTATGTCTGTTTGTCTGAGTTTTAAGTCTTAGTCTGCTTGGTTTTATGTACATTTGTCAGCTTTTAGTACCTTGTCATATCTTATTCTCTATTCACACTGTGAGTCTTGCTTGTACCCGTGCTTTGTATTTAGTATTCCTGTTTAGAGTCCTGACCCGTATTCCTCCATGTTATGGTTTTGCAATATTCCCATTTGTTATCATGAGCCGTTATCAGTCTAGTGTTCTGAGTATTTTATTTCTGTTTCCTTCTAGGCCAGTATCTTGATCGGTGGAGTGTGCCCGCTGGCTAGTAGCCTATTTGGCTTTGGTATTGATGTTCCTCCATGTTTGGAGTGGGGAGTCTAGTTTGTTCTTTATTTAGTGTCCAGTGTGAACAGTGTTCCATGTTTCCTGACCTGCTTAGAGTTTTACATTGAGTTCATCTGTTCATCCCCTACATCTCCTGGTTTCTGCTGTATACTTATTCCATATCTTATCTTGTTATTTATTCATATCTGCCGTTTATTTTGGTTGAAGTTTCTGAACAGTATGTTAGTATGCCATATCCTGCCCTGTTTGTATATTTATATTCTGTCTGGTTTATCTGGTTGTTTGTTTTCCCATTATATTTCTGACCTGTCCCCGACTATGTACAGTATTATTTGTATACCTTTAAGCCCATTGCACTTTAGCGCAGGGAGGGACCGGCTCCAAGTTGTCGATCCGCCATTTAGGGCCGATGGGCAAGTAGGCAGGGAGAGTGTTCTAGGGACAGCTTAGGGCTCACTCTCCCTGTCCACCCCCGATCATAACAGTATGTTTAGATTTTCTATTACGTATTCACAAAATACTATATTTTGAAATTTTTGCATCATGATCTGTATACTGTATGTTTTGATAGGACTTTTGATTGCTTTTATAAAAAAAATTTCTGGTATCTGAAGTGACCAAAAATTATGCAATTTTGGACTGATATTTTTGTACGTCATTCACGTACAGTTTAATGAACATTATATTTTAATAGAACATTTACGCATGCGGCAATACCATGTGTTAAGGATTTTTTTTACATCATTTTTTTTAGTTTAAATGGGAAAAGGGGCCAATCCAAACTTTAATTAGGGAAGGGGTTGATTCACACTTAACTTTTTTTTTAACTTTTTTTCTGTCCTCATAGGGTACTATTAAATGTAATCTTCTGATTGCATATACTGTTCAATGCTGTCTCATAGAGCAGCATTGATCAGTGTTATCAGTGCTCCATTGCTACAGTCTGCCATGGTTGACTGGAGCATAGGTGCGGCCGGATGGCGAGGAGGCAAGTAAGAGCACTCCCACTGTCCTCTCAGTTGACTTGCCACGGGTGTCCCGTTCAGCTCCTCTGAGTTACTGAAGATAGTTTTTTCCTGTTTAGATGCCACAAGCAACTTTAATCATGGGTTAACTCCAAGTGTGCTTTATACAACTGGAGCAGGACTAGGGCATACATGAGGTTAAAACCTCAAACCTATTCTGCACGTCAGAGGATACAGGATAAATAAGCTTTGAATTAAGCCCATTTTTACCTAAACCCCTTAAAGGGGTACTCTGGCCCTAATACATCTTATCCCCTATCCAAAGGATAGGAAATAAGATGTCTGATCGCCGGGGTCCTGCCGCTGGGAACCCCCGCGATCTGTCATTCCGCACCCACCTTTGTGAACTCTCCGCAGAGCTGGAGGCTCAGAGTGTGAAGCATGACAACCACGGGGCCAGAGTATTGTGATGTCACGACTCCGCCCCATGTGACGTTACACCCCTCCCCCTCAATGCAAGTCTATGGGAGGGGGCGTGACGGCCGCGATCAGACATCTTTTCCCCTATCCTTTGGAGGGCCGGAGTACCCCTTTAAGGACTCCGGCCTTTCAGTTTTTCCTCTTCACCTTCTAAAAATCATCACGCTTTCAGTTTTCCACCTACAGACCTAGAGGGCATGTCTTTGCGCTACCAATTTTACTTTGCAATTACATCAATCATTTCACCAAAATAGACAAATCACCAGGTCCAGATGGCATTCATCCCCGTGTTCTAAATGAATTAAGTAATGCAATAGACAGACCCCTATTTTTAATATTCAAGGGCTCTATAGTAACAGGGACTGTTCCCCAGAACTGGCGCATGGCAAATGTGGTGCCAAATTTTAAAAAAGGGGTCATAAGGTGACCCCGGGAATTATAGACCTGTTACTTTAACCTCCGTTGTATGTAAATTGTTTGAGGATTTTCTAAGAGATGCTATTTTGGAGTATCTTGCTAAAAATAAATGTATGACTCCATATCAGCATGGTTTTATGAGGGATCGGTCCTGTCAGACTAACCTGATCAGCTTTTATGAGGAGGTGAGCTTCAGACTGGACCAGGGGGAATCGCTGGATGTAATATATCTTGATTTTTTCAAAACATTTGATACGGTGCCACATAAATGCTTGGTGCATAAAATGAGAAGGATTGGGCTGGGGGAGAATGTGTGCAAGTGGGTAAGTAACTGGCTCAGTGATAGGATGCCAGATGGAGTGGGTGGTATGTGTAGAGGGTGGTTATTAATAGTACTTATTCTGATTGGGTGACTGTTACTAGTGGGGTACCACAGGGGTCAGTCGTGGGTCCTGTCTTATTTAATATATTCAATAATGACCTTGTAGAGGGGTTGAATAGTAAAGTAGCAATCTTTGCAGATGATACTAAATTCTGTAAAGTGGTCAACACAATAGAGGACTGTGCACTGTTACAAATGGATCTGAATAGGTTGGAGGTTTGGGCTGGGAAGTGGCAAATGAGGTTCAACACTGATAAATGTAAGGTAATGCACATGGGGAGTAAAATCCAGTCTGGGATTATGTATTAAATGGGAGAACACTTGGGACGACTGACATGCAAAAGGACTTAGGAGTCTAGGTTAACAGTAAATTTAGCTGTAGTGACCAGCTGCTGCCAAGGCAAATAAAATCATGGGGTGCATCAATAGGGGCATAGATGTCCACGACAAGGAAATCATACAAATCACTAGTCAGACCACACATAGAATACTGTGTACAGTACTGGGCACCAGTGTACAAGAAAGATATAGTGGAGCTGGAGGGGGTTAAAAGACTGGCAACCAGAGTAATATGGGGAATGGGAGGACTACAGTACCCAGAAAGATCAGAATTAGGGTTATATAGTTTAGAAAAAAGAAGGCTTAGGGGCGACCTAATAACTTATGTATGAATTTATCAGGGGGCCATACAGAGATCTCTCCCATGATCTATTGATCCCCAGGACTGTATCTATTACAAGGGGGCATACTCTACATCTTGAGGAAAGAAGGTTTCTACTCCAGAACAGACGGGGGTTCTTTACTGTAAGAGCAGTGAGACTATGGAACTCTCTCCCGGAGGAGGTGGTCATGGTGAACTCTGTAAAAGAGTTCAAAAGGGGTCTGGATGCATTTTTGGAGAGTAAAAACATTACAGGTTATGGATACTAGATTTATAGGGACAGAACGTTGATCCAGGGATTTATTCTGACTGCCATATTTGGAGTCGGGAAGGAATTTTTACTTCTAGTATAAGGGTTTTTTGCCTTCCTCTGGATCAACTCAGTAGGGACTCATTAGGTTTCTAGATTGAACTTGATGGACTCTGGCCTTTTTTCAACCTTATGAACTATGTTACTATGTTACCACAAAATCAAAAAAAATTGTGGGACAAAATTGAAAACAAAAAACACCATTTTGTACCTTTTGTTGGCTTCTATTTCTACGCAGTGCACTTTTCTGCAAAAATGACACCTTATCTTTATTTTGTAGGTCCATACAATTAAAATGATTCCCGAATTGTATAGGTTTGATCTTGTTTAACTCCTGCAAAAAAAAATTATATATTTTTTTGCACAAAAATTTGTATGTTTAAAATTGTCCTCTTCTGACAAAAAGCACCCAGAAATGGATGGCAACAAAGCGCCGGAGAGTTCTGAAGTGGCCAGCAATGAGTCCAGATCTAAATCCCATTCAACACCTGTGGAGAGATCTTTAACCCCTTAACCCCTTAAGGACCAGACTATTTTACACCTTAAGGACCAGAGTGTTTTTTGCAAATCTGACCACTGTCACTTTAAACATTAACTCTGGAATGCTTTTAGTTATCATTCTGATTCCGAGATTGTTTTTTCCTGACATATTCTACTTTTATGGTAACTTGCATCCTTTCTTGGTGAAAAATCCCCAAATTTGATGAAAAAATGAAAATTTTGCATTTTTCTAACTTTGAAGCTCTCTGCTTGTAAGGAAAATGCATATTCAAAATAAAAAAATTTGGGTTCACATATACAATATGTCTACTTTATGTTTGCATCATAAAATTTATGAGTTTTTACTTTTGGAAGACACCAGAGGGCTTCAAAGTTCAGCAGCAATTTTGAAATTTTTCACAAAATTTTCAAACTCACTATTTTTTCAAGGACCAGTTCAGTTTTGAAGTGGATTTGAAGGGTCTTTATATTAGAAATACCCCATAAAAGAACCCATTATAAAAACTGCACCCCCCAAAGTATTCAAAATGACATTCAAAATGATAGCATATTAAACCTTTAGGTGTTTCACAGGAATAGCAGCAAAATGAAGGAGAAAATGCAAAATCTTCATTTTTTACACTCGCATGTTCTTGTAGACCCAATTTTTGAATTTTTGCAAGGGGTAAAAAGGAGAAAATTTTTACTTGTGTTTGAAACCCAATTTCTCTCGAGTAAGGACATACCTCATATGTCTATGTTAATTGTTCAGCGGGCGCAGTAGAGGGCTCAGAAGGGAAGGTGCTTTTTATTGATGCCATATTTGCTTATATAAAACTAAAGTTTAATATTTTTTGGAATAAAATGTTATAAAAAAAGCAGCTATTTTGGAATATTTTTTTTCCGTTCACGCCGTTCACCCTACGGTATCATTAACATTTTATTTTAATAGTTGGGATATTTACGCACACGGCGATACCAAATATGTATATAAAATATTTTTTTTACACTTTTTGGGGGAGATGCTATGTATAGGACACAGCACTGATCAGCATTATCAGTCATCTTCTGCTCTGGTCTGCTCGATCGCAGACCAGAGCAGAAGACCCCGCGAGATGGATGGAGCAATGTGAAGGGACCTCCGGCCGCCATGCTGGATTATCGGATTGCCACAGCAGCAGTGTGGGCAATCCGATCATCCATTTAAAGTACCGCGATGCTGCAGATGCCGTGATCTGTATTGATCACGGCATATGAGGGGTTAATGGCGGACATCCGCACGATCACGGGTGTCCGCCATTACGGGTGGGTCCCTGGCTGCTATCAGCAGTCGGGACCTGCCGTGCATGACACGAGCATCGCTCCAATGCTCGCGGTTATGCATAGGACGTAAATGTACGTCCTGGTGCGTTAAGTACCAGCTCACCAGGATGTGCATTTACGTCCTGCGTCATTAAGGGGTTAAATAAATCACTGTCCATTATCTTGACAAATTCTCTGTCCTCTACTGACAAGGCTACTTTATCGTCATTCTTGGTTGTGTAAAAGACTGATCTCCAAAAGTCATCGGCACTGAGGGGAGAAATGATGTCAGGTGGCTGGCTGTATGAGGTTTAGAGACTTCTCTTTCATTTCATAGTGATGAGGAGGACATGGCTTAGTGCAAGTTGTGTGTCCATCTTCATGCACATAAGTCTTGATCCAAGCATACATTTCCTATGACTACCCATCCCAAGTCCAGTCTCTGGGTCTATGGCGCATAGTCGAGACCATTACACTGTTGACGTACCTTGTGTACCCTTAGATTGTCTCTGCCGAGCAGGAGTAGAATCTCGGTGATGTCCATAGGTGGGATAGCGCTGGCTAGGTGCCTTAGGTCTGGTTGGTGAAATGCAGCTTCAGGGGTAGGAATCTCATCCCTTTGCTTGGGTATTTGGTCGCATTCGATCAGCGTCAGTAGGGGTATTTCCGTATCCCCATTAATAGGAGAAGCAATGAATCCCTGTGCCCTTCTGAAACTAGTCTCTATGCGGCCCGAGCAGGTGTTTAAGGTGTAGGGTTCTGACGGTCCTTTGATTCCAAAGAATTTGGGTCCCGCTAGGGACCGGTTACTCTGGTCGTCGATGATGGCATACATTTTTACTGCCTTTTCTGGTAGTCTGTCTGGGTAGACCTTGATTAGGCATATTCAGGTACAACATTTCTCACTCTGGCTCTCCCCACATACGTCCAAGCATGAGCAGGAAACAGCTATGGTGGTGTTAGCATGATTCTGGGGCTCCCCGGCATGACTTGGGGCAGCTGGTGAGTCTCTGGCAAGTGGGGTTGGGTGCATTGCATAGCTGAGGCATGCCTTTCGCTATGACACTCTTCACACTTGATGGCAGATTTACAGTCCTTGGCCATGTGCTCCAATGAAGCACAGTATCCGAAACATACCCCAAGCTCAGTGAGGACTTTCTTGCGCTCCTGTATGGTTTTGGATCTAACCCCTCAGCATTGTTCAGTGAATGTGTTTTTTTTTTTCTTCTAAATGGGACATTCATGATTTAAGGACTTGTCTCCTGATGAGGTATTATAATGTTTTCCCGTGGGTACTGCACGTGGTAGGTTAGTCTTTCTTACGCTCACACTGCTCTTAAAGTCTCTGTGTTTATGCATGACACTTTCATACCTTGAGGATGATGTCGCTGAGGCTGTAATGTTGGAATCCAGGAAGTTGAGGCTGGGGTCATTCCTCATTTGAGACTGTTCATCGATGAACCTGATCGATTAATAAATGGGGGAAAGGCGACATCATGCACTTTTTTGCACCTTGAGACTGATGCTGCCCACTTCTCTTGCAGACTGTATGGTAGCTTCACAATTGGGTTCACTCCATGGGCTGTATCCAGGTAGCACAGCCCAGACAAATGAAGGTCTCTTTTGGCAAGCTCCAGTTCCATGAGCAGATAACTTAAGTCCTGAAGCTTATGCACTTTGGGACATTTTGCAATCTCTTGAATAGGGCCTTCTCTATTGCTTCTTCACTGCCAAATGTATGTTCAAGTCTCTGCCAGGAGGCAGCGAGACCCGCTTCTGCTTGTCCCATGTAGACAGTTCTGAGGCTCTTGGTACGATTTGTAGAGCCAAGGCCCAGACATTTGATTATGAGGTCTTGTTCTTGCTGTGCAGTTAGGTTGTAACTTGTAACACCATTTCTTCTGAGTATATAAATACCCCATATGTGGACGTAAAGTGCTTTGCGGGCGAACTACGATGCCCAGAAGAGAAGGAGCGCCATTAGGCTTTTGGAGAGAGAATGTGTCTGGAATTGAAGGCCATGTGTGTTTACAAAGCCCCCATAGTGCTGATAGGGATGACTTATGTTTCTAATGACTGATCAATATACTAATACTAATATGCCATTGTTGCTGGAAAAATATATATGTTACCTACCCTTTAACCCATATACATCAGAATGCTATCTGCTCATGACTCCGAATGTAGGCCTTGAGATGACTCCACGCGGGAGTAGAAAGACTAAATATCTGACAAACAGAACTTCTGCCAAGAAATTAATGGACACTAGATATGCTAATATATAGACACAATAATCGATCAAAATTTAACATGCTAATTGTGATATCATAACTAACCCTCCTATTTCTGAATGTAAAAACCAAACTTACTTCCTGTAATAAAGCAGAACTCCCTGGAGTCCGTACCGAGGAGGGAACTCATACCAACCTGGCCTGGTGTGAATTTTCTTACATCGACACTCTGCAAAATAGTACAGCGGTAGCCACTCATAGATTAAGGCCGCACATTAATCCATCCTTAACAGTGCCAGAACAGTGGACCCCCCCCCCACATGTGACCTCATTTTGGAAACTACACCCCCTCAAGGAATGTAACAAGGGGTGCAGTGAGCATTCAGTGGTCCATGAAAATTTTCATTTTTCATTTGCACAGCCCACTGTTCCAAAGATCTGTCAAACACCAGTGGGGTGTAAATGCTCACTGCATCCCTTATTACATTCGGTGAGGAATGTAGTTTCCAAAATAGTATCACTGTTCTGGTAGCATGGGGGATTTGTAAACACACATGGCCCCCAACTTCCATTCCAAACAAATTTTCTCTCCAAAATCCCAATGGTGCTCCTTCTCTTCTGAGCATTGTAGTTCACCTGCAGAGCACTTTACGTCCACATATGGGGTATTTCCATACTCAGAAGTAGTAAGGTTAAAACTTTTGGGAGGCTTTTTCTCCTTGTAAAAATGGAAAATTTGGGGTAACACCAGCATTTTAGTGAAAAAATCTAATTTTTAATTTTCACATCAAACTTTAGCGGAAATGTGTCAAACATCTGTGGGGTGTAAAGGCTCACTGTACCCCTTGTTATGCTCCGTGAGGGGTATTTCCCAAATAGTGTGCCATGTGTTTTTTTCTTCTTCTGTTATGGCACCATAGGGGCTTCCTAAATGTGACTTGCGCCCCAAAAACCATTTCAGCAAAATTTGCTTTCAAAAAGCCAAATGTGGCTCCTTCTCTTCTGAGCATTGTAGTGCGCTCACAGAGCACTTCACGTCCACACATGGGGTATTTCCATACTCAGAAGAAATGGGGTTACAACTTTTGGGGGGCATTTTCTCCTATTAACTCTTGTAAATTTGGGGAAAAACCATTTCTCATTTACACATCCAACTTTTCCGAAAAGTCGTCCAACATCTGTGGGGTGTTAAGGCTCACTGTATCCCTTGTTACGTGTCATGTGGGGTGTAGTTTCCAAAATAGTATGCCATGTGTTTTTTTTTCTGTTATGGCACCATAGGGGCTTCCTAAATGCGACATGCCCCCCAAAAACCAATTCAGCAAAATACACTCTCCAAAGTCCCATTGTCGCTCCTTCCCTTCTGAGCCCTCTATTGCACCCACAGAGCACTTTATTTTCACATATGAGGTATTCCCTTACTCGAGAGAAATTGGGTTACAAATTTTGGGGAGCTTTTTCTCCATTTACCCCTTGTAAAAATTCAAAAACTGGGTCTACAAGAACAATTTAGTGTGAAAAATTGAGATTTTTGAATTTTCTCCTTCACTTTGCTGCTATTCCCGTGAAACACCTCTAGGGTTAACACTTTCTGAATGTCATTTTGTATACTTTGAGGGTGCCATTTATATAACGGGGTCATTTATGGGGTATTTCTAGTATTTCAAATCCACTTAAACTGAACTGGTCCCTGAAAAATTCCGATTTTGAAATTTGTGTGAAAAATTGCTGCTGAACTTTGAAGCCCTCTGATGTCTTCCAAAAGTAAAAACATGTCAACTTTATGATGCAAACATAAAGTAGACATATTGTATATGTGAATATATACATTCATTTGGTATGTATTTTCCTTACAAGCAGAGATCTTCAAAGTTAGAAAAATAAAAATGTTTACAATTTTGTGCAATTTTTGAATTTTTCACCAAGAAATGATGCAAATATAGACGAAACTTTACCACTAGGTTAAAGTGGAATATGTCACAATGAACTCTGAGAATAAAATTCATAAGTAAAAGCATTCCAGAGTTATTAATGCTTATAGTGACAGTGGTCAGATGTGCAAAAAAATGCTCTGGTCCTTAAGGTAAAAATGGGCTTGATCCTTAAAGGGTTAAGGCCCAAATAGATCACTGATCTAAACTGATCATGTAGCCAATGACATGCAGAATAGGTTTTTAGGATTTTAAGAAAGCAAGAAATGTACTGGATCTTCAATTGTAGGTTATATAAATAGCACAACCATTAAATATGAATCCCATATTAAATAATAGAAATGTGTTCTGCCTCCACTCCGTAAGGCAGGTCTTCCCTGATGATTTTCCAGTCTCACCAATTTAGGAAACTGCTGTTTGATTTGAGCCTAGTTGATGTCTGGCATATCTGTCATCCGAGGGTTAGTGCTTAGGCGTCCCATGCGCAGCTTTTGTGCACAAGAATACAAATTGTCTGACCGTATTTTCTGATAACATGCTGCATTCATTTTGCAATCAATTTTCACAAGATTCCCTAACAAAGCCTTCAGTAGAACAGATTTATTATGCTTTTATCAGCATCTGCTTTGCTGGAACTCCACAGTCTACCCCTGGCCACAGTGTATGAAGGAGGGAGTGATTGTTGATTACAGAGGGATGTGGAATTCGTTTCGCCCAACACCCGAGACATGCAGTTCCGGGTGCCGGGCAGGTGAATTTTTCTGGTCCTTAGCCCTGCTTCGGGCAAGCAGGGCCGGACCTAAAAGCCCCGACAAGCGCGGCGGTGCTCAGAGGGGTGTATGGAGCGGGCTCCTGAGCTCTGTACTCAGCAGCCCTCAGCTGTTCTCAGTAGCTGGAGGCCACTGCTAATTGCCAGCATGTCATCCACTATAGAGGTGGCTGGAGGGCTTACCTCTGTTCCCTGGTGTCCGTGGCTCTGTCATTGATAGAGCCTGGTCCAGTCAGGATTTATCAATGGATCTATTTAACCCCTTACATATTAAAAGTTCAAACAACCCCCTTTTCCTATATAAAATAACATGGAAACATAATAAAAATATGCATATTCGTTAGTGTCGCGTGCATAATTGTACGAACTATTAAAATTTAGCATTATATATCCCGTATGGTAAATTACGTCAATGTAAAAAAAAAAAAAACTACACTCCATAATTTTTTTTTTATAGTATCCAAGAAAAAAGTAAAAAGCAATCAAAAAGTCAGGTCAATACCAAAATGTTACCAATACAAAAAACAGACTATGGTGCAAAATAAATTAGCCCTCATACAGCCTGGTATCCGAAAAAAAATACTAAAAAGTTACAGGGGTCAGAAAAATGGCAAAAATTTTTTTTTTTCGAAAGTTAGGAATTTTTCAATTCGTAAAATTTGACGGAAACTATACAAATCTGGTATTGCTGTCATCAGGCCAACTTTAAGTATCAAAATAACATGTCAGCTGGACCACAAGGTAAATGGTGTGGTAAATGGTGTGAAAAGAAAACCACCAAATTAGCGAAATTCCCTTTTTTTTCATTTAAATATCACCTCACCAAAATGTAAATTTTTTTTTTGCTTCAGAGCATATGTTATTGAAAAATAAAAGGTGTAATTACAAAATACAATTCCGCAAAAAAACAAGCCCTCATGAGAGTCTGTAGAATTGAAAAATAAAAGCGTTATGGTTATTATAGGGCAAGGAAGAAAAAGCGAGAGTTTAACCTCTTAAGGATCATGGACGCGTATACACGTCCAATGGCCCTTAACCGGGTAGCCCGCGTCATACCGGCCGGCCCCCAGCTGATTCCTGCAGCTGGGGGCCGGCGTTAATAGCCGACACGCGGTGATCGCCGCAGGCGGCTATTAACCCTTTAGACCCCGAAGCGCGATCGCGGGGGGGGGGGTTATATCCACTGCTGAGGTAGCCTGAGGGCTTACCTATGCTCCTGTGTAGGCTCCGGCTCTCTGAATGATACAGCCTGGCAGGACCGAGCGCAGAGCACACAGATCACTATGGTTCTATTCAACCATAGTGATCTGTATGAGGAATCTAATGATTCCTCCTAAAAGTCCCCTAAGGGGACTAGAAGTATAAAGAGAAAAGAAAAAAAAAGTTTAAAAACACACACATTAACCCCTTCCTTATTAAAAGTTTAAATCACCCCCCTTTTCCCAAATTCCATATAAAAAATATATAAACATAATAAACATATGATATAGCCGCGTGCGTAAATGTCCGAACTATAAAAATATATCGTAAATCCAAAATCGCGTATTTTTCGTCACTTTTTATACCATAAAAAAAGGAATAAAATGCAATCAAAAAGTCAGATCAAAACAAAAATGGTACCATTTAAAACTTCAGATCACGGCGAAAAAAATTAGCCCTCATACCACCCTGTACGCGGAAAAATAAAAAAGTTATAGGGGTCAAAAGAGAACACTTTTAAATGCATTAATTTTCCTGCATGTAGTCATGATTTTTTCTAAAAGTATGACAAAATCCAACCTATATAAGTAGGGTATCATTTTAACCGTATGGACCTACAGAATAAAGATAAGGTGTCATTTTTACCGAAAAATATACAGCGTAGAAACAGAAGCCCCCAAAATTGACTAAATTATGTTTTTTCTTCAATTTTGCCGCACAATGATTTTTTTTTCCGTTTCGCTGTAGATTTTTGGGTAAAATGACTAATGTCATTACAAAGTAGAATTGGTGGCGCAAAAAATAAGCCCTAATATGGATTATTGGGTGCAAAATTGAAAGGGTTAGGATTTTTAAAAGTTAAGGAGTTAAACGAAAATTAGTCCGGACAAGTGGATCGTCATGAGGGACAAGTAGATTAGTCCCTGAGCAGGTAGTTTTTTTTTTTCTCACATCCCTACTTACATGCACATGATGAAGTGAAAAAAGCAAATAGGAGTTTCTTTCTCAAGCACGAGAAGGTTCACACTGAGATTAACACATTACCCACATTCGTGAATATATGCCTTGTTTCTCCAACTTTTTGAGGGCTTTTTTGTAGAAAGCTACTGAGGGATTCAAGGACCAGAATCAACTGTTGCTGATTTAAACCATGTAAATTTTACCTGAAAGAATATAAAAAGTCTAGCAGTTTTCTTTCACGTTTGTGACTTGTATAGTGACGAACATTTCATCCCCACACAAAACTTTAAACAAGAAAATCAAAGCAATGAAGAAATTTATTTTACAGTAGACAATTTTCTCTGAAAAGCCAATGATGACATACAGCCAAAGTATACCTATTTTGCATAAGTTTTGTCTTTTTAAAATTTCTTTTTTCTTTCACAAATTAAATTAACTTGAAACATAATTTAAAATGGTCCTTCCTTGTTATTACCTGAAGTAAAAAGGGAAAATAAAATGGCATGTATGACACTACGCAAAGGACCACATGCTATCTTAGTCTCTTAATCCATTTTAATTTATGGTTTTCCAAAAGTGACAATGCTGCCTTTCTATAGGAGTTTTAAAATCTCTGAAAAAGATGTTATTTGAAGAATCCTCTGTTTAGAAAGTTTGGCTACATGTTGTTGAATCCCATCATTCCTTTCATGTTTCCAGCTGCTCCTTGTTGAAACTGTCTCATCATAGACTGAAGTCCAGCCATTCCACCTGCCAATAAAAAAAAATCAGAAAAATTTTCATTCCTCAGTTATTACCGAATTATTTTTAAAACCAGCCAAATGGGAAGAGAAAAAAAAAAAAAAGGCCAATGGAGAATCCACAATGTACCTTCCAGAAATCAGCTGTTAAAATATATGCCATCATACCATATGTTGTGGAATTAAGGACGAAGGGCATGAGTTGAGTTACCGGGACTTAAAAGTGTTCTCACGAGCAAAAACACTTCAAATTCAGTGGGTCCTGACTGCTATCAGCAGCCAGGACCCAGGATTAATGCCAGGCACTGCTATCAGCAGCCAGGACCCAGGATTAATGCCAGGCACTGCTATCAGCAGCCAGGACCCAGGATTAATGCCAGGCACTGCTATCAGCAGCCAGGACCCAGGGTTAATGCCAGGCACTGATATCAGCAGCGAGGACCCAGGGTTAATGCCAGGCACTGCAGATCGGGTCGATAACCAGTATTGACCCTTCAGACGCCGCAATCAAAGTTGATTGCGGTCTTCTAAAATAAAAGTGAAACTCTCCCGGCAGCTCAGCGGAACTGATCGGGACTATCGCGACGAAATTGCGATGTCCCAATCAGCTGACAGGACGAGGGAGGGTTCTCACCTGCCTCTGCATCATCCGATCAGTTGTCAGCTGCACCTAGCCTGCTCAGCAGGCTGGAGCAGCCGAGCGCAGCTAACACTGATCAATGCTATGCTATGGCGTATAAGCCACGCCCCTTCCCAAAGGCTTTTGTTGAGGGGGCGGGCATGACGTCACGAGGGGGCGGCCTCGAACACGGAAGCCCGCACACAGAGTTCGGAGTAATGAACTTCCGGACTATGCGAGCGGAGCTACGGAAGGCAGGGCAGTGGACAACCCCGTTAATAAATGTGAATTAGCCCCTCCCCTATTAAAAGTTTGAATCACCACCCATTTCCCATTTTTTAAAATAATGTAATAAAAAATTAAAATCATATGTGGTACCGCCGCGTGCGTAAATGTCCAAAAAAAAAATGTAAATATATGGGTAGCTACACCTCACGGTCGATGGCGTACAGGTGAAAAAAATACCAAAGTCCAAAATTGTGCATTTTTGGTCACTTCATATACCATAAAAATATTAATACAAGTGATCAAAAAAGTCCCATCAAAACAAAAATTATACCAAATAAAAACTGCAGACAACTGTGCAAAAAATTAGCCCTCAAATAGCCCCGTATGCGGAAAAATTAAAAAAAGTTATAGGGGTCAGGAGATGACAATTTTAAAAAATACTTCTATTGGTGAATGTAGTTCTAATTGTTTAAAGTAGTAAAATAAAACCTACATAAATTGGGTATCCTTGTAACTGTATGGATCTACAGAATAAAAGATAAGGTGTCATTTTTACCAATAAGTGCACTGCATAGAAACGGAAGCTCTAGAAAGTTGCAAAATGGCTTTTTTTTTTTTACTTTTATTTATCTTCCCCCCCCCCCCCCCCCCCCCACAAAATTGAACTAGTTATGATTTTTAGAAGGGGAAGAGGAAAACGAAAGTGCAAAAACGAAAAAAAAAGTTTTGAGTCCTTAAGGTGAAAATGGACTGAATGCTTAAATGGGCACTGTCAGATACAAAAACTTTTGAAATGTTGTAAAGCATGCAAAACCAATAGGTTTTGCAATTGCTTTCATTAGAACATTTTCAGCATTTCATACTGAAAAAGCCAGTCAAGCAACTGCCCCCCTGACACATACTAGTCCTGCTGTGTCACCTACTTCATGGACCAACTTCCTTGATTGACAGCTGTGAGTGCAGGGCTCACAGCTGGAGGAAAAATCCTCCCACTGTCAGCTTGTGTCCCGCTACTGTCTGTGAGGACAAGATGGGAGTTGTAGTTTTGCTAATGCTAGGGGAGATGTGAGCAGACAGCATACTGAGGGAGGGGGCGGAGACCTGCAGTGAGGCCACACCCCCTCCATTTGAGAGGAATTCAGACTAAAGAGCTAAATTAAAAGTGTAATAAAAAAATAAAGATGCTAGACACAAATTTTATGTACATGGTCAGGATTAGATACTGAGTGATATATTAACCCCTTAAGGACTCAGGGTATTTCCGTTTTTGCACTTTCGTTTTTTCCTCCTTACCTTTTAAAAATCATAACCCTTTCAATTTTCCACCTAAAAATCCATATTATGGCTTATTTTTTGCATCGCCAATTCTACTTTGCAGTGATATTAGTCATTTTACCCAAAAATGCACGGCGAAACGGAAAAAAAAATCATTGTGCGACAAAATCGAAAAGAAAACGCCATTTTGTAAATTTTGGGGGCTTCCGTTTCTATGCAGTGCATATTTCGGTAAAAATGACACCTTATTATTCTGTAGGTCCATACGGTTAAAATGATCCCCTACTTATATAGGTTTGATTTTGTCGCACTTCTGGAAAAAATCATAACTACATGCAGGAAAATTTATCAGTTTAAAAAGGTCATCTTCTGACCCCTATAACTTTTTTATTTTTCCACGTACAGGGCGGTATGAGGACTCATTTTTTGCGCCGTGATCTGAAGTTTTTATCGGTATGATTTTTGTTTTGATCTGACTTTTTGATCACTTTTTATTCATTTTTTTTAATGGTATAAAAAGTGACCAAAATACGCTTTTTTGGACTTTGGAATTTTTTGCGCGTACGCCATTGACCGTACGGTTTAAATAATGATATATTTTTATAGTTTGGACATTTACGCACGCGGCGATACCACATATGTTTATTTATTTATTTATTTTTTACACAGTTTTATTTTTTTTTATGGGAAAAGGGGGGTGATTCAAACTTTTATTAGGGAAGGGGTTAAATGACCTTTATTAACACTTTTTTTTTTACATTTCTTTTGCAGTGTTATAGGTCCCATAGGGACCTATAACACTGCACACACTGATCTCCTATGCTGATCACTGGCGTGTATTAACACGCCTGTGATCAGCATTATCGGCGCTTGACTGCTCCTGCCTGGATCTCAGGCACGGAGCAGTCATTCGTCGATCGGACACCGAGGAGGCAGGTAAGGGCCCTCCCGGTGTCCGGTCAGCTGTTCGGGACGCCGCGATTTCACTGCGGCGGTCCCGAACAGCCCGACTGAGCCGGGTCACTTTCAGTTTCACTTTAGAAGCGGCGGTCAGCTTTGACCACTTCTAAAGGGTTAATACCGCACATCGCCGCGATCGGCGATGTGTGGTATTAGCCGCGGGTCCCGGCCGTTGATGAGCGCTGGGACCGACGCGATATGATGCAGGATCGCGGCGCGATCCCGCTTCATATCGCGGGAGCCGGCGCAGGACGTAAATATATGTCCTGCATCGTTAAGGGGTTAAAACATTTTTTTATTTGTTGTTGGATCTGATGGGTACGCTTTAAGGGGTTAAAGGAGCTTGATACATAAACACAAATCTTACCCATGTGTTGTAAAACTCTGGGGTCCATCATTTTTGCCATTTGCTGGTTAAGTTTAGCCATTTGAGAAGGATTTACATTTTTCGACATGTCACCACCTAAAAAAATTAGAAAGCATATAATGTATATGTAACGAAAACTCTAATGTTGTTATCTACTGGGTAACACTTTTCAGAACTAGAGCATTTAATGAGTAATTTTAGCATATGTTGGTACAGCTTGCAAATAGTTTTAGAAGTACTCTAGTGGCAAGTTTGGAATATTGCATGTAATATGCACAAAATATGCAGAGCACTACTGTACAAAATACTCCTATGTATGCTGTAAACATACCTTTGAAAAGTCCTTTGATTCCTCCCATTTTCTTAACCATTTGTGCAAATTTTGTGTACTGTGCCAAGAGTTCCTGTACATCTCTTGTAGATACTCCTGATCCCCTTGCCACTCTCTGAATTCTCCCAGGTTGCTTGCTGAAGAGTTTGGCACCATCAGTATTATCAAGTTCTACAATGATAATAAATAATTTACAGCTATGTCCACACAGTCTGTTTGTAATTAACACACAATGTTAACTAAATACATCTAAAATTAGCTGTACTGTAGCACCATTTTTCCTGAAAGAAATTGTATTAAAATTTAGACCTAGGTGTAATTTAATTCTAAGGTATAGCACTAATGCATATGTAGAAATATAGATTTTATAACAACACAGGAGACTCACATTATGCTAAATTCTCTCATTACTGAATTGATCGCAGCAAACAGAGCTCATAAAGGGTTAAGAAGAAAACAGTTGAAGCAGTACATTAAGTCCAGCATTTAACCCCTTTTTCAGTTTTTGTACTTCTAGTTTTTAACAGGTGAGGAGGAAAACACAAAACTTTCAATTTTGCAACTACAGTTTTTTGCGCCACCAATTTTACTTTGTAACGATAGTCATTTTACCAAAAAGTGTACAACAAAACCAAGAAAAAAATATTTGTTGGACAATATTGAAAAAAAAAAATAAAGCTCACCATTTCGTATCTTTTGGGAGCTTCTGTTTCTACGCAGAGCACTTTTCGGTAAAAATGAGACCTTATCTTTATTCTGTAGGTCTGATAAAATGATTAGTAACCCCCCCAGACCTATGATGGCCCCGACATACGATCATTTCAAGATACAATGGCCTCTCAGAGGCCATCGCATGTTGAAGGCAGCATCAACATACGATGCTTTTGTATGTAGTGGCCATCGCATAAACGGCTATCCAGCAGAGTGCTTCAGCTGCTGCCGGATAGCAGTTTACGGTGCCCCGTGTGCTCCGGTAACGATCACTCACCTGTCCTCGGGGCTCCGGAGGTCCTCTTTTTCAGGGACCAGTTCAGTTTTGAAGTGAATTTGAGGGTCTTTATGTTAGAAATACCCCATAATGGACCCCATTATGAAAACTGCACCCCTCAACGTATTCAAAATGACATTCAAAAAGTTTGTTAACCCTTTAGGCGTTTCACAGGAATAGCAGCAAAGTGGAGGCTCAAATTCTAAATCTTCAGTATTTATACTAACATGTCCTTGCAGACCCATATTTTCTTATTTTTACAAAAGGTAAAAGGAGAAAAAGCCCCCAAAATTTGTAACCCAATTTCTCTTGAGTAAGGAAATACTTCATATGTGGATGTAAAGTGCTCTATGGGTGCACTAGAGGGCTGAGAAGGGAAGCAGCCACAATGGAATTTTGGAGAGCGAATTTTGCTGAAATGGTTTTTGCAGGGCATGTCGCATTTAGGAAGCCCCCATGGTGCCAGAACAGTGAAAAACTCCCCACATGGCATACTATTTGGGAAACTTAAGTGGTACAGTGAGCATTAACACCCCACAGGTTTTTGACGACTTTACGTTGAAGTTGGATGTGAAAATTAAAATTTTTTTTTTTTAAACAAAAATGCTTATGTTACCCCAATTTTTTTTTTACAAGGGGTAATAGGTGAATATATCCCCCAAAATGTGTAATCCCATTTCTCTCGACTAAGGAAATATATCATATGGATGTAAAGTGCTCTGTGGGTGCACTACAATGCTCGGAAGGGAAGGAGCGACAAATGGAATTTTGGAGAGAGTATTTGGTTGGAATGTCTGGGGCCATGTGCGTTCACAAAGCCCCCATGGTGCCAGAACAGGGAAATCCCTCCCAACCCGTGACCCCATTTCAGAAACTACACCCCTCATGGAACATAGCAAGGGGTATAGTGAGCATTTACACCTCACTGGCATTTGAGAGATCTTTGTAATTAATTATGTAATTACATTTTTCATTTTCAAGGACCACTGTTCCAAAAATCTGTCAGACACCTATGGGGTGTAAATGCTCACTATACACACCTTGTTACGTTCCGTGATGGTTGTAGTTTCTGAAATGGGGTCACATGTGTTACATTTTTTGCGTATATGTCAGAACCACTGTAACTAGCAGCCAAACCTGTGCAAATCACCAATTTAGGCCTCAAATGTACATAGTGCGCTCTCACTCATGAGCCTTGTTGTGCGCCCGCAGAGCATTTTACGCCCACATATGGGGTATTTCCGTACTCAGGATAAATTGTGTTACAAATTTTGGGGGGCTTTTTTCCTTTTACCTCTTATGAAAATGAAAAGTATGGGGCAACACCAGAATGTTAGCATAAAAAAATAAAAATGTTTACATTAACATGCTGGTGTAGACCCCAACTTTACCTTTTCATAAGGGGTAGAAGGAGAAAAAGCCACCAAAAATTTGTAGCGCAATTTCTCCCGAGTACGGAAATAACCCATGTGTTACCCTAAACAGTTGCCTTGAAATACGACACGGCTCCAAAGTGAGCGTGCCATGCGCATTTGAGGCCTAAATTAGGGATTTTCATAGGGGTGTACCCGGATGCAAGCGTTCCACTTGCCTCTCCTCCACCAAAAATACTGTACGTCAGTTTTCCCCAAACAGCGTGCCCCTAGCTGTTGCAAAACTTCCAAAATGCCTGGACAGTCAATGGCTGTCTGGCAATACTGGGAGTTGTTATTTTGCAACAGCTGGAGGCTCAGTTTTGGAAAACTTACGTACAAGAATGTGGGGCGACAGGATAAGTGTGTGGGGTGCAAGGGTGTATATATGTAGTGTTTTACTCTTTATTTAGGGTTAGTGTAGTGTTTTTAGCGTACATTCACACTGGCGGGGTTTAAAGAGAGTTTCCCTCTGCAGCAGAAAATTTGCCGCTTCTCAAACTTAAAGCGGGAAACTTGCTGTAAACCCCCACCCATGTGAATGTACCCTGTACATACACGTGGTGGGGTCAGGGGGCAGTCAAAACTACAACTCCCACCATGCACTGACAGTGCATGCTGGGAGTTTTAGTTATGCAACAGCTAGAGGCATACTGGTTGGGATTGGGAAACACTGAGTTAGGCAACAGACTACCGCAGTGTTTCCGCACCACTGTCTGTGTTTTCCAACCAATGTGCCTCCAGCTGTTGCAAAACTACAGCTCCCAGCATGCATGGTCTGTCAGTGAATGCTGGGAGTTCTAGTTTTGCAACAGTAGATGCCACACAGGTTGAGAAACACTGAGTTAGGAAACAGACAATGTTTCCCAACCAGTGTGCCTCCAGTTGTTGCAAAACTACAACTCCCAGCATGCCTGGACAGTCAGTGGCTGTCCGGAAATGGTGTGAGCTGTTTTGCAACAGCTAGAGGCTCCATTTTGGAAACACTGCTGTACGATAAGTTTTCATGCTGGGAGATGTAGTTATGCAAAAGCTGGAGGTACGCAACTACATCTCCCAGCATGCCGTCTGGGCATGCTGGGAGTTGTAGTTTTGCAACATCTGGAGCGCTACAGTTTAGAGACCACTGTAGTGTGGTCTCAAACTGTAGCCCTCCAGAGGTTCCTAGGCAACTCACCGGCTTCCGTAGTCTGCACCAGGGAGCCGCACATCATCGCCACACCAGGAAGCTGCATGTCATCGCTAAGTGGACCTCCGGCGCCGGTCACCGACGGTTCCCCTGCTCTGCTCGGACAACAGTGGGTGGGCAGAGCGGGGGAACCAAACTTTAACCCCTCACCCTGATCTGCTATTGGTCGGTCGCTTCTGACCGACCAATAGCAGGGATAGGAGGGGTGGCACCCCTGCCACCTAACTCCTATCCCTTCAGGGCGACCGAGGGTGAGACCAGTATGACCCGGAATCGCCGGTATGAATTCACACAGCAGGGATGCCCTTGGTCCTTAAGATCGGGTACGCCCTTGGTCCTTAAGTACCAGGGGGCAAGGGCGTACCCATATGCCCGTGGCCCCCCAAGAGGTTAAATATGTCCTACCAGATATGTATGGTTAGTTATTGGCTGGAGGGTTCATACAAGTCACCTCCATTTAATATATCCAGATATTAGATTGTCCCATCCTTTAAATCATTTGGTGTAATAACATGATATTGAGTTAACCATTGTTGTAAAAAGAAACTGTAGCTCAGGCTTGGAGCAACCAAACGCCGATCGGACGCGACGGAGCAAGGTAAGGGGGTCTCGTGTCCTAGCTGATCCGAACATCACGATTTTATCGCGATGTCCCGATCAGCCCGACTGAGCTGCCGGGAGGCTTTTACTTTCATTTTTAGACACGGCGATAAACTTTGAACGCCACGTCTAAAGGGTTAATAGCGCGCGGCACAACGATCGTTAGCAGCCGGGACAGACCTGGTGTGACCCTGTTTTAAACACCGGGACCGGGCGAGGGGCATACAGGTACGCCCTTTGTCCTGAAGGAGTTGGCCAATAAATCTGCATATTTTAGAATACCTGTGTATTGTTTTACAATGTTGCAAAGGTACCAAGCGCTAATCAATGAACTAAACAATTCTGGGTAAATAGTCACGCCCAGAGATATGAATTGCATGATTTATATTTTGGCAATTCATCAGATCACTTATATTGAATTTTTGGTAACAATTGGCCATATTGGCATCATGACCTTGTGCCATCAGCAGCACAATTAAAGGGCTCCGCATATTTGGAGGTTCCTTAGCGGCACAATAACCAGGGACGTTAATGGCGGTTGTGTGCCATAATAATCGCGACAGTTATACTTTGTGACTTCTAACAAACCACTTTCAGTAATTTCTTGTTTTTACCGCCTTTCCCATAACTCCACCCACATTATCATTCCCCTCACCCAGAATGGGCTTGGGACAGGATTTTACACAAAAGTAAACTACTCCGCCTTTTTTACTTGTATAGTATTTCCCTTAACCCTGTACAGTATCTGCCCAGTCATAACTTGCATCCAGCCATGTGCATCTAACTTATCCCCACTATATCATAGTCTTTCTCCAACATTAATAGTTCCAGTTCATCCATATTATTGAGGCTTCTGACAGTATACATGCACATATTGCTTTCATTCATATATTTCTTCTGATCACTTAAAACTGTTCTAACACCTTTCGCCGTTCCACCCCCAGTTTTATTACCTATCCCCAGCTCTCTATCTACACTATCTTCCTCTCTATGTTACAGATCCCACCCCCCCTCTCTCCCCAGTCCCTAGTTTAAACACACCACTCCCCCCCCCCCCTTCTGGCCATCTTCTGCAGGAGCACAGGTGCACCCTCCCTATTGAGGTGCAGCCTGTCCCTACGGTAAGCCTGTATCCAACAGCGTAGTCGGCCCGGTACTCCATGAACCAAAACCCCTCCTTCTTTCACCAGATTCTGAGCCACTTGTTTACCTCCCTAATCGCTCACTGCCTCTGTGGTATGGTATAGGTAGTACTTTAAAAAAAAAAATTACCTTGGAGGTCCTTACCTTAAGCTTGTTGCCTAAATCCCTGTAATAATTTTTAAGGGCACTCCACCTACCTCTTACTTTGTCATTGGTGCCAACGTGTACCATCTAGCCCCACCCAGTAATCGGTCCACCCGAACTGCAAGGTGCCGAAGCTAAGAGCCAGGCTCACAAAAACACTGTTCGGCGATCCAGGTCTTTACGACAGATCGCCCTGTCTGTCTTCCAAATAATAGAGTCCCCCACTACCATACTGCAGCAGACCTCCCTCTGGCTGTCCGAAGCAGTGTTTTGCTGCCGCATCGCTAACGCTGAACTAACATCCCCCTCATCTGCCAACCGAGCAAACTTGTTGGGGTGTGCTAGATCAGGACTAACCTCCCTGACTATTTTCCACCAACCCAGTTTTCTAACAGTGACCATCCTACACCTCCATCCCACTCTCCTCCCCACCTCTACCCCCGAGAGTGCCTGCTCAGTGCGCAGCAGACTCCTCTTCATGTTGTCAATGGATCTCAGTGTTGCCAGTTGCTCCTTAAGATCCGGAATCTGGGCTCCTAAATGAACAACTTGCAAACATCTCACCCAGCAGTATGCACCCTCAAACTGTTGTTCTTTGAGTGTATACATTAACCTCTTAAGGACCCATGACGTCCGCTCCCGATCTATAACGCGGGGCCACGGCGGGGACAACGGCCGGGACCCGTGGCTAATAGCGCGCGGCATTGATTGCAGGGCCGCGCACTATTAACCCTTTAAACGCGTCGTTCAAAGTTGAATGCCGTGTCTACAGTGAAAGTAAACCCATGCCGGTTAGCTCAGGGAGCTGTGCAGGATCGCCGCGGCGAAATCGCGGCATCCCGAACAGCTTACATGACAGCCGGAGGATCCCTACCTGCCTCCTCGCTGTCCGATCGCCGAATGACTGCTCAAAGCCCGAGATCCAGGCATGAGCAGTCAAGTGGCCGAATCATTGATCACTGGTTTCCTATGAGAAACCAGTGATCAATGTAAAAGATCAGTGTGTGCAGTGTTATAGGTCCCTATGGGAGCTATAACACTGCAAAAAAAAAAAAAAAAAAGTGAATAAAGATCATTTAACACCTCCCCTAATAAAAGTTTGAGTTACCCCTTTTTTCCCCAAAAAAAAAAAAAAAAAAGAAGTGTAAATAAAAATGTGGTATCGCCGCGTGCGGAAATGTCTGAATTATACAAATATATTGGTTAATTAACCCCTTAAAGGGGTACTCTGCCCCTGGCATCTTATCCCCTATCCAAAGGATAGGGGATAAGATGTTAGATCGCCACGGTCCCGCTGCTGGGGACCCCGCGGATCGCCGCTGCGGCACCCCACCATCATTACTGCACAGAGCGAGTTCGCCCTGTGCGTAATGATGGGCGATACAGGGTCCGGAGCAGCGTGACGTCATGGCTCCGCCCCTCATGACATCACGGCATGTCCCCTTAATGCTGTCTATGGCAGGGGGCGTGACGACTGCCACGCCCCCTCCCATAGACTTGTATTGACGGGGGCAGGCCGTGACGTCACGAGGGGCGGAGCCGTGGTGTAACGATGCTCCGGCCCGTCATTACGTGCAGAGCGATCTCTCTCTGCGCAGTAATGATAGTGGGGTGCTGCAGCAGCGATCCCCGGGGTCCCCAGCAGGGGGACCACGGCGATCTGACATCTTATCCCCTATCCTTTGGATAGGGGATAAGATGTCTAGGGGCGGAGTACCCCTTTAAGGACCAGGCCATTTTACACCTTAGGACCAGAGCGTTTTTTTAACATCTGACCACTGTCACTTTAAACATTAATAACTCTGGAATGCTTTTAGTTATCATTCTGATTCAGAGAATTTTTTTCGTGACATTCTACTTTCTTGGTGAAAAATCCCCAAATTTGATGAAAAAAATGGAAAATGTTGCATTTTTCTAACTTTGAAGCTCTCTGCTTGTAAGGAAAATGGATATTCCAAATAAAAAATGTTTTGATTCACATATAAAATATGTCTACTTTATGTTTGCATCATAAAATTGACAAGTTTTTACTTTTGGAAGACACCAGAGGGCTTCAAAGTTCAGCAGCAATTTTCCACAAAATTTTCAAACTCACAATTTTTCAGGGACCAGTTCAGGTTTGAAGTGGATTTGAAGGGTCTTCATATTAGAAATACCCCATAAAAAGACCCCATTATAAAAACTGCACCCCCCAAAGTATTCAAAATGACAGTCAGTGTTTTAATCCTTTATGTGCTTCATAGGAATAGCAACAAAGTGGAGAAAATTCACAATCTTCATTTTTTACACTTGCATGTTCTTGTAGACCCAATTTTTGAATTTTTACAAGGGGTAAAAGGAGAAAATTTATACTTGTATTTGTAGCCCAATTTCTCTCGAGTAAGCACATACCTCATATGTCTATGTAAAGTGTTCGGCGGGCGCAGTAGAGGGCTCTGAAGCGAAGGAGCGACAAGGGGATTTTATAGAGTACGTTTTTCTGAAATGGTTTTTGGGGGGCATGTTGCATTTAGGAAGCCCCTATGGTGCCAGAACAGCAAAAAAAAAAACCACATGGCATACCATTTTGGAAACTAGACCCCTTGAGGAACATAACAAGGAATTAAGTGAGCCTTAATACCCCACAGGTGTTTCACGACTTTTGCATATGTAAAGAAAAGAAAAGATTCTCACTAAAATGTGTGTTTCCCCCCCCAAATTTCACATTTTTGCAAGGGTTAATAGCAGAAAACAACACCCTAAATTTGTAACCCCATCTCTTCTGAGTATCCCATAAGTTGACCTGAAGTGCACTACGGGCGAACTACAATGCTCAGAAGAGAAGGAGTCATATTTGGCTTTTTGAGAGCAAATTTTGCTAGGGGGGGGGGGGGGGGGGGGGTTGGGCGGGCATGTCGCATTTAGGAAGCCCCTATGGTGCCAGGACAGCAAAAAAAGAAAACCACATGGCATATCATTTTGGAAACTAGACCCCTTGAGGTAACAAGGGGTAAAGTAAGCCTTAATACCCCGCAGAGGTTTCACGACTTTTGCATATGTAAAATGTGGGTTTCCCCCAAAATTTAACATTTTTACAAGGGTTAATAGCAGAAAAGACACCCCACAATTTGTAAATACATTTCTTTGGAGTAAGAACATACCTGATTTTTGAATGATTTTGGCTCCGCTGGTGCACACCAGGTCTTTGTATAGGCATGTGGTCAGTCAGGGGCCTTGAGCTTTTCATAGCAGAGAATGTGGGACCCCCCCCCCCCCCTCAAGGAGCGTTAATGGGGGGAGCACTGAGCCCTAAAATAGGGGAACACTATGGGGGACAACGGGCCGTAACTAGGGTATACAGGTGGGGTACAGAGGCCTGTAATATGGGGTACAGTGGGCCTGAAAATTATAAATTATAATAAAAAAGGATATTTTCCCAGAATGATGACCCAGAGCATAGCCAAAACGAAAAAAAATAAATATGCCCACCCCAAACCCTATGCTCCGAGTCATCATTCTGGGAATGCGATGTATGTGGCCGTCCCTAACCTGTTGCCTCAAATGCGTACCCGCTCAGGTGGAGAGAGAGCTCTGCGCATTTGAGGCAACATATAAAAGTCCCCGATGATAATGACTCAGTGACCTATGACCCATTTTTTGAAAAAACACCCCCAGGGGTCTTATCAGGTTTTTTTTATTTATTTTTTTAGTTTTTTGGGGGCAATTTAGTGGTTTTAGGAGGTTAACAATTTGAAATGTACTCTGGACTTGGTACATTGGTCAAATTATGGAAAATTTAACTGAAAAGGGAAAATTTAGGGCTCCATGGAAGTGTGATACTCCCTGAAGCAGCCTATGCAGAGGCCCGGATTATCTGGGCAAGTGTCGCACTGATACGTGGTGTCCTTCTGTATCCCCCTCATGCTACACACTCTGCATCTTTTCTGGATTCGTCCCTTCTTTCCACTGTGGGGGATCACACCTGGAAAGTGTTGGCCTGGGACGATCCTGGCGCCTATAACTCCAGACCCTTGGGAAGTCCGGCCTCATCTTTCCCAGTCGCCAAAGATCAGGAACCTTAAGACTTCTTCTTGGTACTGAAGGAATGTCCCTGTGTTGCCAGCGTACTGGGATAGTACAAAAGCGCTGTACATGGCAACCTGTACCAAGTAGACCGCAACTTTTTTTGTACCATGCCCGTGTTTTCCGCATGGCGTTATATGGCTTAAGGACTTCATCTGAGAGATCAACTCCCCCCATATACTGATTGTAGTCCAGAATACAATCAGGCTTGAGGACCGGTCCCACGGTACCTCGCACAGGGACAGGCGTGCTGCATTCCCATGAATAGTGGTGAGCATAAGGACATCCCTCTTATACTTCAACAACAGGTTATTATGGGTGAGGGCACGGGACTCACACTTGGGGATAGTATGCAGTGTGTGGTGCTTGTAAAAAGTGTACAACAGTAAAAGAAAAAAAAAAAAAAAAAAACAGTAACGCACGCAGCTCCCTGAACCCCTAATAGGACCCGGGGTCAGGGATCAGACCCTAATAGGACCCTTGGGGACCTATTAGGGGGTCGGGGGGGGGACTTTTTTTTTTTTTTACTTTTTTAACTTTATTAACTCCTACCTGTCCCTGAAATCCGCTGTCCCTATTCTAAGGCTGGTGAGGGGGCTTCGGAGCTCTGAGGGGGGGGGATCCGCGGTCTTCTCACTGCTGCAACCGTTAACCCCTCCTCTGCCACGCCACTATTGGTCAGAGGATCGCCGGCCAATAGTAGCGTTGCTGGGGAGGTGACAGTATTGTCACCTCTCCCCAGCAACGGCAGGTGATTGGCGGTGTATCGTACACCGCTGATCACCATCTAGTTCCGCCACATCGGGTCACCACTGACCCAAATGACCGGAATCGCTGCAGATCGTTGACATGTGGGGGGGATGCGCAATTCGCCAGGACGTATGAGTACGTGCCTGGTCCTTAAGGGGTTAAACCGCATGGTCAATGGCGTACGCTCAAAAAAATTTACCAAAGTCCAAAATAGTGCATTTTTGGTCACTTTTTATATCCTGAAAAAATTAATAATAAGCAATCAATAAGTCCCATCACTGCAAAAAGGATATCACGGCGCAAAAAATTAGCCCACACACCACCCCATACGCAGAAAAAAAAAGTTATAGGGGTCAGAAGATGACAATTTTAAAACGTATTAATTTTCCTGCATGTAGTTATGATTTTTTCCAGAAGTACGACAAAATCAAACCTATATAAGTAGGGTATAATTTTAATCGTATGGACCTACATACAGAGAAGGTGTCATTTTAACTGAAAAATGTACTGTGTAGAAACAGAAGCCCCCAAAATTTACAAAATGGCAGTTTTTCTTTAATTTTGTCTCACAATGATTTTTTTTTCCCGTTTCGCCATAGATTTTTGGGTAAAATGGCTGACGTCATTACAAAGTAGAATTGGTGGCGCAAAAAAAAGCCATCATATGGATTTTTAGGTGCAAAATTGAAAGTTATGATTTTTTTAAGAAAAAGACATAGGACAAAGGCGCTTCCTTGTGTGGCATAAGCTGTATTGCACAGGAATATGCAAAGGGAGAAAATGTGCTCACCTGAACAGCTTCCCCAACCGATAGCATCGGCGTGAAGTGAAGATAACGGGAAGAGAAGGTGAAATCGGGAAATGGTGTCCGCGCTGCTCTGTGTTCGGCTGGAGTCAACAAGAACTCCGGAGTCAAAAGGTGCAAGTAGATTCAACTTTATTTCGTTCACACAACGCGTTTCTGGGTGTAAACCCTTTCATCAGGCGTGATACAATCAAAGTGAAAGAGCCAGGTATATATACACACATATGGGACCAGGTGAATCACAATTAAGAACAGGAACAGGAAGTGACATATCGGAACAAGCGAAAGTACAAATACATCACACATAAAAATAGAAAACCATATAGTAAAACAAATCTATCCCTATTTATTTAAATTAGGGAACAATGGAATAAAGGAAGTAAAAATATATAGATAAAAAAATTATTTTTATAAATATATATATATATATATATATATATACGCATTTAATATTCCATAATACTCAAGTGTCAGTTCTCTCAATGCATTCATTAAGGCCCTCAGGCCAAAGAGTATTAAAACGGAAAATCCAAAAAGATTCCCTATTTACAAGGCGCTGGAAATGGTTAAGTGTATTTATATCAATACTTTCACTGACAGACACTGTAATGCAGTCAATTTCATCTGTATGATTTAGTGCAATATGCCTGGATACACTATGCTGCATGAATTTTGTGTTAATATTGTGTCAATGCTTATTCATCCTCATCCTCAGGGTTTGTATTGTTCTCCCTATATACTGTATACCGCATCTACAAGATATTAAATAGATTACGTAGGAGGATGAGCAGTTAAAATGATCTTTCACATCTATTGATTCCCCAGTCGAATGAGAGATTTTGGAATTACCATTTGTAGATATCCATTTGCAACATAAACATCTAGAAATGTTGCAAGGGAAAGTGCCTTGTAGGGAATTTTTTAAAATATAAATGTGAGAAATTTCTTTCCTTTCAATTAGTCTACTGGGTACAAGGTGATTGCGTAGGGTTTTTAGCTCTCTTATAAGTTATCAACATTTTTATGGGTACATTTTTTTAAAATAGGATCGACTAAAAGAGTAGACCAATGTTTTCTCAGGATTCCCATTATTTTATTGGGTGCATTGTTAAAAGTAGTAATAAAATAAAATTTATGTCCCAAATTTTTATTTAAATTATTTTCATTCTTCCTTCTTTTACCATTTTGTTCCACCAGAACATTTTGGGATAGCATATTCGTTTTTTTAAAAGCAGTACTTAAAATTCTTTTAGGGTATCCCTTCTCCAAAAATCTCATTTGTAAAATTTTAGACTGACTGATAAAATCTTCATTTCTGCTGCAATTTTTTCTAATCCTCTGGATCTGTCCATATGGAGTATTTAAAATCCATTTTGGGAAATGGCAACTATTAAAATTTAGAAAACTATTTACATCTACCTTTTTAAAATGAGTACGTGTCGACATCGTGGGGGTGAAAACCAAGCCCCATTCATTTCCATTTAATTTAGAGAGACAAATTCAGAGGCTTCCTCTTCAGAGCCATTCCACAAAATGATCAGGTCGTCAATATATCTTTTATATAGCAAGATGCGGGGATCAGTGACATGAAGGGACTCGAAACACCCCATAAACAAATTAGCGTAACTTGGGGGAATCGAGTCCCCATGGCACATCCCCGCATCTGCCGAAAGATCCGATCAAACGAAAAAAAATATGACGTAAAATAAAAATAATGGATTCTAGGGGGGGGGGGGGGGGTATTTCATCCTTGTGGACTTTTGGGAGATAATAAAAAGTCAGTAATTGATAGTTTTTTTATTTTTAAAAATCATACTCATTTAAAATTGAGGAATCTGGAGCTTTTTTTATCAGGATATTATAGTCAATAATATATTCAGGAGAAGGGTCTTCAGATAAAATGTAATACTCTGTGTCAGATAGGATAGGCATAGCTTCACAGATATAGTCGGCCCTATTGAGAAGGAGTGTTCCTCCCCCCCTTATCTGCAGGTCTAATGATTAAATCTTTATTGTCTTTCAGAGTTTTTTTTTCATTAGATTATCAGATGTTTTTGAATCTCTGAAATCTCTGCAAACCATAGAGTAAAAATTTTCTACAAAATTTCCTCTATGTCCTAATGGATAAAAGGACGATTTCTTGTGTACCTCTAAGTGTTTTACGGAGGTTTGATTAGTCGTATTTGCTATTGTGAGTGTCTGTAGAACAAGGATCATTATTAAGACAATGTTGATTCCCTTTTTTGTTTTCAGAATGGGAAAAAAAACGCGCAAGGGTTAATTTGCGTGTAAACTCATTGAGGTCTAAAAATAACTGAAAAGAGTTAGGGGACGAGGAGGGACAGAAAGATAATCCCTTTGCCAATAGAGTTATTACATTTTCATGTAAAATATATGATGAAAGGTTAAATAATTTTACTTTTTGTTCAGGGCATTGGAGAGTTTGGGTTCTTTTCTTATTTGACCGTCCTCCCCTACATCCACGAGGTCTATTTTTTCTTTTTGTGTTTTTTGAGAGAGATGAGGAATTCTTTGTTTGAGATGATGGTAACGGGATCTTTAGTGGTAGGGATGGTTGAGTGGGTAATACATTCATTTTGTTTTTGGGTGGAAAGTACTTCGTTATAGTTTGATGTTTGGGATGCAAAACCGGAATAATTGCAGTGGTGTTGGCAAGAACAGGACGGGAGCATAAAAAAGAAAAATTTGCAATGGAATTGTCAAAACTAAAGGAATCAACAGGTGTTTTTAAATCATTAATTGGATCGGGGATTGACTCTAAAATGGGTTCAAACCCATTGGAAGCAGGCGAGGTGGAGTGTGTAGTGAGTAGGGAGATGTTGATGTCATTAACATCATCCATCTCAACACAACCTAAGATGTTTGATATATTCTGTTCTTTTAATTCATCAGTGTGTGTATTTACAAAAGAACTAATTTCTACTACATCCTTAACAATATTACTCCCCAAAGATGTTCTCTCAGTGGACCCAGTCGTTATAGGATCCAATTGAGCACCATTACTTTGTTTGTTTTACTATATGGTTTTCTATTTTTATGTGTGATGTATTTGTACTTTCGCTTGTTCCGATCTGTTCCTGTTCTTAATTATGATTCACCTGGTCCCATATGTGTGTATATATACCTGGCTCTTTCACTTTGATTGTATCACAACTGATGAAAGGGTTTACACGCAGAAACGCGTTGTGTGAATGAAATAAAGTTGGATCTACTTGCACCTTTGACTCCGGAGTTCTTGTTGACTCCAGCCAAACACAGAGCAGCGCAGACACCACTTCCCGATTTCACCTTCTCTTCCCGTTATCTATGATTTTTTAAAGGTAAGGAGAAAAAAACGAAAATGCAAAAAAACGGAGCAACCCTGGGTCCTTAAGGGGTTAAGCAAGATGTACACTGGATAGCATTATCAAACATGGAGGAGATGTTCGTATTTTGTATTGCACAGATAAACAGCCAAAAACAGCAAAGTAAATATTACAATCAAACTCCCTCTAAATCTTGTGAGTCTAAAGTCCCTACAGTGTAAGTTAAGTAACACTTACAGGGATCTCCAACTCCTGCTTTCAAACTCCCGATTTTAAAACTCCTCTTTACCCAACAGCTCTTCAACCTGCAGCTCCGATCAGAGCTATTTTTTTAAATCATTTTTTTTTTTTAACTAGCAGAATAAGACAAACGCTATACAAATTGGGTATCACTGTCATGTCATTGACCCAGTGTGTAAAGATAATGTCAATTTTACATGGTTAAAAGAGCACTTTATAAAAATGTATAAATCACTTCCATAGGAAACCATCTTACCCTGATCATTCATGCTATCCATTATGGTCATAAGTTTCTTAAGTCGAGCCATTGATTCTTGCTCATTACCTTTGCTCATAAAATCTTGTCCAAAACCAGGAATCATACCCTGAAAGTGAATACAATATAATGAAAAACAAATAACCATAAGCAAATACTTCTTATTTTGGCCACAAGGAAAAATAAAAAAATAAAAAACACAGAATACAAGGCTTTTGGTTCTGTACAAAAGACTAGAAGCTGATGAATTGCACCTGGTAGCAGATTCCTGGCAATTTGCAAGGAGCAGTGAACAGTAGCTGCTGCATTTTGCAATAAGAATAAGGCTGGGTTCACACTACGTTTTGTCCCATACGGGAGCGCATACGGCAGGGGGGAGCTAAAAGCTCGCGCTCCCGTATGTGACCGTATGCGCTCCTGTATGTCATTCATTTCAATGAGCCGACCGGAGTGAAACGTTCGGTCCGGTCGGCTCATTTTTGCGCCGTATGCGCTTTTACAACCGGACCTAAAACTGTGGTCAACCACGGTTTTAGGTCCGGTTGTAAAAGCGTATACGGCGCAAAAATGAGCCGACTGGACCGAACGTTTCACTCCGGCCGGCTCATTGAAATGAATGACATACGGGAGCGCATACGGTAACATACGGGAGCGCGAGCTTTTAGCTCCCCCCTGCCGTATGCGCTCCCGTATGGGACAAAACGTAGTGTGAACCCACCCTAAGACTGCTTTAAAAGCAACTTAAATAATGAGGTTTACAAGCGCTGGGTGTGCAATTTTAAAGTGAGCAAGTTCTAAGTCAGTGACTTTAGATTCTGGGAGTTTAGAAAATTTTGCTTATAATTCACACCTAACTCTAAAGGCAACTAAGATTCTGTTTTTATTTTATATATTATTTATATTTCAGGTTTTAATTTATTTCACTTTCTAATTTTTCTTTTATTTTGATTTCCCTATTAATCTATATGTTGTATCTGTTTACCTGGCTTATCTCCTTCAATTTCCTATATATTTTCCTTGTGGCGCAGTTTTATTCATCTCTCTGCCGAGCCCTGTTGTCCCTACCTTCGGGCGTTGGTCACGTAATTATGCAGTTTCCAGCTTCTTTTCCTTCACTCGAATGATGTCCTTCTCAGCTCTGCATCACTGTTTGACTGCTCCTGGTATATCGTTTGGCTTCCTTGTAAACCCTCTCATTGCCTGTGCTAGTCTGCCACCTTGTGTTCCCCACACATTATTGCAGTTTATATATTTGCAACACTATACTTTATTCATTAGAAAAATCTATTGGGATATTTAATATATATATATTCTACTAATTTAATATCTTATAATTCATTTCTTATAATTGTATTATAATAAAATTTTACTGTATTTATAATTTTATGGCACGACAGGAGACTTCCATTATGCGATTCTTCTTTACTGTCAATTTTAGCAGCAAGTACAATAAAGCTTTTTTAAAGAAATAAAAAAAACGGTAATATGCAAATAGGTATGCAGTAACAACCAATCAGTGATAGGCAAAAGTAAAGACCGGCAACACACATCCTCTTTGCTGCTCAAGCATCAAGATAAGTCACATATTTTTCCCTGATAAATATATAATATATATTAATATAATTGTTTCCATCATATAATTAGGTATTACCAGCGTCTGTATGTATATCTATTAGTTTCCTTATGTGTATATCTATATACGCTTCTTGGTGAGTCATATATACACTCATAACTCTTCAATACCTTTTCCAGTCTTCCTACCTGGTTCCGACACTATTTATATACAATTTCCTTTCATAAATCCCCATCTTTTTCTTTCTTTCTACGTCAAACTTTTTACTTACCTCCGCTCGCGCCCGCAGTACAACTCAGTAATCTCGCGTTATTTCACTCCCGGCTGGCAATCAGCCGCACGCTGCGTTGTTTCAAACCCGCCTCACACAGAAATCCTGTCAGTACGGGATTTTCTGTCAGACAAGGCGGACGCTCGTAAGGAGACTGCATTCTCTCAAAACACTGTTATAAAAAGTTACAATAAAAGGTCAATTCTATTCATTAATTATCCTACAGCACCACCTTGTGGTCTATAGTGATCATTTTTTCTAACAAAAAAAAATAAAATTCTCTTCAGTCTTTCCCTATATACCTTCCCTATCACATATAACTTACCCACTATATAAAAATTTCCCTTACTAATACATTTATCTATAATAAACAATATGGCTAATGAGGACAAAAATATTCCAACTGAACCTCAACAATTTGATTTTGTGGAGGATACAGTATTGCAGAGTATGGTTGACCATTCAGTTAATAAATCCATTCACTCTGCGGTACATTCAGCCATGTCCACCTTTCCGGAACTAATTGCAAATTCAGTAACCTCAGCTATTAAGCAGGTTACTATTGATACTGCTAACCAAAAACAGTCACTCAGATTCAGAGGCCCATGGTTCCGGACAGTGCAGGGAACCCATTTTTTGATCCGGTTGATATTCAACATCCCAGATCGGGGGAATGGGTTCCTCACCCTAAAAAAAAAAAATTAAGTCTCTGGCTTACAAAGCCATTAGACAGGTCTACTAGAAGTAAGCTTAAGGCTGAATGCCCCAGGCCTACTTTACCTCACACATACACCTTAAGTTGATCCCTCTATAGTGAAGTTTCTTAATAAATCGGGAAAGAACCCAAAAAAATGAGTTGATAGATCCTTTAAAACTATCCAAGACAGATTTCTTGATTTATTAGGTCCTCTTACAAAAATCTTTGACCTAGCTGAGGAAGCTTTAGCTTCAAATAACCCAATTTATCGCTCTATCCTACGGGGCTGGGCTCAAAGAGCCATCTGTATATTCGGGGGTATTAATTCTACCATAAACACAGAACGTAAAATATCTATTTTATTAAAATTAGATCCGCAACTGATACACCTAGCTACTACCGAACCGGACTCTCCTACTGAAGGTCTCCTTTTTGGAGATTCTTTCATTAAAGAGATTAACAAATATGTTCATCTATTTTCGTCCCTTGACAAGGCACAATCCTCGCTGAGGAAAGTGTTCCAACCCCGTGATTTTGCCAGGGCTGGGAAAAGACGGGGCAGACTTCTCAGCCGTACATCCCAAGAGGGACATTATTCCTGTGCCCCACCTACCCATGTGGACAAATTCCCAAACCCTTCCAATCCCTTCCAACCTTCCCCCTTCTTCCCTTCAAGAGGAAGACCATGGAGAGCGAGAGGACACCGTGGTTATCCGAGATCAAGACCTCTAACAGGTAAGTTCATCCCTTCCCCATTCTTCCCACATAAAGTTAGGACGAATTTCTCATTTTTCCCACACTTGGGCTATGATTACAGCAGATGCCTGGGTTTTAAACACAGTATTGGGATTTCAAATAGATTTCATTTATCCACCAATACAACACAAACTACCCCATCCAATAGTTTTCTCCAAACTAGACCAAAATCTCATAGACAAAAAGAAGTCAAAGACTTATTGTCCAAAGGGGCAAATCTTACCAGTTCCTTTGAATGCTCCAGGATATGCGAGCAATTTATTTCTGGTGAAAAAGAAGGATGGTGGCTTTCGCCCAGTCATAAATCTAAAAACAACTTTGTCTATTACCGCCATTTCAAAATGGAAGGTATTCATCTCTTGATCTACTTTTACACAACGACTGGTTGGCGAAGATAGACCTCAAGGATGCTTACCTCACGATACCCATGCATCCAGAATCTCAACCTTACCTCCAATTCATTTGGAAGGATCAAAAGTGGCAGTTCATAAGCCTCTCTTTCGGCTTTTCTTCAGCACCATGGTGCTTTACAAAACTGCTGAAACCAGTAATAGCGCTCGAGGGCAAGGGGTGTCAGACTAATCATTTATCTGGACGACATTCTTATCATGGCCCAAACCTTACCTCTAATCCACCTACACATTCAATGGACTCACACTTTTTTCCAATCTGGGTTTCATCATCAACTCTGAGAAGTCCATTCTGTCTCCCTCTCGGGAAGTAGAATTCTTAGGATTCCTAATAAATTCCCAAGAGACCACTTTAAGTCTTCCTTCCAGAAGACTCAAAACAATCCGCAGGGAGATTCGAATTATCCTGAACAAACAATGAATATTCCTCAGAGCTCGAGTTTTAGGTCTTCTATCCTCCTCCATACAAGCGATTTTCCCAGCCCCTCTCCACTACAGGGCATTACAACGTCTAAAAATATAACATTTCCAAAATGGCTTAGGATATTCAGACGAGGTTACTTTAACCTCGGACACCAGGGAAGAACTTTTTTTGGTGGCTAAACCACATTCAATCCTGGAACGGGAAAGCCATCTTCAACTCTATTCCGGATTTAAAATCATAGAATCCAACGCCAGCAACTCTGGTTGGGGAGCGAGATGCGGCTCCTCTTCGACAGGAGGCAAATGGTCCACAGAAGAGCCTCTTCTTCATACAAATTGTTTAGAGCTCCTAGCTGGATTTTTTTGCCATCAAGAGTTTTGTAGGTCACAGATCCCATTGTTGTATTCTTTTAAGAATGGACAACATTTCAATTACAATACATCAACCGTCTGGGTGGGGAAAAAAAATCAGAATCCTTGGCCAATATTGCCAAAGAATTTTGGCATTTCTGTCTATCCAAGAATATAGTATTGAAAGCAGAGTATCTGCCTGGTCTCTCCAACACAATTTCAGATTGGTACTCTCGCTACTTAATAGATTCCAGCGATTGGAAATTAGATTCCGATCTTTTTCAACTTCTCAATCTTCTTTGGGGTCCAATTCAGTTGGACCTATTTGCTCCCAGACTGAATCGTCAGACAACACGATTCTTCAGTTGGCGTCCAGATCCGGAAGCGGAGGGCATAGATGCTCTTCTCCAATTATGGTCATCAAAAATCCTTTACGCTTTCCCACCATTCAATCTAATTCCGAGGGTTTTACAACTGGTTCGATCTCAGAAATAGACATTGATATATAACCCCATGGTGGAACACTCAATCCAGGCTCCCCAAATTTTGGGAATGATTATAGATTATCCCAGAATCCTACCATCTCACCCGATGATTCTACAAGATCCCTGGGGGAATCCTCATCCTCTTGTCTCATCAGGACTTTTGACTCTAGTAGCCTGGTTCATTTCGGGCTGTCAGAACAAAATTCAGAATTTTCATCAACTAGAAGTATCCTCGAAGACGCGCAGGCTCCAAGTACCCGATCTGCTTACGGATCAGCCTGGAAAATTTTGTCTGATTGGGGCTCTCAACAGGATCTGGATCCCGTTCATGCACCTATAACCCAAGTACTAAATTTTCTATCCTTTTCTTTTGACTCAGGAAAAGCCTATCGCTCTATTAATGTGTATTGTTTGGCAATTTCCTTCTATCATTCTATTTCCATTGGTAAACACACTTTTTAATTTGCAAATTACTGAAGGGAATAAAATTTAGAAGACCTCCTATACCTAAATACCATTCCACATGGGATGTTTCAAAAATCCTTAATCTTATTGAATCTTGGGGTGACAACGATCTTTCTTTAAAATTCTTATCTTTCAAACTCACCACTCTTATGCCTTATCTCAATTAAAAGAGTATCTGACGTTAGAGTTCTTGATATTTCTAACAACAATTTTCTCCTAACGGTATATCTTTCTATGTTTCCAGAAGAACAAAAACTAACCTTCAATCTGTTTTTTTATCCAGCTTTCCCTCTTAAACCTAACCTATACGTCGTTCGTTGCATCAAATCTTATGAGAATAGGACTGAACCTTTAAGAAGTTCCAATTCAAAACAATAACTCATTTCCTTTCAAAAAACCCTTTCGGCCTGTCTCTTCTCCCACTTTGGCCAGATGGTTAAAACAGACTATGGCTTTAGCAGGAATTGACACATCCAAATTTGGAGCTCACTCAACTAGGGGAGCTATATCCACTAAATTACACCAATCTGGAGGGTCTTTATCTGATATCTTAAAAGCGGCAGATTGTTCTTCTGAATCTACTTTTAAGACCTTTTATTTTAGACCTGAACCTCATGTCTCTATGTCTATTCTATTTTACATCGTATTATTCTTTATACTAGCTTGTTCTCTATATACATGTTTAAAGCGTACCTGTCATAGTGCAAAAAAAGGGGATATGTTACTCAGGACCCAATCCTGATCACGTGCATATAATTTTTATAAGTCTCTGACCTACATATCCAGAGATATAAGCATTTATCTGCTGGTGAGTTACTTTTTCATTGTGCAGGCTGGAGGGGGCGTGTCAGTGTGTCTCCCTCACAGGAGCAAGCCTGTACAGTCAGCCAATCAGTACTCTCTACTCTAACCCTTTCCTCTCTGGTTTTAAGCTGTGTCATGTGTCAAAGAAAGATACTTGGAGCTTGCCTGCAGTAATCAGAAGACATTATCGTGAATTCATAACAGGATAAAATGTATAAATCTAAGAATAGATCTTTATAAAATGAGTGCAAGGATTTTTTTTTTAGATAAAGGTATAGCATTTTTATGAATACATGTTCTATCTGTTTTATCTTCTCCTAGTAAAGCTGGATGCTAATCAGTATAGCGGTCACTATGTGTGTGATTCATCTTTCACAGACTCCTGAATGTCTGATCAACTTCTTTGTCATTCAGGAGTCCGAGAAAGCTTTGATTATTTCAGCATGCAGGGAGTTGTAGTTTAGTAACAACTGAAGCTGCAATGTTTGTAAATAACTGTTAGAGCAGTGTTGCCTCCAGCTGTTTTAAAACTACAGCTCCCAGCATGTCCATACATCCTTTATCTGTAGTTTGGCATACACAATAGAAATCTCCTATACTGGATATCGGTATGCTTTACGGCCGGTATCCAGTATGCTGTAAAATCTAGACTAGTCTGTCTGGCTAAAAAAGACAGGCGACCCCTAGTGGTGGCTATTTAGAGCTTGAATTTCAGGTGAATTTTTTTTTATTTTTTTATTTTTTAACAGGTGTATATTGTGAAATTTCATACATTGCAGGACTCCTTATAATATTACAAGTATTTAACAATGACAGTGCCTCTTTAAGACAAATCTGTTATAAGCTTTAAACTTGCATAATGTAAGTCTCCTGTCGTGCTATAATAGATTTTATTAACGACAGGTGACGGACATCATCCCTCCCGATTAACCCTACCCGATATTATCCGGATGTTTTCTCTTTTTCTTTCAGCTTAAATCTTCTATTCAAGACGGACTGCGGCTAGAAAGAAGCATTTCAACTCAAGTTCAACACTTCGGATGTTTCCGGAACGTTCTTCAATTCAAGTTCACCATCCATACGAGAATTTGTTTTTCATTTTATTGATGGACTTTTATTCCTTTGTTTAATAACTTTTTTTTTTTAATAGTTTACGAAAAGTTTTGTCATTTATGTATACCTTTTTGCTATAGGTTAACCTTTTCTTTTCTTTTATTTCTTATATTATACCTTTACATCAAAGAAGAGGATGTATGTTACCTGTCTTTACCTTATATCACTGATTGGTTGTTACTAGATATCTATTTGCATATTACCTGTTTTTTACTTCTTTAAAAAAAGCTTTATTGTACTTGCTGCTAAAATTGACAGTAAAGAATAGCATAATGTCTCCTGTAGTTAATAAAATCTATATTTTCCTTCATTAAAACTAGGAAAATCTTCAATTATATATTCCCTATATTTTATTCTTAATATATTGCCATGTCTAAAGATATTGGACAATCTGTAAATGACTATCCTAATCAATCTAAGGATTTTGAATATATTCGGTCCGATCGTCATTTCGATCTGCAATTAAGTCCATACAGGAATCTATTGCCATGTCATTATTATTATTATCCTTAGCACAAACTGATCCTCATAAACGACCTCAACATCTACTGTCAACACCTTCTGATCAATTTTGGTCTGTGGAAGATTCCACATCCCATTTGGCCAAAGTCCACCCAACCCGAGAGGAAGTTCACACAACACTGGCAATAGAATCCTCTAAGAGGATGAAGCCAAATTCGTATATCAAGTAGAGGATTATAGGTAGCTCAAAACAATAGATTGTGTGGGATGACAGACCGAGAACTGGTATATGAAGAGGTTGTGTACCCTGTACAACCTAAAAATGAATATACATATAGGGATTATACTGTTCTCACGTAAGGCCCCTGTAAGTGTATATGGATGAGGTTCTGTATGTGATTGATATGTAGTGAGTATCCAATCATTGAAGACTGGTATTAGTATATAAAACAAGTGGTTATTTCACAGGCTATACTAAAACAACTGGATATAAAACTTGAAAAAACACACTATGAGTTAGCTGCAGGGCCCGTACAGGTCGCCCCTATAGTGGTATTTAAAAATATATGTAAAATCTATAAAAAAATAATGTAAAAGGTTTTATGCAGAGGCATACACCTTAGTAGATAAATAGCTAATGCAAATATAGCAGATATAGCTGTTTAGAAAGAATGTGTGGCATAGATTGGAAGATAATCTTATAACATGTGGCATCAATATAACACCTAGATATATAGGTTTGGTGGCGGCTGATGAGAAAAGTTCAAATTGTCCAGAAAGCCATATGTCCATATAATGCTGGGCATACATTGACTACAAGATTGCTTTGAACTCCTATATTGTCTATGAAGGCTGGTTCCTACAAAGGAAGATTATGGCAATTATCGGCAGTGTGCGCCATTCCTACAATGGTTCTATGAAGCTTGTGTCTGTCCTTGTTATGTCTTCTATGAAGACCGGTTCCTAGAAAGAAAAGGTAAATATCGGCAGTGTGTGTTATTCCTGGGTAGGTTCTACAGTCATGGCCGTAAATGTTACCACTCCTGCAATTTTTCTAGAAAATGAACTATTTCTCACAGAAAAGGATTGCATTACACAAAATTACATGTTTATTCCCTTTGTGTGTACTAGAACAAAATCAGAAACGGGAGGGAAAAAAAGCAAATTGGACATAACGTCACACCAAACTCCAAAAACGGTCTGGACAAAATGATTGGCACCCTTTCAAAATTATGGAAAAATAAGATTGTTTCAAGCATGTCATGCTCCTTTAAAACTCACCTGGGGCAAGTAACAGGTGGTGCCAATCTAAAAACCACATCTGAAAGCAGAAAAAAAGGAGAGAAGTTCACTTAGTCTTTGCAGTGTGTGTGTGTGTGTGTGTGTGTGTGTGTGTGCGCGCGCGCATGCGCGCCAGCCACACTAAGCAAAGACAACAGAAAGAGGAGTAGAGAACCGTCTGAGGACTTGAGAACCAAAATTGTGGAAAAATATGAACAATCTCAAGGTTACATGTCCATCTCCAGAGATCTAGATTTGCCTTTGCCCACAAGTGCGCAACATTATCAAGAAGTTTGCAACCCATGGCACTGTAGCTAATCTCCCTGGGCGTGGACAGAAGAGAAAAATTGATGAAAGGTGTCAACTCAGGATAGTCTGGATGTGGATAAGCAGCCCCAAACAAGTGCCAAAGATATCCAAGCTGTCCTGCAGGCTCAGGGAGCACCTAACCCTTGACATTGATGAAGTCTTCAGTGATACTTTCCTAGATGCCGGTTTTCTGTATAGAGCTGTATTCTTTTTCAATAGCTAAGTCCTTAGCTATTAGCCCACTTAGCTATTGAAAGAAGCTGAGCAGGGCCTCAAAATGTGTTTAGCATTGCATAATCTAATCTACTGCACCACCAGATCTTATGACATATAGCTCTATACAGAAAACTGGCATCTAGGAAAGTATCACAGAAGACTTCACCAGTGGCACCCAGCAAGCACGGAGGAGGAAGCCAACATCACATGCTACAAGACATCCACATCAAGATCCTCTCTCTCCTTAGACTCGCCAGCATCCAGCGCCAGCTAACCGGAGAGCGAGCGCAGGACCTGTCTGGAGTAATAGTGGCTAAGAGTAGGAGCGCTGTGCGATCCTCAAGTCATCGGGTGAGAGGTGCTACTGCACCACAATTCTTTTACCCCACAGGAACGGAAACTGAGCTTCATAGAAGCAACCCATGAACGCCACACAGTGCCAATATTTACCTTTTCTTTCCAGGAACCGGTCTTCATAGAAGACATAACAAGGACAGACACAAGCTTCATAGAAGCATTGTAGGAACTGACGATAATTGCAATAATCTTCCTTTGCAGAAACCAGTCTTTATAGAAGACAATATAGGAGATCAAAGCCATCTTGTATTCAATGAATGCCGAACATTATATGGGATTTCTGGACAATCTGATCTTTTCTCATCAGCTGCCACCAAACCTATATATCTAGGTGTTATATTGATGCCACATGTTATAAGATTATATGCCACATATTCTTCCTAAACAGCTAAACAGCTGATTTCAGCAGCCGGGGGCCGCTGCCCAGAGAACCCACCCCGTGCCCCAGTCTGTCCTCCTTTACACACAGAACTCCTCCCCGTGCAGTGCAGTCTGTCCTCCTTACACACAGCAGTCATTATGGAGGTCAGGAGCTGTACACGGATGTCCTCTCCCCTCCCCGCTCTGTGTTTTCCCCGTGCAAACTTGCAGCCTCTCCGTGGTTGATTAGGACATGTGGAGAGAGCAGGGGGAGGGGGATGGAGCTGTGTGTGGGGGAGGGGAGGAGCTGTGTACCGAGCTGTGTTTGTCCTCGCTCTCCCCCTGCTTCTTGTGTAATGTAGAGCGGGGGGTGTGAAGCTCAGGTGAGGAGGCCGAGCATGCAGGTGGCAGGGTGGTTGTATATGTATGTAATGTATGATATTGGGGGGGTGTATCAGCGGCCAGTGTATGTATGATGTGTGCATATGTATGGTGTATGTGTCATTTGTATTTATGTGTTTATGATGTCTGTGTGTGTGCATGTAATGTATGATGGGGAGCAGCGGCGGGTGTCTGTATGATGTGTCTTTATGTCTGATGGATGTATGTAATGTATAATATAGGGGCAGTGGCCGGTGTATGTATATGTATGATGTGTCTATGTATGATGTGTGTGTGTGTGTGTATGCATGTTATGTATAATATAGGGGCAGTGGCCGGTGTATGTATGTATGATTTGTCTATGTATGTACATACTGTATAATATAGGGGGCAGTGGCCAGTGTATGTATGCATGCATGCATGTATGTTGTGTCTATGTATGATGTATGTATATACTGTACAATATAGGGGCAGTGGCCGGTGTTTGTATATGTATGATGTGTCTATGTATGATGTGTGTGTGTGTGTTATGTATAATATAGGGGGCAGTGGCCGGTGTATGTATGATAGTGTCTATGTATGTACATACTGTATAATATAGGGGCAGTGGCCGATGATGTATGTATGATGTATGTATATACTGTATAATATAGGGGCAGTGGCCGATGTATGTATGCATGTATGTTGTGTCTATGTATGATGTATGTATATACTGTATAATATAGGGGGCAGTGGCCGGTGTATGCATGTATGATGTGTCTATGTATGATGTATGTATATACTGTAAAATATAGGGGGCAGTGGCCGGTGTATGTATGATGTGTCTATGTATGTATATACTGTATAATATAGGGGGCAGTGGCCTATGTATGTATGATGTATGTACATACTGTATAATATACGGGACAGTGGCCGGTGTATGTATGTATGATGTGTCTGTATGTATGTTTATAATGTATAATATAGGGGGCAGTGGCCGGTGTATGTATGTATGTGTCTATATATGATGTATGTATATACTGTATAATATAGGGGCAGTGGCCGACGTATGTATGTATGATGTGTCTGTATGTATAATATAGGGGGCAGTGGTCGGTGTATGTATGATGTGTCTATGTATGATGTATGTATATACTGTATAATATAGGGGGCAGTGGCCGGTGTATGTATGATGTGTCTATGTATGATGTATGTATATACTGTATAATATAGGGGGCAGTGGCCAGTGTATGTATGTATGTATGTATGTATGATGTGTCTATGTATGATGTATGTATGTAATGTATAATATAGGGGGCAGTGGCCGGTGTATGTATATGTGTATGTATGATATGATATGTGTATGTATGTATGTTTTGTACATGGGCGGACTGACAAGTGCTGCTGCCAGTTGTGCCATCTAATTTTTTATTTTTAGTGGCTTCTGGCCACCCGCACCCCCAGAATCCCAGCCCTTCATACTCACCCGCCGACCAAGAGCCCCACGGATGCACGCAAAAACGCCAGAATTAAAAATATAACTTCGAGCATGTTACACCGTAACCTAAACTGTACAACTATAAAGTGTAACATGCTGGGAGTAGTAGTTTTGGTTCGGGTCAGCTGCATAGCCATAAGCTGTATCAGGGCATGCTGGGTGTTGTAGTTACTAACTGTAATTCCCAGTATTCCTTGACACAGACTATGGCTCTACAGCTGACACGAACCATAACTACAACTCCCAGCATGTTCCACAATAACCTTAACTGTACTACTATACAGTGCAACATGCTGCAACACCCACACAACCATAGGCTGTATCAGGGCATGCTGGCAGTTGTAGTTATCTAGTAACTAAGTGCAACTTCCAGCATTTTCTGATGCATAAATTAGAGTAAATAAAATGCACCACACAAACTGCAGAAGCAGAACACCCCCACCCCCGCCCAGTAACACAGCGGCGTTCACTGTTCCCCAATTAAAAGACTCCGTGTATAAGTCCCTATGAAGACTGAAAAATAGTGATTACAATATTTTAAAAAGTGCGTACATATGTGAATAAGCCCCTTTCCTAATAAAAGTTCAGATAAAAACTACAGATCACGGCACGTAAGATTACCCTCATCCCTGTATATGGAAAAATTGGAGTTATGGGGGTCAGATGGGGGGGGGGGGGGGGGGGGCTTGCCTCGGGTGTAAAAGGAGCTACAGCTCTCCTGCCGCTAATATCCTGGCATGCTGCGATCTCCGTGGCCGCTATTAAACCATTAGATCACCGCTGTCTAAGTTGACAGCAGTGTCTAAAGGGGTCTTATAATCATCCCTTGTGGTCTAGTGGGGGGGGAGGGGGGATCGTACTATTTTGGTTGAAATTATTTCATCTACCAGGACAAGTGGATTTTCTTGAGGGACAAGTATATTGTGTTCCGCTTTAGTCCCTTGGACAAGTAGTTTTTTTTCATATTTCCACACCCCTGTCTTTAACTATTTTACTGTTTATGTATTAGATTAACCAAAAAACAATTTTTTCCTTTTTAAGCTTTAACCCCTTAAGGACCAGGCCATTTTACACCTTAAGGACCAGAGCGTTTTTTGCAAATCCGACCACTGTCACTTTAAACATTAATAACTCTGGAATGCTTTTAGTTTTAATTCTGATTCCGAGATTGTTTTTTCGTGACATATTCTACTTTAACTTAGTGGTAAAATTTTATGGTAACTTGCATCCTTTCTTTGTGAAAAATCCCCAAATTTGATGAAAAAAATGAAAATTTTGAATTTTTCTAACTGTGAAGCTCTCTGCTTGTAAGGAAAATGGATATTCAAAATAAAAAATTTTGGGGTTCACATATACAATATGTCTACTTTATGTTAGCATCATAAAATTTATGAGTTTTTACTTTTGGAAGACACCAGAGGGCTTCAAAGTTCAGCAGCAATTTTCCACAACATTTTCAAACTCACAATTTTTCAGGGACCAGTTCAGTTTTGAAGTGGATTTGAAGGGTCTTCATATTAGAAATACCCCATAAAAGACCCCATTATAAAAACTACACCCCCCAAAGTATTCAAAATGACATTCAGTAAGTGTATTAACCCTTTAGGTGTTTCACAGGAATAGCAGCAAAGTGAAGGAGAAAATTCAAAATCTTCATTTTTTACACTCGCATGTTCTTGTAGACCCAATTTTTGAATTTTTGCAAGGGGTAAAAAGGAGAAAATGTTTACTTGTATTTGAAACCCAATTTCTCTCGAGTAAGGACATACCTCATATGTCTATGTTAATTATTCGGCGGGCGCAGTAGAGGGCTCAGAAGGGAAGGAGCGACAAATGGTTTTTGGGGGGCATGTCACTTTTAGGAAGCCCCTATGGTGCCAGGACAGCAAAAAAAAAAAAAAACACATGGCATACCATTTTGGAAACTAGACCCCTCAGGGAATGTAACAAGGGGTAAAGTGAACCTTAATAACCCACAGGTGATTCACGACTTTTGCATATGTAAAAAAAAAAAAAAAATTTTTTACCTAAAATGCTTGGTTTCCCAAAAATTTTACATTTTTAAAAAAGGTAATAGCAAAAAATACCCCCCAAAATTTGTAGCCCAATTTCTGCCGATTCAGAAAACACCCCATATGGGGGTGAAAAGTGCTCTGCTGGCGCACTACAGGTCTCATAAGAGAAGGAGTCACATTTGGCTTTTTGAAAGCAAATTTTGCTCTGGGGGCATGCCGCATTTAGGAAGCCCCTATGGTGCCAGAACAGCAAAAAAAAAAAAAAAAAAACACATGGCATACCATTTTAGAAACTAGACCCCTCGGGGAACGTAACAAGGGGTAATGTGAACCTTAATACCCTACAGGTGTTTCATGACTTTTGTATATGTAAAAAAAAAATTTTTTTTTTTTTTACCTAAAATGCTTCTTTTCCCAAAAATTTAACATTTTTAAAAAGGGTAATAGCAGAAAATACCCCCCAAAATTTGTAACACAATTTCTCCCGAGTACGGCGATACCCCATATGTGGCCCTAAACTGTTGCCTTGAAATACGACAGGGCTCCAAAGTGAGAGCGCCATGCGCATTTGAGGCCTGATTTAGGGATTTGCATAGGGGTGGACATAGGGGTATTCTACGCCAGTGATTCCCAAACAGGGTGCCTCCAGCTGTTGTAAAACTCCCAGCATGCCTAGACAGTCAGTGGCTATCTGGCAATACTGGGAGTTGTTTTGCAACAGCTGGAGGCTCCGTTCTGGAAACAGTGGCGTACCAGACGTTTTTCATTTTTATTGGGGAGGGGAGGGGGGCTGTGTAGGGGTATGTGTATATGTAGTGTTTTTTACTTTTTATTTTATTTTGTGTTAGTGTAGTGTAGTGTTTTTAGGGTACAGTCACATGGGCAGGGGTTCACAGTAGTTTCTCGCTGGCGGCTTGAGCTGCGGCAGAAAATTTGCCGCAACTCAAACTTGCAGCCGGATGCTTACTGTAAACCTCCGGGTTAAAGACAAAAAAAAAAGTTTTTTGTTTTTATAAATCAACTGGTCCCAGAAAGTTAAACAGATCTGTAAATTACATATTAATATAAAAATCTTAAACCTTCTAGTAATCTTAATCCTTCAGATGCTGTATACTACAGAGTAGGTCTGCATGGCTTGGGGAAATTGTGCAATTGCGATTATGGAGGTAAATATTGCAATTTCGATATGCGATTGCGATATTACAACTTGTCAAATCCTTCCTATTCTTATTTATTATGTCAAATCCCCTCATTTCATATAGCCAACTCCCCCTCCCAATTTCATGTTCATTGACTGAAAATAAAATAGAAGGTATTGGATATGAAATGGGAAGGAGGTCTAATTCCTCCGCATTTCATGTGCCTGGCATAGTGTAGTCCGCGTACTCTCCAGTGCTGTTGCGTTGCTCTATGGTGCAGAGCAGCCGTGTGGGAGGGAGCACAAGGAGTGGGTGACTTCCTTATAGGACCATAACTCCTAATTTTCCACCTGCAGACCCATATGAGGGCTTGTTTTATACACCACCAACTGTACTTTATAATGACTTCGCTCATTTTATCACAGAATCCCGCAAATTAGCAACTTTAGTTTTTTTTTTTGGGGGGGGGGGGGAGGGGGGAGGAATTTGATTCTATGCAGTGCACTTTTCACAATGATTCATTCTCTTAATTCTGTAGGTCCATACGATTACAATCATACCCAATTTACATGTTTTATTTTATATTACTACTTTTAAAATTTTTGTACAAAAAGTAGTATGCTTAAATTTGACCCATTCTGACCCCTATAACGTTCTTATTTTTTGTATACAGGGATGTATGAGGGATTGTTTTTTGCTCCATGATCTGTAGTTTTTATTGGTTCCTTTTTGTTTTGATGGGAATTTTTGATCACTTTATAAAAAAAAATTTACAAAAGGCTGGGCCTTTTGTTAATGGCAGCCGGCTGTGGTGGGGTTAACCTCCTCCGAGGGCCAAGCACTGCTGGGAGGAGAGACAGTCGGCCGCACACTGAAAGGGCTGAGCTGGGCTGCGCTGCACGGGAGCTAAGCTTGCCGCCGGAGGCAGGCTCTGCTCCCTTGTTTCACCTAGATGTCGGCTCCCGTGCGGTGCTGCCCAACCCCACCATTGTGCGGCCCACTGTTTCTCCTCACAGTTGTGTTTAGATAATCGCAAAATTTTGCAAAGGGCTAAATCGACATATTGCAATCCACAATTATCGCAATTCGAGTAAGATGAACTCGATGGATGCTTTTCTACCTTTCTTTTTTCAATCTTACAAACTATGTAACTAAGTATAGACAAAGTTAATGTCTGAGGGGGCCCTGTCTTAACATGCAAGCTTGTAAATTTTGCTGAGGGTATTAATAAACACTGGTAGTACACAAGCTAGGTTTACAAACAGCATTTGGTCCTAATTTTAGCATTTTAGTAAAAGCCAGGATTTGGTCAAAATACAGGAAAAAAGGTACAAATCTTTCTAAATCTTTATCAAAAATAGCTGAACAAAATAAGGACCAAATACTGACCAAAATGGCTACAACTGTCATACTAGACAGTAGTTCTGGAACAAAACACTTACCAAAATCTGGCTAAATGGACCCATTTTCATGATATTTTGAAACTGTTCATACATGTCTCTAAGTGTGAACTGACCTGAAAATATAAACAAAAACAACAAAATCAAATGAAAATGTACTTCAGATTTTAAAATGCTACAATTACATGTGACTAGGTTAAGTGAAGGTTATAAAGATCAACCATATGCAAATAGAGTTTTGGAGGCCAGATAAAAAATGCACTTAGTATTGTATTTGTCACTCCAAATACAATCATACGGCAGTGTATGTTAGAGTACCTTTCACCCAAAAAACTTTTGATATATTATAGATATGTATAATGTATGCAGAATGACTTTCCAATTGCATGTTATTAAAAAATATGCTTTTATTTATTTTTCCACTTTGAAATAAATGACCAGTAGGGGTCTCCCTACAAGACCCGGCTGATAGATTTCAGATTCATGCCAGCCTGGCAGCATGAGTCCGAAATCTCAGACTGTAGCCGGGACACAGACGAACTCAGCGCAGCTCCCTGGGAGAGAGCACTGTGCACAGTAGGTCGAACAGCTGCTGTGCCTGTTAAACTCAACTCTGCTGCCAGCAGCGCCAGTCAACAATTGCAACCCCCCGTGATTAGTGAGTATAAGTTGGCCGCAGCTCAAGGTCTTCGCACCCACTGCCCGCCGAGATTACAAGCCTGCCGCAGCGCAAAAACACACCCAGGGATTACAAGACGTCCACAGTGCAATGTCTCCCCCCCCCCCGATTACTTGCCTGCAGCAGTGCCCAACAGATCTAGAACCCCCCCCCCAGTACTCGCAAGAGGAAGGGCGAAAGTGAGCCCAGACAGGCTTCAGCTGAAGTCAGGCCTGCTGGGCCACTCCCCTTCCTCTCACAGACGACAGGGGAATGGGCAGGCAACTGATCATATAAAAAGGTAAGAAAAGGGGTTTTAGAAAAAAAAAGAAAATGTGGCAGTCAGGAACAGATTTGGGGGGGGGGGGCAATTAGGGACAGAGGAGTTCATGAGTTCCCTTAAACAAAGTGTCCCTGTTAGTTAATTGGTCAAAAGGAAATGCTGTTTAAATGCTTACAGCGTGATTCAAGTGTGAACATCAGAATGCTAACCATGCGATCCCGCCTAACCAACCTACTAGTGAGTAAATAAAATAAAAAAACAACACAAGTAAAAATATTCTTTCAACATACAGAAAAAAACACTTTGGACTGAACAACCGAATTTGTGCTAAAAAGTGGTTTTGTATAGAGGTGTTCCTCAAAAAGAAAATATACAGAATGCTAGTTAGCCTCTTGAGGACCCAGGGCGCACCTGTACGTCCCGAGTCCGCTCCCGTTCTATAGCATGTCGGGCCCGGCCTCCTACAGCGGCCGGGACCCCTGGCTTATAGCGCACGGCACTGATCGTGGTGTTGCGTGCTATTAACCCTTTAGATGCGGCATTAAAAGTTGATCTAAGTGTCTAAAGTGAAACTAAACTGCTGCCGGTTAGCATAGGGGGCTGTTCAGGACTGCCGCGGTGAAATCGCAGTGTCCCCAAGAGCTGTAGGACAAGAGGAGGGTCCCCTTTCCTGCCTCCTGGTGTTCGATCACCGAATGACTGCTCAATGCCTGAGGTACAGGCATGAGCAGTCAAGCGGCAGAATCATGGATTCATGGATTCCTATGAGAAACCACTGATCATTGTAAAAGATCAGTGTGTGCAGTGGGAGCTATAACATTGCATTAAAAAAAAAAAGTGAAATTTTTTATTTTTTTTTTAAGTTAAAAGATCATTTAACCCCTTCCCTAATGAAAGTTTGAATCACTTTGTAGTATCGATGCATGCGGAAATGTCAGGTCAGAAAAATATATAAAAATATATAATATATCATTAAACTGCATGCGCAAAAAAATTCCAAAGTCCAATTTTTGGTCACTATCCGATCAATACAAAAATGGTACTGCTAAAAATTTCAGATCACTGCAGAAAAATTTAAAAGTTATAGGGGTCAGAAGATGACAATTTTAAAAGTATAAATTTTCCTGCATGTAGTTATGATTTTTATCAGAAGTACGACAAAACCAAACCTATGTAAGTAGGGTATCATTTTAACCACATGGCCCTACAGAATTAAGAGAAGGTGTAAATTTTACTGAAAAATGTACTGTGTAGAAACTGAAGCCCCCAAAATTTACAAAATTTAGTTTTTTTCTTAAATTTTGTCGCACAATGATTTTTTTTTCCATTTCGCCGTAGATTTTTAGGAAAAATGACTGATGTTATTACAAAGAAGAATTGGTGGTGCAAAAAATAAGCCATCATATGGATTTTTAGGTGCAAAATTGAAAGAATTATGATTTAAAGGTAAGGAGGAAAAAACGAAAGTGCAAAAACTGAAAAACACTGGGTCCTTAAGGGGTTAAAGAGTGTCTAATAAAGACAAAAATAATTCAGAATGCAAAGAACGATGAATGAGCCAAAAAGAAAAAAAAAATTAACATTTTTCATGTGTTGAATTACTGGTCCCAAGAACGATACACCCTCTAACTCATGTCATCTTTGCACCCCATCTTAATATGGGACCATATCTTTTTCCTGCACACAAAAATGGCTCCCTAGCTCAGGTCAAGTCTTAACCAAGATTTAAAAGGGGTACTCCACGTTTTGGCACAAAGCTGTGCCTTCCTCAGGTCCAACAAATACAGCTGATATTGAGTCCTGACATGTGTGCCTGTGCAGCTGGAAGAGCATCTAGAGAGATTAGACCCTCCCTGCTGCACAAGCTCACATGTAAGAACATAATAGACACACACATCAGGACTCAATATCAGCTACATAGATGGACCTGAGGAAGGCACAGGTTTGTGCTGCAACACGTAGTCCATTTACTAATCTCATTAAAGGGGTACACCGGTGGCAAACTTTTTTTTTTTTTTTAATCAACTGGTGCCAGAAAGTTAAAACATATTTGTAAATTAGGGTAGAAAAACAGACATGGTGCACATCTACAATCTTGTATAATGATCTGATTGCTTCTCAGCATAATATCAAAAACTAACAGGTTGTTAGTATACATTTTTGATCAAAAAGTACAAGCCCACTCGCCACGTCAAGGCCACCTATCCAGAGTGGGTCCCTAACGTCCCTAGCATAAAATGGCGCAGCACCGGGCGGCGACCACCACCACCGTGACGCCAATGCCCACAGGGGGGGGGGGGGAACAACCCACTGGCAGAGCAGCCCCAATGCCACTCAAACCAGTCTATGGGCCGCACCCTCCCGCAGACACGGCGCCACGGCAGCAACGGACACCGCACAGCACCACACCAGTGTGAACAGGGATGTAATAGCTCACTTACCATACTCTCCCAGTCAGACTGGGAGGCCGCCTGGTGCTACGCCATTTTATGCTCGGGACGTTAGGGACCCACTCTAAATAGGTGGCCTTGACGTGGCGAGTGGGCTTGTACTTTTTGATCAAAAATGTATACTAACAACCTGTTAGTTTTTGATATTGTGCTGAGAAGCAATCAGATCATTATACAAGATTGTAGATGTGCGCTATGTCTGTATTCTACTCGAATTCATATTTGTAAATTACTTCTATTAAAAAATCTTAATCCTTCCAGTACTTATTAGCTGCTGAATACTGCAGAGGAAATTCTTTTTGGAACACAGTGCTCTCTGCCGACATCTCTGTCCATTTTAGGGACTGTCCAGAGCAGCATATGTTTGCTATGAGGATTTTCTCCTACTATGGACAGTTCTTGAAATGGACAGAGATGTCAACAGAGAGCTCTGTGTTCCAAAAAGAAAAGAATTTCCTCTGTAGTATTCAGCAGCTAATAAGTACTGTAAGGATTAAGATTTTTTAATAGAAGTAATTTACAAATCTGTTTAACTTTCTGGCACCAATTTAAAAAAAATATATATATAAAAAATAAAAGGTTTCCACCGGTGTACCCCTTTAATGAGAATAGTAAATGGACTACGTGTTTCAGCACAAACTTGTGCCTTCCTCAGGTCCATCTATGTAGCTGATATTGAGTTCTGATTTGTGTGTCTATTAAGTTCTTACATGTGGGCTTGTGCAGAAGGGAGGGTCTAGTCTCTATAGATGCTCTTCCAGCTGCACAGGCACACATGTCAGGACTCAATATCAGCTGTATTTGTTGGACCTGAGGAAGGCGCAGCTTTGTGCCAAAATGTGTTGTCCTATTAATATTCTCAGTAAAGATTTTTGTCCTGTGCATTGTCTGGGGTAATCTATTTACTGTCCATTCAGCAACTCCTCTGTGAACCCTATTTTTCCTCTTGTTGCTTCGTGATTCGGTTTCTGTTACCTACCGATTGGGGTCAGAGTGCAGCAGAATCTCCCACCTTTTTTTTTGCCTACAGTAGAGTTGTGCCTATACCCGTACAACTCCCTAAGGTTAGTACCTCACATTTGGTGTGGTGATTGGGCCCACACCTTTACTGAAAATCTACACAAGGGAATGCCCCGTCTTTTCCCATTTCACCTGTCACCAGCATGGCTCCCTTCTTATTCTTCGTCCCCAACATGGCTTCCCATCTTTCTGGTCTCCAACATGGCTACACATCATAGCTCCCCAAGTCTTTCCTAGTCCACAGTATAGTTCCCCCACGTCTTCCTATTTTCCCAACTCACTCATGGCCCCAGCATGACTTCCTTTTGTTAGTTCCCATCATGACTGACATCTTATTCTCAGCGCCCCAGCATGGCTCCTTACATTTCCTGTCCCAGTGACACCCTACCCTAACATTGTCCACCTGCAATAACTCCCTTTCTTATGCCTGACCACCAGCAAGGCTCGCTCTCTCTCTCTCTCTCTCTCTCTCTCTCTCATTCCTGCACCCTACATTCTCCTGCCTTCTATCCACTGAAACTTGCTCATGATGGAAATGCTCTTCCTTCTGCTTTACCAAAAGGACACAACTCTCCCTTAAAAGTGTATGTATGTGTATGCACATACACACACACAGTTAATCTGTGTAAAGGTCTTCCTCAGGAACTTCACAGTAAAGACAGTTTAGTGCTTCAACAATGGCTTAGACAAATTGTTATGACTAAGAAATTCTTAGAACAGAACAACATTAAAGAGTTAAAAAAAAAAAAAACACAACAACTTAACAAGTCATATAAACATGGCAATAGTTTTGATCAGTTGAGGTCTGGGTTCTGATCCTAGCGCTCAGTGGGGGTCTTTAACAACAAAACTAATTATTTAAGTCTCCGCCTCGCTCCAGTTTGATTATGCATCTTATATGTGCTCTAAATTATCTGAAAGTAGGTCCAAATTAACTCCAACTTGAGGCCTTAAAGGGGTACTCTGGTGGAAAACCTTTTATTTAAATTTTTTTTTAAATGAACTGGTGCCAGAAAGTTAAACAGATCTGTAAATTTGGGTCGTTCCCCCTGTGGGGGAACGCTACGCCATTTTATACTAGGGACGTTAGGGACCCAATCTAAATAGGTGGCTTTGACGTGGCGAGTGGGCTTTGTAATTTTTGATCAAAACGCATATACTAACAACCTGTTAGTTTTTGAAATTATGCTGAGAAGCAATTGGATCATTGTGCAAGACCGTAGATGTGCACCATGTCTGTTTTCTACTTGAGTACACAGATTTGTAAATTACTTCTATAAAAAAAAAAAAAAAAAAAACACACTTACCTTTACACTACTTATTAGCTATATGCTACAGAGGAAAAATCTATTCTTTTTTAATTACTTTTTTGTCTTGTCCACAGTGCTTTCTGCTGACACCTCTGTCTATGTCAGGAACTGTCCAGAGCAGCATAGGTTTGATATGGGTATTTTCTCCTGCTCTGGATAGTTCCTGATACGGGCATCAGGTGTCAGCAGAGAGACCTGTGGACAAGACAAAAAACAAAACAACTTACCCTGACCTGTGCTCAGGGTTTTGGAAAACAACAATACAGTTTAACCCCTTAAGGATCAAAGCAATTTATGTCCTTTAATTTTTTTTCCTCTCCCTTTAATAGCCATAACTTTTTTTTTTTTATCTACACACCCATATAAGGCTAAGTGTTTTTTGCAGGACCAATTGTACTTTATGTCTTCATTTTTCCATGACCTATGCTCCAAAAATTGTGAGGTAAAATTGAGAGAAAAAAATGCAAATGTGAGGTGGTTTATTTTTTTTAACACAATTCACTGTGCGGTCAAACATGTAATCTTGAAACTTTGGGTTGGCACAATTACATTTTATAAGATTAATTTGGATTTAATAGCTGGCCGCGGTGATCACTGCATGCTGGGTATTAGCGGCAGCCCTCAGCTACAGGAATCAGCTAAGGGCCACCCGGTATGGCGCAGCTAGTCCCGTTCCCCTTCTATGACGCACGCTAAGGAGCCGAGCGCGGGTCATAGCGGGTCGCTCTTGCGGCTATTTGCTGCTGGGACCCATGTCTAATGCCGGACATTAACAATCGCGGTGATGCCTGGCATTACCCCCTTAGAAGCAGCAATCACAGTTCATCACCGCGTCCAAAGTGAAAGTAAAAGTATCCCAGCAGCTGAGTGGGGCTGTTCGGGACAGTCGCTGTGAAATCGCGGCATCCCAAACAACTGAGAGGGGGGGGGGCATATCTGCCTCCTCTCTGTCAGATCTGCAATCTGCTGCTCCATGCCGATGACATGGCATTGAACAGTGTACGCAATCAGAAGATTGCATGTAATAGTCCTGTATGGAGACTAAAAAATGGTGTAAAAATATAAACAAATAAATGTGATTTAACTCCTTCCCTAATAAAAGTTACAACTATCCCCTTTTTCCATTTACAAAAATAAAATATGTAAACAAAAATAAACACACATATGTGGTATCGCCGCGTCCGAACTATAAAAATATAATGTTAATTAAACTGCACGGTCAATGGCATACACGTAAAAAAATTCCTGAGGCATCTAAAATTGCGTATATCTACAGTTTTAAACATTCAAATTTGCGTACAAAAAGCTAACTTTATTTTACAACAAGTAAAACAAAATTAAACCTATATAAGTTGAGTATCTTTTTTTTTTTATCCAAAATTCTTTTTATTGAAATCGAAAGAAAGAATAGCATGTAAATCTAGGCACAGCAATGCCCATTTAACAAAACAGCAATATACAATATAAAGCAAACAGGATATAAGGGGGAATGGAAAGACGAAGAGCAGAAATGGGGGGGGGGGAGCGCAAAGGGTGAAGGCGGGGAAGGGAGGGGAGAGAGAGAGGGAAAGCGAGAGAGCGAGAGAGCGAGAGAGAATCAAAATCCTAAAGACAGATGAAATCTCAATCTTCCAGACTTATAAAGGACAGGGTCAGGTGGAGTTGCTAAACCCAGAGTTCAACCATTTGTCCCAACATTGAAGGAATTTAAGTTTTTTTCCCAGTGCGAGCTGCCACCAGTCTTTCCATGGAGCAGGAAAAGTCCACTTTAGCCACTAGGTGGGGGACGTCCAGGACCTCATCCGTTTTACACAAGGAGGCAATGAGGGTACATGCAAAGGTAAGCACATGAAAGGCAATAGTGCGAGAGTTCTCGGGGAGATCCTGAAGGTGGATGGAGATAAAAGCTTTGTCTGGACTCCGTTGTAACGGAAAGTGAAAGGTTAGCGACAGAATTTCAAAAACAGTCTGCCAGAATGGAACAATTTTTGGACGAGTCCACCAGACATGGAAGACAGTTTCCATTTGAGTGCTACATCTCCAACAAGTTGGGTTAGCAGTAGGGTATATGTAGGACAAATGGTCAGGGGTATAGTACCATCTATACAATATCTTCCACGAGGATTTAGAGAGCTGAAAGGGTAAGGAATAAATAAATAAATGACCTTTCCTCCTCACTAATAGGAACACCTAGGTCCCTTTCCCAGGATGATTTAGGTACAGACATACATTGTAAGGAACAGTAGGCTACTGAAACCCCTCCCTTATACCTTCATGTTTAGTAAAGTATGATGTGTACAATGTGTCTCCCTCATCAGGCCAGGTGTGATATGAAAGAAGACGACGTAACTGGAGATCCTTATAGAAGTCTTGTGCAGATATCAAACTTTGCTCTGATGACATCAAAGGATAGGAGGTCCCCCTGGCTACAAATATCCCCCAGATAGAAGATACCTTTTTCAGTCCACTCAGACAAAGAAACATGAGGAAGGAGGATAGTAAGGACAGAAAGCGGAGTGGAAGAAAAGGAAATCAGGGACTGAAGACGGGACGATAAGGCAAAAAGCCAGACGTCAAGGCTAGCAGAAATAGAAGGACTCAGGGTGAGAATAGGGGTTTTGGTGATCGCTACTTTCCAAAGTAGTAGGTGCAAGGAGGGTACTTCTACTATATTTGCCTCCATGTCGAGCCATAGGGCCTCTGAGTCGGACTTCCACCAATGATGGAGACAAACAAGGTGCGCTGCTCTATAGTAGCTAAGTAAGTCAGGAAAACCAAAGCCGTCCAGCTTGGTAGGGAGGTACAGCAATCTGGCCGACACTCTCGCACGTTTTCCCTGCCAAATAAATCACATAAATTGCGTCTGAAGTCATCTAATGGATACCAAAGGGATTTTAACAGGAAGGTTGCGGAACAAGTACAGTATAAAAGGCAAGAGATACATTTTTGCTACAGCTATGCATCCGGACCAAGACAAGGGTATGTGCGAGAATTGTTTGAATCTATCTAAACTGACTACCCAGCTTTCCCGAGATATCAAAGAGAAAAGAGTAGCAGGAGTAGGGGTGAGGAAGATACCTAGATATGTGATACCAGTAGTAGCCCATTGAAAAGGATAACACTCAGAGGGTGTGTATGTCAGCATGTTCCAGTTGTAGAAGGAGGATAGTGGATTTAGAAATGTTTAGTTTGTAAAGACTAGCAGCATTAAGAGATCAATGAGAGAAAGTACATGAGGTAGAGAAACAATAGGGTGAGCCAATGCGATCAGAAGTCATCAGCGAAGAGGCAAATTTTGTGCTCAACTCCTCCAACCCCTATCCCCGTTATCAGAGGGTCGCTTTCTATTCCTTCAAAAAAGGGTTCCATAATTAGGGTGAATAGAAGGGGGGGGGGGGAGACACCCCTGACATGTTCCGTTACAGATACGGAAGGGTGATGATAAAGCTCCAGGAGGTAAAAACTTTTGCGGAGGGAGATGTGTATAGAGTCATTAAGGCCAGGATGATCGAGGGAGGTAAAGCAAATTTAGCCAGGACAGCCCGTAGAAACCCCCAGTGCACTCGGTCGAACGCCTTCTCCGCATCCAGCGAAAGGAGCAGAGAAGGCGTTCTACTCCGGTGGGCTGCTGCAAGGACAATTAGAATTCGCCTGGTGCCGTCAGCAGATTGACAGCCTTTGACAAATCCCACCTGATCCCCATGTACTAGAGTAAGTAGAATTTCAGCAATGCGGTTAGCCCACAATTTGGCGTACAGCTTGATATCTTTATTCAATAGGGAAATTGGTCAGAAGTTGGGGGGCACTGTGGGTGGTTTACCAGGTTTAGGGAGCGTAACCATCACCGCTTCCAACATTTCTACTGGGACGGAACCGGTGCTGGCTATGGGATTGAAAAGGGTGGTGAGATGGGGAGCAATTAGGCACGTGCAATTTACAAAAATCCTTATCTAGACAGTCAGGGCTCGGGGACTTGGCGTTCAACGCCCCTATCGCATTAAGCACCTCTAAAGAGGAAAATGGAAGAGAAAGGGAATCACAATCTGCAGCAGAAAGGGTAGGGAGCAAAATAGAGTTCAGAATGTCAGAAATGGAGTTGAGATTAGGCAGATTAGGGGAATCAGAGGTGGAAAGATTGTATAAAGAGATTATGATCAAAAAAAGGACGCTAAGGCATCCTGCAATTTAGGGAGGTAAGTTGGATGTTGAAGGCCATATGGGCTAGCACGTCACAGCGATGTCCTCGGGGATGAAAAGTGTTCCTCTATAGTAATCGTAATAGGTACGCGGTCGGACCAGGTAATAGTGCGAGTCTGGGATTTAGAAACAGAGTGGAGTAAAAGATTATTAACTAGGAAAAAATCTGTGCGAGTGAGGATGTGAAAAATAGGTAAAGTCACGGCTGCTAGGATGGTGACCTCTCCAGACAAACAACTCCCTACAAAAAAATTGTGTGAAAAATGGGGGTAGGTCCAGGGCAATGTAACGAGGAGGTGGAGTCCATAGACTGCCACAACGTAGCATTAAAATCGCCCACCATCAGAAGACTAGGAGCAGCACTGGAGCTCGCCGCCCTATTTAGCACATGTTTAATAAAGGCATGCTGTTTGCTATTCGGAGCATACACCACCACTAGAGTATACGCAACAGAGTTGAGTGAGCAATGCAAAATAACATATCTGCCGCCACTGTCCGCCTCCACCACTACATCTGAGACTGCAATAGAGATTTTAATAGCGAGGGCAAAGCATGAGCGAAGAAAACACGAGGGAAAGCTTTATGATGCAGCCTGGAGGAATCGAGTTCCAACAGGTGAGTCTCTTGCAGGCATAGACGATCTGTCCCTCAATGCTTGGCTTCAGCCCATACAAGAGACCTCTTGTAAGGGGAATTGAGACGCTGAACATTCAATGAGGCAATTTGAAAACCCATGATGGGGGGGGGGGGGGGGGGGGCGGGAAGAGAAACAGTAGCGGTCGAGCAGTAGGTCGTGTGTGGAGGCCAAAGGAAGAAAGGCTGAAAAGTAGTCGGTCACAAACCCAGCAAGGTCTTCAGTCTTAACATCCTCTGGAATGCCACCGATCCGGAGGTTGTTCGGTCCTCCATGTCGGCTAGTTTAGAACAAAGAGCCGCCACTTCTTTCTCCAGAGCGGTAATGCTGTCCACCACCGTGTTGTGGGCAGAGGTAAGTTCACCCATTTTAGTCTCAACGTGGGAGGTGCGGGACCTAAGTGAGAGAAGATCCTGCTGGACGCTGGACACCGCTGCTCTGATCTCACTTCTGATGGTGGAGGTCAGGTCCATGGCCACGGCTAGCAGGGCCGCTTCTGTGAGAGCTGGAGACAGACCCCGAGGCAAGGACTCCGTAGCTACAGAAGGTCGCTGGGAAGCAGGTAAGTCCACCGGTGAAGCTGGCAGGGAGTGCAGTGGTCAGTTGGAAGGAGCAGAGCGGGCAGAGCTCAGAGAGAAGGCCCCGCTCGGGGAGTGCGCCACCCTGGAAGTCGGAGAGCTGCCATGTGCAGGAGAGATATCCACGCCGGCAGCGGGCAGGCCGCCAGCACCATCTTGTGAGTTGGCAGCAGGAAAGAACAGTCAGTTTTATTGGGCTTTTCTTCCCCTTTTTCGTGGGAGCCATGCTACAGCACAATCAGGGACCGCTGGCAGTACAGGGAGAAGCAGTTAGGGCAAATTATAGCCAGTGAGTGCCGCTAGAAAACGGGAGTCAGATGGAACTCACAAGTCAAGCGTTCGCCGCCATGCGCTTCCAGGCCACGCCCCGCAGTTGGGTATCATTCTAATCGTATGAACCTACAGAATATATATAAGGTATAATTTTTACCGAAAAGTGCACTGCTTAAAATCAGAAGCCCCCAAAATTTACAAAATGGCGTCTTTTTTTCCAATTTTGCCTAATTGTTTTTCTGGTTTCGCTGTAAAATTAGACCGTAGTACAAAGTAAAATTGGTGGCGCAAAAAAAAAAAAAAAACAAGGTGGAAAATTAAAAAGTTATGATTTTTAGAAGTAGAGAAGGTGCAAAAATGAAAAATGGCTCTGTCCTCAAGGGGGTTACCTCAGCATAATTTAAGGTAACTTTACATGCAGGCATGGCTGCTAATTAATAGTAGCTGAGACTCCATGATATGCCTCCTGTCAGCTCAGGCTGAAAGGAGGTAAGAAATTGATAAGAAGCTCAGAAAGCATTTTTGACAGATACTTTGCCCAACATTTTTGTGCCCCTCACATGTGTCACTGTGTAGGTCAGGGGCATGGCTAGAGACCTAAAACTACTGGGGCATGGGCCCACTGTGTTCTATCATGCTTAATAAGTACAAGACAAGTCAACATACTGTACTGTGACGTCACTGTGTATATTATCCCTGTACTGTGAAGTCACTCTGTGCATATTTACCCTGTACTGAGATGTCATTGTGCATGTTAATATTGTACTATAATGTCACTGCGTACAGCATCCCTGTACTGTACAGGGATATTTTGCATGGTGGCACCACAGTACAGGGTTTAACACAGTGATGTCACAGTACAGGGTTAATATGCAGTGACACCACAGTACAGAGTTTATATGCAGTGATGTCCCCATGAAGGGTTTAAAATACACACCAATGTCACACTACAGGGGTAATACGCACGGTAATGTCACAGTAGAGGGATAATGCGCACAGTGATGTCACAGTACAGGGGTAATTCACAGTGATGTTACAGTAGAGGATATATATGCAGTGATAACAGAGGCCAGACTTTTTTAACCTTGTAACCTGATTGCCAGTAATAGTCTTTTCTTCTGCTGCACAGACTGCCTCATGTTTTCCCCCTTCTCTTACCCAAACAAGCTTCCCCCCCCACCCCCGCCGTATGATATCACAAGCACAGCAGGGGAGGGGCTGAGACAGCAGGCTGAGATCACTGAGTGTTTGGCAGAATTTCCCAAGCAGGGTGCCTACAGATGTTGCCTGGGCGTGCTGGGAGTTGTATTTTTGCAACAGATGCAGGCACCCTGCTTGCATGGACTTACTTAGCAGCCGACATTGGGGGCACTTGTCTCTTTATTAGGGGCTAAACCCCAAAAGATTTAATCTAATGATGCCCCCCGTCATTGCTTGTGAAAGTCATAATAGTTTCCATGAATACAGGGTCACTGCTGGCTTAAGGCTCATTAGATTTTCAAGAGAATGTAAACTGCGAGATGTTTAAATATATAGATAGTAAAATAGAAAATAAGAAACGCAAGAAAAACCTTAACGACAATTGGGCATAAATGTATGTCCTGGTGCCTCGATACTGAAGCAAGCAAATGAGCCATCAGCAGCTGTGCATTTACAGTCAATGACTGAATTCAGCAACCTCGCCGATACCTGTCATTAACCGCTTAGTTGTGATGATCAACACTGATCGCGGCACCTAAGATGCCACAATGACAGTCCCCCTGCATGATGTGCACCCCTGCAACATAACTACAGGGGTCAAACTGGTTTAAAGGGTAGCTCCCACCATCATGTTTTTTTTTTTTTTTTTTTTCTGTCCCTGCCTATTGCCCTTCTATCCCTAACACCCTCCCTGCCTTTATTTTTTATTTATTTTTTACTATTTTAAAAATAGCACTAAGGGTGCATTCCCACAGGGTGTATACGCAGCGTATTTGACGCTGCGCAAAATTTATGGCAGCAGCGGGAAATACGCTGCGTATTCCTCGCACTCTATACACACAGGGCTTTCCGGCGGCAGCCCTATGTGTGCAGTGAGTTTTGGAGGCGGAGTGTCACAGACAGCTGTTTCACCACTACAACTCCCAGCATGCTCTGACATCTATTGGCTGTCAGGGCATGCTGGGAGTTGTAGTGGTAAAACAACTGGAGGCACCCAGGAGTGAGCCGGGAGCCGATGCGGGAGGGACGGGTGCGGGGGAGCCTCTGCCTGCCGCTCAGCGAGTAACACCCAACCCCCCGCACCTTGCAGCAGCCCCCCGCACCTTGCAGCAGGGCCGTCGGCAAGTGCGGGGAGCCGATGCGCAGGCCTGGATGTTACTGCGTCTGCGCAAAATTCCGACTGATGCCCTGCCGGAATCAGTCGGAATTTTGCAGTGACGTCACTCCGCACTGCATTCGGCCACTAGGAGGGCAACCCCTAGTGGCCGAATTTCAAATTGCTTTTAAAATGTTTTAAAAGCTTTTTTTTTTTTTTTATAAAAGTATATTAGAGATATGTTGTAGTACTTAAGTACTACAACATATCAAAAATAACTTTTCATGACAGTGCCCATTTAAAGGCTTGACAGAGGCATTATTCAATGTTCTCTAATGATTGCTAAAATAGTCCCTTGGGGGAAAAAAAAAAAAGTTTTTCTAGAGGTCAAAATAAGCCAATTTTAGGCATACTGTTAAAAGTTTGAGACTTTCAAAAAGTAGAACAAAGCACATAAAAAAAAACTAAAAAAAAAACAAAAAACTAAATATGGGTCTCTTTTGTATTGCTCAAAGAATTAAGATAACATTTCAGGTTTACTGTAAAGTGCACTGTGTAAAAGTGAGGAAGAAATCATGAAAATGCCTAAATAAAAAACTGTGTTCTAAGGGCAAAATGGGCTTTGTCCTTATAGGATTAAAAAAAAAAAAAAAAAAAAAAAAAAAAAAGGTACCCGACTAATTAAGCAGCTAAATGTAAAAAAAACACTTCATACCTTGTTGAATAAGGAGTAGTCTGTGGTTATTTTGAACCTTACATGTGAATGTGTGAATTATTCATATATACAGTTTTTTAATCTTTAAAAAGATACATACATTAGGATTTTGCTTACCGTGTTTCAATTTCTCTATCAGAGCCTCATTGTCATCCAACTTCAACTCATTCACTTTATCAATCAATCCTTCAATATCTCCCATTCCTGAATGAAACAGAACATTTAGAAAACTACAACACCAAACATGTAATGCAATGAAACAGGAAAACAGATACACACCAAAGCTACCTAGCTATCAAAAAGGGGTTGTGTCACAGTGGCCAATATTTGTAAAAATTAAGCTGGTGTGATTAACATAGGCTGTGGTCTGGCTTCTGAAATCTGTGGTTAACAGCCATTATTGTCAGGTAAGTTGTCAGCCTTTAGAGGTCAGTGCAGATAAAATTGTAGTACTACATAGAAAATACGCTAGCTGTCTTTAATACATAGGACAGGTAAACTATAGCTAAAGGTATAAGAGGCAAGGCAGGGACCACATGTAGAAGGGCTCAATCATTTACCGTATTTACTGCACATCTTAAAACAGGACATTAAAAACATTACCAAGAACACATGGTAAAATAAAGAAAAATAAAACCTAAATGTTATAGCACTTAGCACGTTCATATTTGTTGATCTAGCAAGATTATTTCCAACAAATTGAAATATAACACTATAAAATGTTTCCATTAAAAAAAAAATTTACCAAGGAGTTTGCTGATAAAAGGCTGTGTCTTAAATGGCTCGAAGTCATCAATGTGTTCTCCAGTTCCAATGAAAATAATTGGACTCTTTGTAGCAGCAACACTAAACAAAAAATAAAAAAAGAGATGTACAATGCATTCAGAGAGTTTTTAGACCCATATACATATATTATATATATATATATATATATTTATATATATTTATATATATATATATATATATATATTTATATATATATATATATATATATATATATATATATATACATATATATATATATATATATATATATATATATATATATTCATGTTTTTTTGCGAGCCTTAATTATCTTTTATCACACATTTTTTTAATCATACCAAAACAAAATATACAAAGTACCTGGTAGTCCACATAGAATAAAGAAAAGCCATAATTAAAGTAAACATGCTGCTATGACACCTTATAGGAGTCTCTAGGGTGAACACACTCCCAACATAAGAATGAGACATCTAAAATGCTCAGTAAGAACACGCTTTCAGGTAAGACCTAAAGCAAAATTTTACAGTCCTCAAGCCAAAACCCAAAGCTTCTTACATGGGCACTGTCAGATATAAAAACTTTTTATATGTTGTACAACAATTTTTCTAATATACTCCATAGTTTTTTTTCACATTGTATTAAAGAAAACTGCCTTTGAAAATCTCACCACTAAGGGTCCCCATACGCGATCAGACATCTTATCCCCTATCCTTTGGATAGGTGTTAAGATTTCTTTGGCCAGAATACCCCTTTAAGATTTTTAAATAGAAGTAATGTACAAATCTGTTTTACTTTCTGGCACCAGTTGAGATATATATAAGGTAAGATACAACGTTTCGACCGTCACCACGGTCTTTTTCAAGCATGCTTGAAAAAGACCGTGGTGACGGTCGAAACGTTGTATCTTACCTTGAGGTAATAAACCTATTTTGATCACTACTGGAGTGCTGCGGGACACTTTATTCTACTATACATCACTGCTGCTGCCAGTGACCCGGGCTGCGATTGGGCCCGCTTGCACCCGCTACACCTTTGCAGCCCTGGTGTGCTGCTCCTCCTTGCTATCTGAATATTATATATATATATATATATATATATATATATATATATATATATAATTTTATAATAATAATTCATAATAATTATTAATAATAATAATAATAAATAGTTTTCCACCTAAGTACCCCTTTAACCCCTTAAGGTCACAGAACATTTTGGCCATTAATGGGCACTGTCAGATATAAAAACTTTTAATTTGTTGTAAAGCATGCAAAACCAACGGGCTTTGCAATTGCTTTCATAAAAAAAATTTCAGTATTTCATACTGAAAAAAGGCAGTCAAAAAACGGCCTCCTGGGATACATACCAGAGTGGCATTGTCCACTAGTCATCACCTATGTCATGGACCCACTTCATGATTGATAGGTTCTTCAGATCTAAAGCTGCTGTTATCGGCTCTCTCACTGTCCGTGTTTACTTCACAGTCTCCTCGTGTGAAGAGAAGGGGGAAGGGCGGGTGTACACTGCTGCCTGTGAGCAGATGATGAAAGATGGGGACTGAATGGAGGATTTTTTGTTTAAAAAGTAAGTGTCTCTGCATGTATATATGTGTGAGTGGATATATATGTATGTGTGTAAATCAGTGTTGTCTAGGTAATGTGCATGTGTATGAATAAAGTCAGTGGCCCTCATTTACTAAGAGTGGAGTGTAGGTTTCTTTGTGGGTTTTAATTCCCTATAATTTATTTTCCACAGTATTTACTAAGGTTTCCCTACATTTTCCACTTTCCCTACACTTTGCTTTTTTACACATGCTCTGATCTGTCTGGTTTTCCTCAGCTGAAATCCACCACATTTTATGTGGAAACCTTAGTAAATATGTTGTTTTTTTGTGAAAATGTCAGGAACGCGCCCCTTTTCGGAGACCACGACCCCTTTTCCCAGCAGCCACGCCCCTTCCCAGGTTTTCTTCGCAAAATGGAGAGTTAGTCGGGGTTTTTCCAATTCTGGCACAGACCGAATTTCTGGCGCAATGCAACAGAATCTGGCGCACAACCTGACAAAACATGTCGGGTTTGCCATAGTAAATGAGGGCCAGTGTGTTTGTGGGTCTCTAATCCAGGGGGACTACAATCATATGCCTCAGCTGTTGCAAAACTACAACTCTCAGCATGCCTGCACAGCCAAATGATGTGTGGGCATGCTGGGAGTTGTAATTTTGCAACAGTAGGAGGAACACAGCCCACAGCAACTCTGCTGTAAATTAGAATTTTAACAATCATATGCCTCCAGCTGTTGTAAAAGTACAACTCAAAGAATGTGTGGGCATGCTGAGAGCTGTAGTTTTTCAGAAGCTGTAAGCACACTGTGTGTGTGTGTGTGTGTGTGTGTGTGTATGTGTGTATAGCATAAAACCAGAAAGGAAAGGGTTACAGATGCTCCTTCCAGAGCAGAGTGAGGGAGGGAAAGTGGTTGTCACCTGAGAAAAAGGAAGGGACCCGCTCCCCTGCTTCTGGTCGACAACATTATGGTAATTCAGAAATAAAGCAAATTCTGAGAGAAATATAGGTCATAGACACATAAAAGTTAATGTACATGATCAGAATGAAATACTGAGCAACATATAACAGTTGTTAATTTTGGGTGATCTGACAGGCACGCCTTAACGGCCAGGCTAATTTTATTTTAGCTTTTCCGATTTTTCCTCCTAGCCTTCTAAAATCCATAATTTCCATTCACAGACTTATATGAGGGCTTGTATTTTGTGCAACCAATTGTACTTCGTAATAACATCACTCATTTTACCCTAAATTGTATGGCAAACCCCCCCAAAAAAAAATGTGTGTGTAAGGAAATGTAAACAAAACACAATGGGGAGATCAAAACTTGTCCAGAGGAAAAGTTGCTGAGTTGCCCATAGCAACCAATCAGATCACTTTCATTTTTCAGAGGCCTTTTTAAAAATGAAAGAAGCGATCTGATAGGTTGCTATGGGCAACTCAGCAACTTTTCCTCTGGACAGGTTTTGATAAATCTCCCCCAATTTTTTGCACTGGTGTGACCAAAAAGCAGAAATTTTTGACTTTAACGTTTACGCCATTCAATGTACGTTATCAACAGTATAGTTTGGACATTTTTGCACGTGAAGATACCAAATGTTTATATTTTTTTAGTTTTTTTTTTTATTAAAATGAGGATAAAGGGTAATTTAAATTTTATTGAGGGAGGAAGTTTACACTTTTTTTTTAACATTTATTTTACACTTTAGTCCCCACAGGGGGGGGCTATCTATAGCAATCATTAGATTGCTAATACTTATCAGTGCCATGCCTATGCATAGCACTGAAAAGTGTAATCGGCGATCTTCTCTGGTCTGCTTGATCCCACACAACAACACAATCAGAAAAAGACGACTAGATAGGAAGAAAGAAAAGAAGAAGACCAGCAAAAACAAAAGCATAGTGGAAAATATTTCACATAAACTATCCAATATAGAACTTAAAGTCCTAAATCGCGGATTGGGTTTTGTACAGATATATGAAAATTCTAACTGATACTAAAATTGATTTTTATGGATTTTGCTAAAATATCTGCATGAAAACGTATTTATCTGATTGTGGGTGGTTGGATCGCAGAGCGACGGGGAGTGAAATCCCAGTCGCCCTGCAAAAAACCTCTTTTGACCCAGAGCTAAAAAAAAACGCTTCGTTACATGCATTTACTCAACTAGTGTTAAATGAAATAGAGGAAAATGGGATCAGGGAATGTGTGTTCAATCAAATTTATCTAAGGAAGAGAAATATGCTCTCGATTCTATCTGCAATGACCCCTCCCTTGTAGTGAAGAGGGCGGAAAAGGGAGAGATCATTATAGTGATGAATCGCCAGTATTATATGGAAGAAGCTATGTTGCAGTTATCAGATTCTAATGTATATGTAAAATTGAGAGGGGATCCAACATGGACATACAAACGTGAAGTTGACGATTTCATAAGAGAAAGTGTTATGGAAGGTATTATTTCAGAAAAGTTAGCAAAAACATTACATACTTTGCCGAAGATCCACAAGAATCGAGAGAGGCCTCCGGGACGTTCGATAGTTTCTGGATCGGAGTCCCTACTTCAGCCTGTCTCGATTCTTGTGGATAGTTATCTACAACCTGAAAATTAAAAGATTTATTACATGTTTGCTTGACACTAATGATTTTCTTGAGAAACTAGAAAGTTGTAAATTTGATACTGTATCGTTCCTTTGTACATTAGATATACAAAGCTTGTATACCAACATTCCACAAAAAGAGGGCATGCAATGTGTCCAAGAACTACTGGCTTGTAATACCCGTTTAGACAATCTGAAACTTAACTTTTTGATGTCCTTATTGGATCTTTGTCTAAAAAATGTTTTTCGATTTAATGATTATTTTTTTCCTCCAAGTAGGAGGAGTTTCTATGGGCTCCTCAGTAGCCCCTTGCCTAGCTAATGCCTTTATGGCAAATTATGAAGAAGTATGTGTGTTTGGTACATGCGGCCTGAAGACATCATCCACGTGGCTTCGCTACGTGGACGATGTCTTCATGCTTTGGGAAGATGAAAAACCACTATTCGAATTTGTGGAAAAATGTAATCAGTGCCATGAGACTATCCAATTTACCCTTACATACAGTGTAGATATACATTTTTTAGATTAGAAATTCACAGAAATTGAGACAATATTGTTAGAACTTTATATAACAGATTGAAATAGTATGTTGCATCGTACATCCTATCATGCACCCACTACTTTCAAAGGGCTCCCTAAAAGTCAATTTATGAGAGCAAGAATAATATTGAGTAATGAAGAGTATAATAAAAATAAAAGAAAAAAAATAGTGGAAACATTTCTAGAAAAAGGATATAAAAAATGTGACGTTGAAAAAATAGCAGAGGAAGTTGGAAAAACACCCAGGCAAAAATTTAGACAGATAAGAAAATATAAGTCAGGCTGGGTTCACATCACGTTTTGTCCCATATGGGACCGCATAAGGCAGGGGGAGCTGAAAACTTGCGCTCCCGTATGTAATTCATTTCAATTAACTGACCGGAGTGAAACGCTGACTCCGGTCGGCTCATTTTTGCCCCGTATGCGGTTTTCCACCAGACCTAAAATCTTAGTCTACCACGATTTTAGGTGCGGTGGGAAAACCACATACGGGGCAAAAATGAGCTGACCGGAGTCATCGTTTCACTCCGGTCAACTCATTGAAATGAATTACATACGGGACCGCATACGAAGGCATACGGGAGCGCAAGTTTTCAGCTGCCCCTGCCATATGCGGTCCCGTATGGGACAAAACGTGATGTGAACCCAGCCTAAAATGGATAGAATAATGTACACTGATAGATTTGATAAAAGTTCTAAAATAATACAAAATATAATTAAAAAATATTCGAAAGTATTGAGAGCAGATCCAAAGTATGGAAAATTATTTAAAGATCTACCTATGTTTGCCTTTAAAAAGGGTAAAACTAATGGAGATATGCTTAAAAAATAAATGAAAAAACAAGACTTTTTGGCTACAAAAAAGGGACATATCCATGTCTATCATGTTCCCACTGTTCCCATAGTATCATAAAAAGTGATTGTATATATCATGCTACAAAAGGTACTAAAATTAAAAAAAAAGGTTTTTATTCCTGTCCGAGTTCCAATGTGATATACCTATTAAAATGTCCATGCGGCAAAGCCTGTGTCGGCCAGACTTCAAGACAAATCAAAGTGAGGATTGGTGAACATAAATCTGTAAGATGGTATTCACACTTGTAACCAGGAGGGAATGAAAGAAACGCAACATGGAGAAACAAGTGTAGCACAACACTTTAAACAATTTGGACATACTACAACAGATCTCAGATGGCAGATAATAGAAGAAGTTGAAATGAGAACAAATAAAGAAGATAAAAAGGCATTATTGAGGCGTGAGGCATATTTGATTATGGAGTTAGTGACAATCGAACCGAAAGGAATGAATGAAATGTGCAGTTATAAAGGTATTCCTGGCGTTATATAGGAGTTGTATTTAAATGCAACAAGCGTTGAAAGAGTTAAACTTTTGTGACATGGCTGGAGCTGAGGCATTTGTCATCTTGCCCACTTGGGATGTATACCATCGTAACCTGCTTTTGTCTGATATCAAGCAGATTCAACAACAAAAGAAGATGCAGGGGGACAGATTGAGGCAGGCGAAGGGACCTCCGTCTGTCATCTTGGCTTAACTGATCCCTACGGTGGTCTCGTGGGCATTCAGATCAGCCATTTACAGTGCCACACTACCACAGATGCAGTGATATGTATTGTCACAGCGTCTGAGGGGTTATTAGCGGACATCAGCACGATCACTGGTGTCCGGCCACCACCAGCGGGTCCAAGGCTGGTGACAGCTGGTTAACAAGGCATTTCTTAAAGACAATGACGGACATTTATCAATGTTTGCTGATGTATTCTTTTTTTTTTTGTAATTTTTTCCTAACTTTTTTTTTTGCTTATGTGTGACTTATTTATCAACTGGTTTCAGCCTGTTGATAATTTTCTTTCACGTAAGCAATTTTTCCTTTTTTACTTTGGTAGTAGCTTTTTCTGCTCCATGTTTGAGCTGGAGTAAATTTAGTCAATTTTTAACCTTGTTGCGACTTTTTGTTGAGCATTTGCGACTGTCGCAGTTGATAAATACCCGACTAAAGCAAATCCATTTTGAAAAATTTACTACGTAAGCAAGTTCGAATTTTCTTGCTTTTCTTGTTCTTCATGCAAATTGTTGCACGAAAACACACGTAGTCGCAGTTGCGACAATTATAGTAAAGAAAACCTGACTAAACCCATTGATAAATGTCCATCAATATTTAAAAAAGAGAAAAATATAGAGCAGTGATCACTCCCGCAGAGTTAGATGTAGGTAAAAATCTAAAGCTACTAATCCTACAGGCCCAGGTCAACTTGGTAAGCTTGATGACGCATTTAAAAAAAAAAAAGTGATAAATGTGGGGACAAAATACTCCCACGATAAGATGGCGTGTCAGTCCAAAACCATCCAAAAACAATAAATTGGAAAGCCAGGGAGAATACCATAGGGATGTTGCACTGAGCAGCACCTTTAATCCCTTGTAACTCCTTTATTTTCCACCAGTTTGTGTAAAAGCTGTAGTGTGGGACATCACAACACCTTGGACTGAACGATCCATGGAAACCCCCATACCAACCATGGAAATGCTGCAAATGGGAGCACAAAAAACACACACTATAATAATATATTATAATATATATATATATGTATATATATATATATATATATATATATATATATATATATATATATATACATACACACACATATACATATATACATATACACATACACACATATATACATCAAAGGGTTTTTCCCCCCCGACAGGGGGTGACCCCTTAAAAGTTGTATTTGTCATCTGCTGTGTGCACAATTTTCAACTGAATGAAGCCATCACCAGCAAAGGATCATAATCTATGTAATTTCGAATTTTATTAAGTCCCCCCTTCAGCTCTTTCCTGATTGGTCTTTGATAACTGAGGAAACAGACTGTTGCGCCACCCTCCTTACCTGATGCTGTGATCACCAAGCCACCTACAGGTGGAATGTTCTTTTTTTTCCCTGGTGGACAGTTTAAAAAACAAACAAAAAAAGAAAGCGCTCTGTGTTGCGTTAATTCTTTGACCTCTCCTCCTTTTGCTCCAACCTGGACATTCCAGTACTATTAACGACTGATTAGGCTCTTGCCTTTCCACCTTCACCCCTCCCTCCTGTTTGCAGCCCGTTTGCAAATGGAGATCGGGTTCCTAGCGACGACCTGATTCACCTGTTCTGCCTGGTTCCCGGTCTTCACCAACCTGAAGATGGTTTTGAATACTGGGGCCTTCCTTTGCTGAATTTTGCTATTGTTGATGGTCTCAGCGGTATTTAGCTCTCCCCGAGACATCTATTTTGCATTTGCTGCAGTTTGGAATCATCTGTTAACCTTCCTTGCTGTTAAGCCATAGCCACGAGGGCAGAGGTAGACATCAGACCTGTGAGTCATTGGTCCTCGCGTACATTTAGTTTCCCTCTTTTATTTTGTTGTCTAAGTCCTGTTTTGACTTTTTTGCACCCCTCAGGTCCTTTTCCCTCCTGGTGATCCACTGGACCCAATCTCTCATTGGGCGATATCACCTGCTCTTCTAGTTTCTGATACTCTCCTAGTTTCTGACCTCCGCATTAAATGACTCTTATGGCAAGTCCTCTCATATTTGCATTTCCCTTCTTTTTGCTGCTATGTTCCAGTGTATCTGAACTAGCCTGTTAAGCAGTGTCTAGACTAGAGGAAACTGACATTCCTAAAGGCCAATTTTGCCTTTCTTCAGGAGATCCACTTTGAAGATTCAGCCACCACAGATAGGAAAAATGCAGGGGTTGCCATCTTGTTCCCTAGTTCCTGTCCCATTTAGGTAGGCTCCTCCTTACTGGATCCGGGGGGTTGGTATGTGTTAGTAAAGGGTTCTCTGGGGTTAAGCCACTCCTGCTTTGTAATGTATATGCTCTTATAACTCTCTGTAAAAAAGGGAGCTGGGCAGTTTTAACTAATTTCCACAAGTAACCGCCCCTCTGACTGGCTCTTGGGTGGAGATTTTAACTTCGTTTTCTCCCCTTTCATGGACAGTCTCTCCATTACTGCTAGTCCCCGCCCAGCCCAGCCCAATTATGGCTTTTCTCCATCTGATCCGCTCCTCCTTGCATAAATCACCGACCCGTCAAGTCTTTCCTTTTTTTCTCACCCCGAATAATCACACACTTGTATTGATTATTTTCTGGTCAATTCACAGGTTGGTAGTTTCTTTTACGACTTTTCTTCAAAGTCCAAAAAGCATTAAGAACTAAAGATCGATCCCAGGGAGGAGTTCTGGGGATCCCAGGGAGGGGACACAAAAACCGTAAGTCTTTTTAAAGCCCTAAAAAACCTAATTATTAGAGGATGGTCAGCAATTTTAGAATTATACAAGGCACCTAGAGCCGAAACCTGGACCTTTAAAAAGGTGGACATTTTAAATCCTTTATTTAAACCTTTTTTTTTTATATTAGAGGTAGAAGATACTGTAAAGGGTACCTTTAAGGAAGGACAAATCCTTTTTCCAGATCCTAAAATAAATTTTAGTAGTAACAGGCTTCCTACTGTACGGTAGGGTAGAGATAGATAACAGCATCGAAAATACCTTTAAATCAGTCAAGTGGCGGTGCATTACTTGCAGATGTAGAATTGGCACGTGTCAGAAGCCCCTGGATTTTTGGCAGGACCTATGACAAGACATCTCCCTCGGAGATGAGAACCAAGCTCTGCGAGGCCAGAATGGAGCAATTAGAATTACTTTGGCTCTTTCTTCCCTGATTTTTATGGAATCCACTGTAGAGGTGGAAATGAGCAAGTTAGATTCCATTGCCAGGGATGTGCTAGATCGTCTACTGCCCAAGGTTGATCTTTTAGGTACAGAATCTATCCACCTGACGATTTTGATTTGTGGCAAATAAATCTATTTCAGGTATACCCCATAGCTGACAGGATTTTCCTGAACACGGCTGGAGCAATTGGTGATGGCTCAGACTGCTCGTGTTTAGAGACACTTAAATGTACCACAGTTATGGACAGAAGAGTACACTCTGCGAAATAAAAGACTTGAGCACAGATATGCATAAGGGACCTGCTTCTTGTTGTATTTTGCCTGTTTATTACTGACACTGTGGTGAAGTTGTCCGAGTATACTTTTACATTTTTCTGATGTGTAAGAAGGCTGGTTTGGAGAAGACTGCAGTGAACTGCTAAAAGTTCTCTGGCATTTGATGAGAGGAACTTGTCCTGCGGACCCCAAGGACCCTGAATTTTTTCCTCTCCTATATGAGCTTCCCAACTCCAAGGGCTGGCGTCTGTGGTAAGTATAAAAGCATCCTTCACCACCCAACTTAGACCTTTTGTTGAATTGCTGTTCTATAACCACCACAGTAAGGACTCTTGAGTTTCTACAGACAGGGATAACTTTTCTAGAGTTGTCACGCCCAATCCCATAGGCTTGCATTGAGGGGCGGAGGCACGCCGTCACACGTCGCCGGTAATCAGACCCGAAGCGAACATGCTCCGGGGACTGATTTTAAATGGGGTGCTGCGTGCAAGATCAAAGGGGTCCCCAGCGGCGAGACCCCCGCGATCAGGAATCTTATCCCCTATCCTTTGGATAGGAGATAAGATGTCTAAGCGCCGGAGTACCCCTTTAAGGATGACTGATTAAACAAATAGCCATTTGTCTTTTTGGGAAAGGACCATCTAGAGGATTCTCCGATTCTCTGTACTCTCGATTTTTTTTATTGGGGAAAAAAATAAATGAAGGGTTTTAGTTTTAAACATAGGAGAAGGAGGAAAAAGAAAAAAAAAAGATACAGGGCGCTCTCTGGCGTAGTAGGTTGTATACTTCTTGATTGGAAGAAGAGAGACGAAGGAATCCCACCACCACACCTGTGCAGTGGTACCGACCTCTAGAAGTAGTGCGGCGTATATGGTGCAACTCTGGAGTGATGTGAGGTGGACTGTTACAGCTTGCTGCTTGGTACCCCCTTGTCCGTTGTGCCCACGGCAGGGCAACGGAAGAGGCTATATAGGAAGGGAAGTACAGAAAAGGCAGGGGTTCTGTATCTCAAGCGCTACTGTTAGATAAAATCGATAAGCCAATAGGTACACAGGATGCTTTTTATTTCATTCGTACATAAAAAGGTACAACGCATTTTGGCGTGCTCTCACGCCTTCCTCAGGTCCACAATATAAAATTGTGGCGTCCTGTGTGGAAGTTCCTGTGTACTTGCGGCATCCATCTACTGTTGCCGCCAGTACACAGGAACCTCCACACAGGACGCCACAATTTAATATTGAGGACCTGAGGAAGGCGTGAGAGCACACAGAAACGCGTTGTCCAGTTGTACCTTTTATGCACGAAATAAAAAGCATCCTGTGTACCTATTGGCTTATCAATTTTATCTAACAGTAGCACTTGGGATACAGAACCCCCGCCTTTTCTGTACTTCCCTTCCTATATAGTTTTAAACGTACGTAGAGCTGTTCCCCTCACAAGGGATAGAAAATAGCTTATTTTTAGAACCAATATCTCTTGGTCAATTTTTCAGCCATAGCACTCTGCGAGCACTTGGCAAAAGCATCTGATCTGGTGGACAATCACGAAGCATAGGAGGAAAGCAGCAGATTTCTTAATTGGTGGCAAGGAATCAAAGCTTCTCGTGAGGATTATTATTAGGATATCAGATGCCAGTTGATCAATCCACAAAATTAAAGATCTGGAAACTGATGTAGCCACCACATTAGGTTTAAATGAAGCTGTAGAGGCCTCCCAAGATTTCCTTAAAATTACTTCAGGATTTATTTTATCCATGGGATCTTTCAAATTCCCCAGATCTTTCAAAGGTAAGGGCACCTTTCCTGGACACTTTAGAAATAGCAATGTTTATTTTAGGGACAGTCTCCCATTCCTCCAACTCAGGATTTTCAAAGGAATACTTTCTTTTTAAAGCTTTAGGCAAGAAGGTTTTTTTTGTCAAAAACCTGTGTACCGGGAACACTCTGCGCTTCCTAGGCTCCAAACCCCCGAACGTTATTTCCTGAATATTCCGAACTTCTTTAGGGTACTCAAAATTTAAAGCTGAGCATATATTTTTAATTAATTCGTAAGTTTCTTCTGTGGGAAAAAAAGGCCTTCCTGCTGCGCCATCATCTGAGAAAGAGGATTCTTCCTCAGATTTGAAAAAGACAGGAATAATACCCTCCTCCCTGCTGTAGGCATCATAGAATGCACAGGAGATTCAGGAACACGCGTTAACGGTAATGGAGTAGAAGACCAAATTAGTCGCCTTGAGGGAATTTTGAATTTCCTGTCTGATCATCTCCTGCATAGATGATGATAATGATGGTGTGTCAGCAGAAATTACTTTAGCAATACAGGAGGCACAAGCTAACGGGTTATAGTTGGGAGGTAATTTAGACTTACACTCATTACACTCCACATATTTTGATTTCTTATTATTTTAGGGGGAAACACTGAAAAAATCTACTGAGACAGCCAGACTAGGTATTAAAGGGGTACTCCGGTGCTTAAACATCTTATCCCCTATCTAAAGGATAGGGGATAAGATGCCTGATCGCGGTAGTCCCGCAGCTGGGGACGCCTGGGATCATGCACGCGGCACCCCGTTTGTAATCAGACCCGGAGCGTGTTCGCTGCGAGACCGATTATGGTCGACCGCAGGGCGGGCGGCGTGTGACGTCACGCCTCCACCCCAGTGTGACGTCAAGCTCCGCCCCTCAATGCAAGCCTACGGGAGAGGGCGTGATAGCTATCACGCCTCCTCCTGTCGTCTTGCATTGAGGGGCAGAGAGTGACGTCACAAAGGGGCGGAGGCGTGACGTCACACGTCGCCGGTAATCAGTCCCGGAGCGAACACGCTCCGGGTCTGATTACAAACGGGGTGCCGCGTGCATGATCCCGGGCGTCCCCAGCTGCAGGACTCCCACGATCAGGCATCTTCTCCCCTATCCTTTGGATAGGGGATAAGATATTTAAGCACCGGAGAACCCCTTTAACCCCCATACAAAAATTTACTAGGTACGTACACTCAGGTAGATGCTGGTACCGAGGTTGGGGTCTTTGCTGCAACTTCAGCCGAGTCCCGCCAGGGTTCTTCTTTGGAGGGATTCATTCTTTCAGCTCACTCTTCCTTCATGATGGCTGGCTGGCTTCCACAATTGAGACCCTTTCTTGTGCAGAGGGCACCTAAATACTATCAGGTCTTTCCCTCTGCACCGATGCCTCAGCATGTGAAGTCACTTCTGGGTTTCTAATCAGCTGACCGGCTTGCTTCACTTCCACACGAACAGGTACCCCTGAGCAGGTAACCGGGGAAGGAGATAAGCAGATCCACCCAGACTAGGAGGTGCTATAAGGCCACAGAAGCCACAGGACCCTGGCGAAACGCCATTCCTTCAGCTTAAATCCCACCTGAGACAGGGAATCCTGTCTCAGTTTGGCTTCCCTGTCCCTTGGGGTGGAGTCCCTCTCTAAGGCAGTGCTGTCTCAGAGATAGGTCCCTCCCACCTTTATCTATATTCTGGTGCTGTCAGCTAGCAGGTGTTCAAGATTACATAGTTGCCTATTAAGTTCAAAAGAAGGCAGCTGAATAAGGACTTTACTTCCTTTCGACATTAGACCAAGTAACTTTCGTAGAGTCATACTGGTGATCACATGACCAAATTAGAAGAATGAAATTTGTAGATGCAGTTGTGCTGGAATACAAAGAAGTGGTGCTCTGTGTGCACGATAATGCAGAAAAAAAAATACAAGAAGACTTACGCACTAAGTGCTCCTCCTCCTTTAGCGTGACCATCCAGTTTGGTCACAATTACTGAAGCCACATCCACTTTATCCTTAAAAGCTTTAGCCTGAGCTTCACAAGCCTGTCCGATTGAGGCATCCATAACATACACAATATTATCTGGTTGCTAAATAATAGAAAAAAAAAAAGTTAAATCAAACTTATGTAAGGAAGATTGATTAGCGTTTCTTATAGGCATGACATCCCTGGTTGTACTTTCTAACACTATCACTAAGGGTTTACCTCAATATTCTAGAAAACTCTCCATAGCTTATAAAAAAAATTATTGCCATTCATGTTAGCACATTGGGCATTACCAAGAGGATTTAACATCCATTAACTCTACATCCACTAAATTATTTTATACATATAGGGTGAGAGCTATCAAAACCTGTCCAGAGGAAAAGTTGCTGAATTACCCAAAGACACCAGATTGCGGATTTCATTTTTCAGAGACCATTCTAAAAATGAAAGAAGCAATCTGATTGGTAGCTGTGATCAACTCAGGAACGTTTCCTCTGGACAAGTTTTGATAAATCTACACCACAGGAGGTGGATAAACATTTTTTAACTTTTCTATATACATTCTTTAGAGATTATACTTTCGAACCCACATAAAAATAACTGTTGGTCCCAGCCACCTGTTTTCTACTATTTTGCATAATGGGGCATAAACATAGTTAAAACATTATAGACAACGTGTCATTCTGTCAACAGCAAAGCGTTGGGGACCAACAGCATGGTAGATGAGAAAACTCACCAAATACATGTGCCAAATATTCAAACCGCACAAAGATTACAATCTCAGGCTGCTTTCACACTATAGAATTCTCTGTTTTAAAAGGGGTATTCCAGGCCAAAACTTTTTTAATATATCAACTGGCTCCGGAAAGTTAAACAGATTTGTAAATTACTTCTATTAAAAAATCTTAATCCTTCCAATAGTTATTAGCTTCTGAAGTTTTCTGTTTATCTGCTCATTGATGATGTCACGTCCCGGGAGCTGTGCATCATGGGAGAATATCCCCATAGGAACTGCACAGCTCCCGGGACGTGACATCATCAATGAGCAGTTAGACAGAAAACTTCAGAAGCTAATAACTATTGGAAGGATTAAGATTTTTTTAATAGAAGTAATTTACAAATCGGTTTAAATTTCCGGAGCCAGTTGATATATAAAAAAAGTTTTGGCCTGGAATACCCCTTTAAAGATCTGTTATAATGACCCGTTAACAAAACCATTAAAAACGGCCGTTAAATGGCAGTTACAAAATCCCATTATAGCCTATGGAATTTTTACATTACCCATTTTAACCCGTCATAGCCTGTTATTAATAATGGACATTATTTTGTGACGGGAAAGTAGGGATCGACCGATATCGTTTTTTTAGAGCCGATAGCCGATAACTTATATCTGAATATCGGTATAAGTTAACGGCTCTTTATCTATTCGCCGCCCCCCCCCCCCCTCCCCGACGACAACGCTGCAGATCATTGAATTAAAGCGGGCGCTTTAAATCAATGAACTGCAGCGGCTTTTGCGGTGCCAGACACCGCCGCCACCCGCTTCTCTCCCACTGCCTATCCTGGAGTCCTTTCACCGCCACTGCACCACCAGAGACCGCCGCGGCCCCATTGCCTCCTCCATCCCCGGTTTTATAATTACCTGTTCCCGGGGTCCACGCTTCTTCTGCCTCCTGCGGCGTCCTCCTGAGATGTCACTGTACGCACTGACAGTGACGTCGCTTTGAGGACGTCACTCGTCATTGCACTGCGCAGCGCACAGCGTAACACATGACAAGCAGGAGCAAGAAATAGTGCGGACCATGGGCCCTGGGAATAGGTAATTATAAAACCGGGGATGTGGGAGGCAATGGGGCAGCGGTGGCGGCGGTCTCGGGCCGGTGCGGTTGGTGGGCGGTGCGGTACATTACCGGCAAGGTAATTACCGATAACGTCCAAAATCGTGAATATCGTCCGATAATATCGGCCAAACCGATAATCGGTCGATCTCTAGGAGAAAGTAACAGGAGAAATTATTTATGTACTATTTCTCCCGTTACTTTCCTCTTTCACAAAATAACGGCTGTTTTTAATGGTTTTATTAATGGGTCATTATAACGGATCTTTAAAACGGAGAATTCCATAGTGTGAAAGCAGCCTCAGTTGATTCAAAAGTTATCCACCATCCTCTAAATAATTATTCGATCGTGGCAGTCTCACTGTTACGATACCACCATTCTAGAGAACGGAGTTTAAATGTACCACAAATTAATACAGCAGAAGCAGACTAGTAGTGAACACTAATTTTTTTTCTATAAGGACTCTTTAGAGCTGAAATATGCTGTGTTCAGAAGTCCCATAGAAAATGACTGGACTACTAGTTGCATTTTTCACACTGCCACTCCATTTGTTCAGGGGACGTTTGACCTCCATTCTGAAGTTTGGCAGGGTTCACAACGGTCAGCCCACCAGCTAAAACACTTAATTGTCTACACATTTCATTTGCTTTTAGAAAAGTTGCCTTACTATGGCATTAGAAACTTGAAGCATTTCTTCAAACAAAGAATCTTCTTGCTTGTGTCGACCACTTGTGTCCACAATAATTATTTCAAAGTTTTCATTTTTAAATTTCTCCACACCTTCATAAGCAATGTTTACTGGATCCATCTCTGTATAACTAAGAATGAAAGAGAAAAAAAAAAAAAAAAAGTCTGACACACACAAATTGCCATCAAACATAAACAACACACCCACCCCATTGAGCGTTGCATAACGTTGGGGGTAACAATGAGAGATACAATACCTACAAAGCCCACTCAGAACTGCCACTTCAATCAATTGATACAAGTTTTACATGTGCTACTAAAAGGGGTACTCCAGTGAAAAACAAATGCCAGAAAGTTAAAAACAGATTTGTATATTCTTTCTAAGGCTGGGTTCACACTACGTTTTCTCCCATACGGGAGCGCATACGGCAGGGGGGAGCTAAAAGCTCGCGCTCCCGTATGTTACCGTATGCACTCCCGTATGTCATTCATTTCAATGAGCCGACCGGAATGAAACGTTCGGTCCGGTCGGCTCATTTTTGCGCCGTATGCGCTTTTACAACCGGACCTAAAACCGTGGTTGACCACAATTTTAGGTCCGGTTGTAAAAGCGCATACGGCGCAAAAATGAGCCGACCGGACCGAACGTTTCACTCCGGTCGGCTCATTGAAATTAATGACTTACGGGAGCGCATACGGTGACATATGGGAGCGCGAGCTTTTAGCTCCCCCCTGCCGTATGCGCTCCCGTATGGGAGAAAACGTAGTGTGAACCCAGCCTAATTTAATAAAATATTTATCCTTCTAGTACTCAACCAGCTGCTGTCTACTACAGAGGAATTTGCGTAGTTTTTTTTCAGTCTGACTACAGTGCTCCCAACACAGACAGAGGTGTCAGCAGAGAGAACTGTGGTCAGACTGTAAAGAATTATACTTAGAATACGTTTCTCTGTAGTATACAGCAGCTGATAAGTACTAGAAGGTGAACATTTTATATTCTTTCTGGCACCAGTTGATTAGAAAACATTATTTTTTTTTTTTTTTTTTCCACCAGAGTACCTCTTTAACCTCTGTCCAATGAATCCTTCACATTACTTCTTACTAGGTGTATGAAACCAGTTTAAAACAAAAGGTAATTTATAAAAAAAAATAAAAACAAACATGCAACAGAGTTCCAGATTAGATTGGAGAGTGTATGCTGAACATGTATCAGATGGTAAAGTCTTCTTAATCACCAAAAATAAATAAAAAAAAAAAGGATGCAGCCTTAAAAAGAGAAGTTTTTGGTACAGTTATGCCTGGTCTGCCAGCATCTAAACATGCTAGACTCACCTGCCACCACTCCCTCGGTGCCCTGATATTGTCACATGGGTCCTCTGCTGCGGTGTTCTTCCTTTTTGATGGTGGTCAACTCGCCACACTACTGATTAGCAAATCCCTGGCCGCAACAATGTCCCACCTCAGCCAACAATAGGCTGAGCGGCAGCGTGATGCATTGAGTCCCGGACTGGAGAACTGAGTGAGTAGCAGCAGGCCAGTCCAGTTTGTTGTTTTAGGTGCTGGTGGCCCAGGCAGAAAAGTACAAAAAACTTCTGAATGGGACTTCTTTAAGGTATCACTGTCATTTAAAACAAAATTAAATAAATAAAATAAACACACAACGTGTAAATAAAAATTCTCAACAGTAGCGATCTCACTCCACCGATTAGGAGATGCAAGAAAGAGTAACCATGTGGGCTGCTGCTACAAGTAGATATACAGGGCACAGCAGGGAGATCACTCTAGGGACATCGGCGTATCCACAGTGTAAAAAACGCTCCGGATGTGTTACCTGTAACCCTACTGTTAATGTCATTCTTAACCAGAGGCACTGTCACTGTTGAAAACTTTTGATATATTGCAGGACTCCTAATGTGTCATTTCACAATATACAACTGTTAAAAAAAATAAAAAAATAAAAATTTTACATTTTCACCCGAAATTAAAGTTCAAAATAGTCACCACTAGGTCGTCTGTCCTTTAGCCAGACAGACTAGTCTAGATTTTGCAGCATACTGGATACTGGCCGTAAAGTGTACCGATATTCAGTATAGGAGATCCCTGCAGTATCAGATACAGTGTATGTGCAGGCAAGCAGAGCATTGCACCCTTGGATCTGTGGAAGACACTAGGGTGCAATGCTCTGCAGTCTGCACATAACACCCCCCCCCACCATGTGTATAACAGTGTTGTATGTACATTCCTATACAGGTGGGGGTATGTGCAGACTGCAGAGCATTGAACCCTATGGTATTCTACAGACTAGGATGCAATGCTCTGCAGTCTGCACATACCCTATGGGAGCTATAACAAAAAGTAAAAAATTTAACAAATCAAAAATTAACCCATTAGATAAATAAAAGATTGAATCCCCCCCCCCACCTTTCCCATTTTTTTTGTAAAGAAAATAATGTAAAAAAAAAAAATATGTGGTATCACCGCGTGCATAAATGTCTGAACTATAAAAAAAAATTATGCTAAATTGCACTGTCGATGGCGTACACGTAAAAAAAAAAAAATTATATATTATATACATATATATATATATATATATACACACATACATATACACATACACATATACACATACATACATATACACATACATACATACATACACACACACACACACACACACTAAATTCCAAAATGGCGCATTTTTGGTCACTTCATATGCCATAAAAAATAAAATTTATAAGCAATCAAAAAAGTCCCTTTAAAACAAAAAATTGTACCAATAAGAGCTATAGACCGCAGCACAAAAAAAAAAAAAAAAAAAAAAAAAAAAAAAAAAGAGCCCTATACATCCCCGTAGGCCAGGTATTTGCAGAGCACTGTATTGGTCAGTGACCCAGGGCCTCTGCGTTCGCACAGTCACTGCTATTCACATCTGTACATACACTAGAGTGAAACGCTCGGCACATACACACACCACCCCCCGCCCCCCCTTCCGATAACCTGTGAACTTTCAGGCCGATAGCCGATGACTTCTACCGATATTCCGTGCATTTTAATTCCCCCCCCCCCCCCCACAAATATCCTTGGTAAAATGAGGGTGCATGTGTGTGCGGGTATACCCTGATAAACAGTTTCTGGCTCCGCAAAAGACGCTGAAGATCAATGATTTAAAGTGGGCACTTTAAATCAATGACCTGCAGCAGTTTTTTGCAGGGCCAGAGAGCGCTGCCGCCACACACTTCTCTCCCCCTGCCTGTCCTGTGGCCCTGAGTCCAACCACCGCCGCTGCCCGATTGCCTTCCCCCCATCCCCGACTTTATAATTACCTGTTCCCGGGGTCCACGCTACCTCTGGCTCCGGCAGCATCCTGAGCTGTCACTGTGCGCTGGGCCACTGACAGCGACATCGCGTTGAGGACGTCACTAGTCATTGCGCAGCAACAGTGCAGGACGCCACAGGAGCCAGAAGTAGCGCGGACCCCTGGAACAGGTAATTATAAAACTGGGGATGGGGGAGGCAATCGGGCAGCGGTGGTCTCTGGCCAGAGGATATGAATGAGGAGGAAAAAGGAGGCCCTTGTATCCAGCGCTGCTCGGTCCAGAGATGGTTCAGGCAAGACGTAGGTTTAAAAAGGTTTATTTATATATAATAAATAAAACTGTTATTTAAAAGTGCATGCAGGCAATTGCCTGCATGCACTTTTAAATAACAGTTTTAGTTATTTATTATATATAAATAAACCTTTTTAAACCTACGTCTTGCCTGAACCATCTCTGGACCGAGCAGCGCTGGACACAAGGGCCTCCTTTTTCCTCCTCATTCAAGTACTTTACGGGTTCCTGCCCAGGATACCGGTCTAGGCACCTTCGGCTGCAGCACGGATTCCACCCAATACCCCTAAAACGGGGAGACACGCTTAACCCCAAGAGGGTCACCAGGTGAGAGCACACCCTGCTGGGGGATCCACCTGGGTTTTCCTGTTTGTACGGTATCACACGAGGCGCTGCCCTCTCTTTTTTGTTTCCTCAATTTCTTTTTGGCCAGAGGATAGGCAGGGGGAGGCAATCTGGTAGCGGCGGTGGTTAGACTCAGGTCAGGCAGGGGGAGAGAAGCGGGCGGCGGCTTTCTCTGGCCCCGCAAAAGCCGCTGCAGTTCATTGCTTTAAAGCGCCTGCATTATCTGCAAGGGAAGTGCCGATAGCAATAACTTAAAAAAGCGTGACTATCGGCCAAACCGTTAATCTGTCGATCCCTACACTACACACACTGTTATACATGGGGAATATGTGCAGAGCATTGCACCCTAGTGTCTGTACATTCCTATGTTACCATTGGGAACGGGTGGGAGTGGGATTAAAAAACCAGTCCCGCGCTGGGCTCTTTGTACAGTACAGATTGCCAGCAATTAGATGACAGGTCAGACTTCCAGGGGCTGCAGGCACTGTCTCCACCTACTTTGGGCACTCCAGCAGCTGCAGAACTACAACTCCCATCTGCATCTTGGGCATTACAAGAGTTGTAGTTTTGCACTAGCTGGAGGGTCCAAGGTTTCTGACAATTCCTGCCCGCTTCTCCAATGTATGTGTTTCACTCCTGCCCGCTACCATATGTGCGTACATTCCTACCCATTCCCAGTAACATTTATGCAATAGGAAAAAAAAAAAAAAACCTTTTGCTGCAAAACCCCTTCCACACTATCCCCCAGATTTCCCAAGCTCCTGAATGTGCCAGGAGCTTTGAAAAGCTCAACTGCACATCAACTGCGTGGCCGCCATTGCCCGGATTATTTTTCCCAGTGCATAAAGTAGTATAGCTTTAAGCAGATATGCCATTCAGGAGCATAGAAAAGCTATGTCAGATATTTTCACCTAGCTTTCCTATGCTCCAGAATTGAATTTCTGCTTATAGCTATATTACTTTATGACCAGACAAATTTCAGAAAGCATGAAAGCATCCAGACTAAATCCGGTCAGAGACTGATTGCATGCAGCACTGAGTGAATAAGTCTGCACTAGGACCATGGAGACATCTGTCCCCATAGCTTTACTAGGAAAAAAGATAAAACAGATAGAAAAATGTATTCATAAAAAATTCTGTACTTATCTCAAAAAAATCTTTGTACTAATTTTATAAAGATCTAATCTTATATTTCTACATTTTATCCTGTTATGAACATGCCATAATGTCTTAGGGATACTGCAGGCAAGCTCCAAGCATCTTCCTCTGCGTAACATGTACAGCATGAAACCAGAGATGAAAGGGTTACAGAGTAGAGTGCGGTGATTGGCTAACTGCCCTGCTCTGAGACTCAGAAGAAGAGTCATCACTGTGAGGGAGACAGACTGACACACCCCTCCAGCCTGCACAATGAAAAAGTTACTCACCAGCAGTGCTTTTATCTCTGGATATATAGGTCCGAGACACAAAAATTATATGCACATGATCAGGATTAGGTACAGAGTAAAAATATTTTACTTTTTTTGGTACTATGACAGGTACACTTTAAGGACGCAGGGCACACCTGTATGCCCTGCACCTGCTCACCTGCTATGACGTGGGCTTATGGGCTGACCCCGCCTCGTAGCAGAGTGGTTGCAGCGGCTAACAGTGCCAAATATCATTGATTGCTGTGATGCCCGGCATTAACCCCTTAAACGCGTTGATCACCGCTTCTAAAAAAATAAAAAATAAAAAAGCACTCCCGACAGCTCAGACGGGCAGATCGGATTACAGAGATGTCCCGATCAGCTGGGGGGACGGCAGGAGGGCCCTTACCTGCCTCCTTGCCGTCCGGTCTCTTCTGCTATACTCCAGGCAGCCTCATTAGCCTGGAGTAATCGAGCACAGATAAAACTGATCAATGCTATTGAATAGTGTATGCAATCAGAAGAATGCATGTTATAATCCCCTATGGAGACTAAAAAATTGTGTAAAAAAATATAAATAAAAAAGTTATGTGAAGTAATAGTTTGTTTCAACCATTTTTTTTTTAATAGCCCTGTAAGCAGGGGGGGATAAAAAATAAGTTATAGGGGGGTCAGAAGATGACAATTGTAAACATACTAATTTTGATGCATGTAGTTATATTTTTTCTTAAGTAGTGAAATAAAATAAATTGGGTATCCTTGTAACCAAATGGACCTACAGAATAAACATAATGTGTCATTTTTTACCAAGAAGTGCACTGCATAGAAACTGAAGCTGCTAGAAAATTACAAAATGGTATTCTTTCCTTCAATTTTGTCCCACAATTTTTTTTTGGTTTCACCAAAGATGTTGTGGTGAAAGAACTGATTGCATTACAAAGTACAATTGGTAGCGCATTAAACAAGCCCTCGTATAGGTCTGTGGGTGAAAAACAAAGAGTTATGATTTTTAGAAGGTGAGGAGGAAAAAAAGCTAAACTACAAAAACAGAAAAACCCTGAGTCCCTAAAGTGTTAAGTATGATTTAGTTTTGTTTTTTGTTTTCTTTTGTTTTTTTACATACAGGTTCCTAAAAATCTGATTTTAAAAAGATTATGAAAATTTGCTGCTAAACTTATGAATCTTAACACCTTAAAAAAGTAAAAGCATGTCAACATTAAGTATACCATTACCCAAGACAATAAGTTGGAGACATGTCCGATTTGAAAAATGATCCTTTGTCATAAAGGCCAAAACAGTCCAAGGCATGAAAGGTGTTAAAAACAAACTGTTAGGGTACGTTCACACGAGCGGAACCACAGCATATTTTATGCAGTGGATGCGCCGTTGAAGGACCCCTGCAAGATGGCTTTACAAGTGCCTGCTTGGAGTGGCAATACGCCGCTACAAGCAGACACACTGCTTATGTGCAAGTAGCAGCACGCATGCGCAGTATACTCTCACATCGCAGCTGCTCTCTGTCTAACTCATGAAGCAGGGGGAGCGGGTGTGATGTGTGCGAGTACACCACACATATGCGGCGACTCGCACATCGCTTCAGTGTGCCTGCTCGTAGCGGCACATGTAAAGCCACCATGCAGGGGTCATTCAGCGGCGGATCCGCTGTGTAAAATTTGCTGTGGGTCTGCTCGTGTGAATGTACCCTTAGATACCACGCGTTACCCGTGTTGCAGTTACTTTGACAAAACCAGCCTTAAAAGCAGTTAGAAAGTACTTCAATTCCTAGGTGACCTAGCAGTGTAATTCAAAGCTTTAGGGCTCTTCGGCAATGTTACACACAACTTTTAGGGTTATTGGCCGACATTTATCATTGTATTTAGCTTTTTTTTTGTTTTGTTTTTTGTTTGTTTTTTTTAGACAAAACAAAGCACTGAGCCACTGAAAAGTCTCTAAAACTACACCAGCCCAGACTTAGCTTAGCTTTTTGGTGAAAATGTGTACCTGCACAAAATTCATTAAATGCTCTGCGACCATTTAATAAATGGGGTTCTCCTACACATTCCCAGAACACACACACAAAAAAATTAAATTTAATAAATAAATAAAGTGTAGAAAAATGCTTCACGTACACCTACAATGATAAATGCCCCCATTGAGTTCAGTGTTCTTTTACAACTTATTTGCTCAAAACCAAACTTTCTGACAATGTTCAGCAAACCTCAATAGGTATTAAAAGAAAACGGTCACCTGTTCCCCCACACTATAACCCGGGTGATGCGGGGTCTTGGACTGCTATACCTACCTGCAGTCCGGAGCCCCGATCCCCCGAAGGTCCCACTCTTCTTGCGCTGAATTGCGCTTTGAGGTGGGCCCGCCGGCTAGATTTGAATATTCTTAAGCGCTGGTCACGTGAGCGCTCGTACCTGCGGAAACCTAATAACTACGTATAAAATATATCAGGGGGCAGTGAAGAGATTTCTCCTATTACCTATTTATACACAGGAGTGTATCTGTATTAAATGGGCACTGTCAGATAAAAAAACTTTTTATATGTTGTACATCTTGGTAAAGCAGAAGTTTTTCTAATACACTTCTTTAAAACTAACATTACAGAAAACGGTCTTTGAAAATCTCACCACTAGGGATCTCTATACCTCCTGGGACACTGTTGAGTCCCACAGCAGCATGAGCATGTCCAAGGGTCATGGGCACAAGATGGTTGAGTGACAAGGCTGCAGGAGGAACAGTATATGCTGCAACACTGCTGTAACAAAGTTTTTCCAAACATGTGCCTCCAACTGTTGTAAAACTACTGCTTGGACAGTCAAAGGATGTCTGCGCATGCTGGGAGTTGTAGTTTTGCAAAAGCTGAAGACCACACTGCTGAGAAAAAAAAAAAAAATAATTAAACAACACACTGTACCTCCAACTATTCCAAAACCACCAGTCACTATTACAGGACTAGCAAAGGATAATACACATGAATGACAAAGGGAAAATATACAAAAAAGTATGAATTAAAAAAAATAAAAAATTAAATCACTGTACTTTCAGCACTAAACCTTTGCACAAACTTAGTAAGTGGTAGACTCACACTAATATTATATATATATATATATATATATATATATATTATATATATATATATATATATATATATATATATATATATATATATATATATATATACACACATATATATACACACACACACACACACATATATATACATACATACACATATATACACACACACACACACACTTAAAAGGGGTATTCCAGGAATTTTCTTCATTTGACTATGTTCCAGGGGCTGTAAAGTTGGTGTAGTTCATATTATATAGTGTCTGTACCTGTGTGTGACGGTTTTCTCGCAATTCTTCTGTGATTTTCACTCCAATATTTATTTTTACCAGCATACAAAATGCCTGTTTCAGGTGTTAGAATGGATGCAGCTCATTTATGTTTCAGTTTCAATGCGTGGGGTGGACAAAACTCTAGAAATACACAAAGAAAAAGGTCGAGCTCCCAGAAGGAAGGATTCCTTTGGTAAAATTTTTAACTTCAATTTAATAGATATCCATAAAAATTCTGAGAAAAATCAACAAAGGAAAACTAAACACAGACGTGTTTTGAGCTGCACACAGCTCTTAATCATGGCGATATTACAGTAGTTTCATAGTGAATGACAACCTGTGGAAGGACACTGGAAAGGGAGTTCGGCGTCTGGCGTAGGATCCGGTAACTAATTTAAGTTGCATGTAATGATAGGTATTTGAGAAATAATGGACTGGAGTATATGTGGCATGTAGGATACAGAGAAGTACTCTCCCATATGTCATGTAACTACACATTCATAACTATATCATTACGAAGAATAAAGAAATGAGTGATGTATTTACAGTGTGTCACCTACTGAAGTCATGAGAATGTAATAGAACAATATATATATATATATATATATATATATATATATATATATATATATATATATATATATTTTATTTTTTTTTTCCTTCAGATGTAAAGAATCCATGTAGCTTTATAATGCATTTTCCCATAATAGTAACATGACTAGTAGGAAGGGGTGCACGTATTCAGTGTTAGTAACTTACAATTCCGAGCTAAGTTTGGCACATGAGGAATAAAGATTAAGGGTAATGGTAAACGTGTGGTTGCGTCCCACTATATATGGGTCTATTTGGTTGTACAAGTCATACCAGTACTTTAAACCATGTATGACGACACTTAAATTAAATCAACCATATGAACCCTTTTAAGTAGGGCGTGGTGGTAAGTGTACAAAGATATGCTACTTCATATAAACTATACATGTGTCGAAACTATTTACATTAAGGTAAATATGTTTATGATGACAGAGTAAAAAGTGAAAATATTAAGAAAAACAACCAGCTAACATGTGCAGAAGATAAGTGGACAAAAGGAGGCTCAGTGGTTATCCTAGTGCACTATATGAAAAACTTACGGACGAATTGATGGATACTTTCATCTACAAAACAAATCCACTCTAGAGATGAGCGAAGTTATTTGATTACAGTAATTTGATTCGGTACGAACCTCGCGGCTCGGTGGTTGCAGACTTTAGCCTGCATGAATTAGTTCAGCTCCCAGGTGCTCCGGTGGGCTGGAAAAGGTGGATAGTGTCCTAGTAGAGTCTCCTGGGACTGTATCCACCTTTTCCAGCCCACCGGAGCACCTGAAAGCTGAACTAATTTATGTAGGCTAAAGTCAGCAACTGCCGAGCCGCGAGGTTCGTGCCGAATCAAATTACTGTAACTTCACTCATCTCTAGTCCACTCCAACCCCATGCAAACAGTGAAAACTAAACTAAATTATCTACTTTTAGAAGGTGTCTATCTGGGCATTGTTAATCAAAAAGAGAATGAGTATGGCCCAGATTTATCAAACTGTGTGAGAAAAAAAATAGAGTGATTTTCCCACAGCAGCGAATCACAGCTCAGCCAACGAGCTCCGAATGGTTGTTGTGGGAAAATTGCACCATTTCTCTCTCTCACAAAGTTTGATAAATCTGGGTCTATATGTTACTTCAGTTACCCAAGTGTCCTGTGTTTCCAAAAACACCTTTCCACCTCCACTAAGTCCCATAGTGGCTGGGTTAGATTCATTATTGGAACATACAGGTGTACATGTGTCTGGCTGGATCATCTTTTGCAACCTCTCATTACAATGTACCGTGGGATATATTAGGAATGCTAAAACACTCCTTAAGGCCAAAATGGGCTGTGTTTTTAAGGGGTTAAGGACATAGCTAATTTTATTTCAGCATTTTCGTTTTTTCCTCCTCGCCTTATATTTCCATCCACAGACCCATAAGAGGGCTTGTTTATGGCACGACCTATTGTCCTTTGTAATTACATCAACCGTTTACCATAAAATATGTGGCACAAAAAAAGAAAAAAAAAAAAAGTGTGGGGAAACTGAGAAGAAAACTGCAATTTTGCAAATTTTGGAGGGTTTCATTTTCACACTGTACTCTTTATGGTAAAAATAACAGTTTATTCTGTGGGTCAACACGATTTAACTGATACACATGATTAACATACTCTATTATTGGACAGCTTAAAAAAATCTCAAACTTTTTAAACAAAATTATTATGTTTAAGATCACTATTTTGAACATCTATAACTAATTTTTTCTGTATACGGGGAGCAGTAAGTATGCTAATTTTTGCACCATGATCTGTACTTTTTGCAGATGTAACTTATTTGCTTTTTTTGGGAATATGATGTGACAATGATCCTGTATGGTTAACTGCGTAAACGTAAAAAAAAAAATGATCAAGTTGTTAAAGTTCAGACATTTACGCATGAGGCAATAACAAATATGTTTTTTTTTTTATAAAAGCTTTTTGGGATAAAAAAATAAATTTTGGAAAAAAGGGGCTCTAAATTTTTTTGGGGGAAGGTTTTTTTTTTTTTTTTTTTTTTAAACACACTTTTTAGGTGCCCATAGGCGACTATTTATAGCAATCAATATATTGCATATACTGAACAGTGCTATGCATACGCATCCGTATTATGGGCGATCTTCTCTGGTCTGCTCGATGTCAGACCAAATAAGACGATCCCCAGGATGACGGCTGGAGCAGGTAAGGGGGACCTCCGGCCTCCATGTTGGATGACCGGATCCCCGTGGCAGCGCCACAGGTGATCTGATCATCCAGTTTAACGACTGCTTTGCTGCAGAAGTCTGCCATTACCAGCAGCCTGGACCTGCCATACATGATGCGAGCACCTTGTACAGGATGTAAATGTATGTCCTGGTGCGTTAAGTAACAGGGCATCAGGATGTACATTTATATCCTATGTTATTAAAGGGGTATTCCGGTGGAAAACTATTTTTTTCATATCAACAGGCTGCAGAAAGTTTAATAAGTTTGTAAATTACTTCTATTAAAAAAAACTTAATCCTTCCAGTATTTATAAGCTGCTATACACTACAGAGGAAGTGGAGCTGTACTTTTCTGTCTGACATCAGTGTTCTCTGTCGACACCCCTGTCCATGTCAGGAACTGTCCAGAGTAAGAGCAAAAAGCAGTGTGGTCAGACAGAAAAGAACAACTCAACTTCCTCTGTAGTGTACAGCAGCTGATAAATACTGGAAGGATTAAAAAATATATATTTAATAGCAGTAATTTACAAACATGTTAAAGTTTCTGTAGCCAGTTAATATGAAAAAAAAAAAAAAAAAAAGTTTTCCACCGGAGTACCCCTTTTCTATCAATACGTTCAGAAATTTAACACTACTCATGATGATATTTGGCCACCTGTATACAATTCAGCCTACAATATGTAGGCTGCGCTACTAGAAAACTAAAAAAGAATTGCTGAACACCTCAGAAGTATACATAGTTCAATCCACCCGATCCACTTCTCGTCTTTCCCGACATCCATGAATCACATGCAGGGGATCCATCCATGACACAGGTGGCTGGCATAGAACGTGTCCATCAGCCGCATACAGGCGGAGATTGGACCCGTTTAGTACAGAAACAAGGCATTTTGGATCTTCTCTTTGGATTCTCCTGTCCCTAACAGGTTCAACTACAGAAATTATCTCATTTTTGCTTTGCACATTATATATAGAGTAGTTAGGAGTAGCCATATTAGAGAAATGCTTATGACTTGATAAAGGGAGGAATCCCGAAAGTGTCAGTTAATTACGTGCACCCTTTCCTACTAGTCATGTTACTATTATGGGAAAATGCATTATAAAGCTGCATGGATTCTTTACATCTGAATAATATTTATATATTATATATTATATTATATTATATTATATTATAATATATATATATATATATATATATATATATATATATATATATATATATATTCAAAAAAAAGAAAAAAAATGTTGCAGTATCTTAATACCTTTTTTATTGGACTAAATTTTGTAGAGGCAAACTTTCGGGATTCCTCCCTTTATCAAGTCCTAAGCAAATCAGCAAATCTAAGCTCACAAGCAGAAGACACAGGTTAGATCTCACAAATATTCAGGGGTTAAGAAAATAGATGTGGAGAATTCACACTAAGATGGGCCATAAAGTGTCCGGCTATAGGAACAGACTAAATAGATAAGGATGAGAAAAAGGGAGAGGGAGCAGGTGAGACACTGTAATTAATCAGGACAAAGTGAGATGCAAAGAGAAGACCGTACAGCACAGGTTATAAGAAGTTTTGAGAGAGATAAAAAGCTCAAATCCACAGTCCTCTGATTTTGGAATAAAAAACAGTATCATTTTAGCTTCAAATGTCTGTCTTGTGTGTTTTTGAAATTTCCTTCTTGATTGTAAGGTCATGTATGGAGTGGCTTGTTTGGGTAAAATGATGTCCAACTGGGGTGCAGTAGTCATTTTCTTTACGGCGGTTTATGGAATGTCTGTGTGGATTCATCCTTTCGTTGCATTTCTGGCCCAGCTTCAAATGTCTTTCTCTCATGTGTTTAGCTTCAAACAAAAGTCAACGAAACTCAACGAAAGGATGAATCTACACAGACATTCCATAAATCGCCATAAAGAAAATGACTACTGCACCCCAGTTGGACATCTTTTACCCAAACAGGCCACTCCATACATGACCTTTCAAAAACACACAAGACATTTGAAGTTAAAATGATACTGTTTTTTATTCCAAAATCAGAGAACTCAATGTGGATTTGAGATTTTTATCTCTATCAAAACTTCTTATAACCTGTGCTGTACTGTATTCTCTTTTACATCTCACTTTGTCCTGCTTAATTACCAGTGTCTCCCCTGCTCCCTCCCCCTTTTTCTCATACTTATCTAGTTGGTCTATGTTCCTATAGCAGGACAATTTATGACCTTAGTGTGACTTCTCCACATCTATTGTCCTAACCCCTGCATATTTGTGAGATGTAACCTGTATCTTTTGCTTGTGAGCTTAGATTTGCTTTGGACTTGACAAAAAAGAGGAATCCTATAAGTTTGTCTTAAAAAAATTCTGTTAGTCCAATAAAAAAAAAAAAAAAAAAAAAAAAAAAAAAAAAAGGTATTACAAGATACTGCAACATTTTTTGGTTTGCATCTGCATCACTGGACTAATACGACTTCAGTAGGTGACACACTGTAAATCCGTAATTCATTTCTTTATTCTTCATAATGATATAGTTATGAATGTGTAGTTACATGACATATGGGAGAGTACTTCTCCGTATCCTACATGCCACATATTAGGGATCGACCGATATCGTTTTTTTTAGGGCCGATACCGATAATCGGTGGAGGTTAGGGCTGATAGCTGGTAACTTATACCGATATTCCGGTATAAGTTATCAGCTATTTATCCCCCCCTCGACACCGCTGCAGAGCATAGATTTAAAGCGGGCGCTTTAAATCAATGCACTGCGATGGCTTTTGCGGTGCCATAGGCCGCCGCCGTCACCACCCGCTTCTCTCCCCCTACCTGTCAGGGTGGTCCGGGCCATTCATCCTTCGTTCCTGTAGTGTCCGGCGGCATTACGGGTGGAGGGTGCACCGGTCCGGGCTGTCCTTCTCCGGCGGTCATCTTCTCCACTCCGGGCAGGCTCCAGCCTAGTACGCTGCATAGACGCCGCTACACAGTGACGCTTGTGCGCAGCGACGCACCTGATGTTACGGCGTAGCGACGTCTATGCAGCGTACTAGGCCGGAGCGGAGAAGATGACCGCCGGAGAAGAAGGACAGCCCGGACCGGTACACCCTCTACCCAGAATGCCGTCGGACACTACAGGAAGGGAGGATGGATGGCCCGGACCACCCCCATTACGGGTAAGTTTAATTTTTTTTTATTGACTCGGAGGGTGGGGGAGGGGCCCAACCAGGTATAGCGGTATGGGCAAAAATCCATACCGGTATACCACCAAGCACTACGGGTGGCGGTCGCGGTGCGGTGGGGGCGGTGCATTATCGGCTTATCGGCAAGGTAATTGCCGATACCGATAATGCCCAAAATCGTGATTATCGGCCGATATCCCTACCACATATACTCTGGTCCGTTACTTCTCTTATACCATTACATGCAACGTAACTTAGTTACCGGATCCTACGTCAGATGCCGAACTCCCTTTCCAGTACCCTCCCACAGGTTGTCATTCACTATGAAGGTATATAAACGAGCACTTGTTACTGTAATATCACCATGATTAAACCCTTAAGGACCAGACCAATTTTATTTTTTTCGTTTTTTCCTCCTCGCCTTCTAAAAATCATAACTTTTATATTTCCATCCACAGACCCATATAAGGACTTGTTTTTTGCGTCAACAATTCTACTTAGTAATGACATCACTTATTCTACCATAAAATGTACGGCGCCACCCAAAAATTATTAATTTCTGTGGGAAAATTGAAAAGAAAACCGCAATTTAGCAAATTTGGGAAAGTTTTGTTTTCATGGTGTACACTTTATGGTAAAAATGACATGACATGTTTTCTTTATTCTGTGGGTTAATATGATTAAAATGATACCCATGATATATGCGTTTCTATAATTTTACTATGTAAAATTACTATGTATGGAATTGCCCTATTTTGACCCCGGATAACTTTCTCATTTTTCACCGAATACGGGGCGGTATGAGGGCTCATTATTTGAGCCATGATCTGTATTTATCGGTACCACTTTTGCTTAGGTTTTACTTTTTATAAATTTTTGGGGGAATAAAACTTGACAAAAATGCAGCAATTTTGGACTTTTTTTTTTACATTTACGCCATTCAGTGTACAGGATAATTAACAATATATTTTGATAGTTCAGACTTTTACACATGCAGGAATACCAAATATGTTTATTAATTATTTTGTTAAGCTTTTTTGGAGGTAAAATGGGAAAAACTGATTATTTCCGTTTTATTGGGGGAAGGGATATTTAATTTTTTTTTAAAACACACTTTAATAGTCCTATAGACTAATAGACTATTTATAGCAATCATTTGATTGCTAATAATGTTCAGTGCTATGCATAGGGCATCAGTGTTATCTGTGATCTTCTGCTCTGCTCGATCTCAGACCAGACCCCTAGAGATGGACAGAGGCAGGTGATGGGACTGCTTTCTGCCATTATGGATGATCGGATCACAGTGGTAGTGCTGAGGGCGATCCGATCATCCATTTAAAGCACCGCACTGCCGCAGATGCCGTGATCTGTATTGATCACGGCATCTGAGGGGTTAATGGCGGACATTGGCGCGATCACGAATGTCCACCATTACCCGTGGGACCTGGCTGCTGATAGCAGCTGGGACCTGCCGCGCACACCGGTCAGGTGCTCGCGGTCATGGCGGAGCGTAAATGTATGTCATGGTGAGTTAAGTACCACGGCACCATGACGTTCATATACGTCCATTGTCGTCAAGGGGTTAAAAGCTGTGTGCAACTGGAAACGAGTCAGTTTCATTTTCTTCTATTGATTTTTCTTTGTTTGTCTGGATTTTAATGCATATCTATTAAACTGAAGTCTTACATTTTACCAAAGTAATCCTTCATTCTGGGAGCTGGACATTTTCCTTTTTGTATGTCTATTGAAAACAGGGTGCATCCCGCTCAGTCTGAGTTCTTCATATGTATCTTCATGGATTGGTCCTAGGAACATGTTTCACATGGGGTGGTGAGCTGAGGTTTTTTTTTTTGTTTGTTTACTAAGGATTTTGTGACCTTTACTAAAAAGTATACAGTTTTTATAACATTGTAGTCAATGCAAACTTTATGAGGACACAATTGCACATAGTTGTCAGTTTTTAAGACATATGTTTTCCAAATTAAAAAAAATAAAAACTTACTTAAAACAGTAAGGCAAAATCTTGATGTGAATGTAGCCTAACACTGAGACCAAACACAAACTAAGAAGGATAGACCGCTCACCCAGGAGTCCCACACCTTCTGTGCATGGATCCACCAGCCCCGCTTCTGGCTCCAATCAGGAACAATAGAAAGTACGTACAACACCAGGATGCGGTAAAAACGGGTACTTTATTAGTAGAAGACAGGTTACATTGCACGAACACCTGACGCGTTTCGCACTGTTGCGCTTAGTCATGACTAAGCACAACAGCACGAAACGCGCAACAGCACGAAACGTGTCAGAGGTGTTCGTGCAATGTAACCTGTCTTCTACTAATGAAGTACCCGTTTTTACCACATCCTGGTGCTTGACGTACTTTCTATTAACACTGAGGCCAAGGTCTAAGCTGCTGTTTCAAGATGTGCTGGTTAAAGAGGAGTTATAAACATGCGTTGAAAGTCCCTGTAAGGCCGCTTTCACAAGGCAGAATTTGGGTAGAATGTCCACACGGAAAACACGTGCAGACACCCCACACACTTGCATGATCCGGCATGCGCTAGGACTCTGCTGCAGTGGAATGTCCATGCGGAGTATTCGTGCGGTGATTCTGCACAAATTCCACTATATGATCATACCTTAAGTGTTCCTTTTCCTTACACTGTGGGGACTTCAGATTCAGAAGGTTTAGAGGGAGTTTCATTTTAATATTTACTGTACTGCTGCCGTCTTTTTATCTGTGCTATCCTCAATACTAAGATGTTCTACATGTGTGCAATTGCTATCCAGTGTACATCTGGCTCGATGTATACACTCCGTGAGGTTGCATATTGCTGGGCGAGAGGTGTGTGGGTTGTTTATTTGGAAGCCCAGACGCTGGATCTAGAGGAGCAACTGGCAACATTGAGATCCATTGACAACCATGAGACGAATCTGCTGCTCACTGAGTAGGCACTTTTGGGGGTAGAGGTGGGGGAGGAGAGCAGGATGGAGGTGCAGGACAGTCTGACAGCTAGCAGGGTAACTGTTAAATTGGTAAGGGGGAAATGTTCTAGCACACCCTAACAAGTTTGCCCAGTTAGCAAGTGAGGGGGAATGTTAGTTGAAAGTTAGCAATGCTGCAGCAAAACACTGCCTTGGACAGTCAGGGAGGTGTCTGCTCCAGTAAGGAGGGAAGGAGTAGTTAAGGGCAGACAAGTGCTGGTAGTGGGGGAACAGAATTCCTGAACAGTGTGTTGTCTGCCGGGAGCTTTAGTTTGGCACATCACGGATCAGGTGGACAGATTACTGGGAGGGGCTGGAGATTATCCAGCTGCCACAGTGCACATTGTCACCAAGGACAAAAAGTAGAAGTAGGTGGAGTGTCCTTTAAAATGATTGCAGGGATATAGGCAACAAGCTCAAGGCAAGGACACTTTCTGAAATATTACCAGTATCACGTGCCACACAAGAGAGGCAGTGAAAGATTAGGGAAGTAAACAAGCGGCTCAGAAATGTATGTAGGAAGGAGGGGGTTTGGGTTCATGGAGAACTGGTTCTTTGCTGTTACAGGCTCTTCAGTAGGGACGGGCTGCACCTCAATGGGGAGGGTGCAGTTGTGCTGTGGTAGATGGCTAGAAGGATGGAGGAGTGTTTAAACTAGGGAATTGGGGGGGGGGCTTTGGTTAGGTGAGAGTGGAGCGGCGAGAGGGTTAAGAACTGTCATAAGCGATAAGAGCAACAGAAATAGAATTTCACCACAAAATTTACGGTGAAACCAGAACAAAAATATTTGTGGTGCAAAATTTGAAAAAATACAAAAAAGATAAATTTGGGGGGCTTCCGATTCTACGAAGTGCACTTCTCGATAAAAAAAAAATACACCATATCTTTATTCTGTAGGAAACCTAAATTTATATAGGTTTTTATTTTATTTTACCACTTAAAATTATAACTACATGCACCAAAATTAGTGTGTGTAAAATAACTGTTTTGCTTTTCTATATACAGGGATGTATGAGGGCTCATTTTTTGTGCTGTAATCTGAACATTTTATTGGTACCTTTTTTGTTTTGATGGGACTTTTTGATCGCTATTTATAAATTTTCTTAGGGTATACAAAGTGACCAAAAATATGCAATTTTGGACTTATTTTCTCCCATTTTAGACACCACGATAAACTTTGACCGTGTCATCTAAAGGGTTAATACTGGACATCAGCCCGATAGGCAATGTCCGGTATTAGCCACGGGTACTGGTTGCTGATAGCAACTGGTACCTGCCGTGCATGAAGCGCGCTCAGCCGTAAATAAAAGTCCTGCGCCGTTAAGGGATTAACAAAAAAAAAAAATAAATTATATTCACTAATGTATTTATTTTCTTTTTACTTTATTTTCTTCTTTTTACAGCCTGATTGGTTTTCATAGCCAGGAGATGGGAGGCAGCCTCCGGGCTACCATCAGAACCCCAAGATAACTTTGCAATGTGCCGATATGGAATAAAGAGATAGATAGACTTTCTGTCACCCTGTTAGGTGTTGTGGTCACAACTAACCATTAAAAAAGGAGTTCATCAGAATTTGAAAAAGTTTTAGCTGGTTGTGTGTGGTACTGCAGCTCAGTTCCATTGAAGTGAAAATAGTCAAGTTGTAATACCACACATACAATCTGAAAAACAGGTGCGGTTTAAAAAAAATAAAAATGTAGCTGTTTTTCTATCCCTGGACAACCCTTTTAACATATAGGCAGCCTGCTTGTACTACAGATTAGAAGGGAAGTGCTAGGAAGCTTGTGTTACTACTTGTACGCTCAATAAAGTGGATGTACAACAAGCCGCATGAACGGCAATTTGCTAGATGGGATTGAATAAGAATAAGTCTAGATTTAGAAAAATATGAAACCACAAATGTGAGGGTATTCATAAATTTCTGCCAGATATTTACAGTTTTTCACTGCTTGTATCTGTTGCAGTTGTAATTTCTGCATGTAATTCAAGTTCAGGTCACTCATTCTGATGTACCGTATATACTCGAGTATAAGCCGACCCGAGTATAAGCCGAGACCCCTAATTTCAACCCAAATCCCAGGAAAAGTTATTGACTCGAGTATAAGCCTAGGGTGGGAAATACATCATCCCCCCTGTCATCATCCAGACCCGTCATTAACATCCTCATCATCATCATCATCACCGCCTGTCATCATCCAGACCTTCATCATCATCACCTGTCATCATCCCCTTGTCATCATCCCACACATCCCCCCCTTCATCATCCCCTTGTCATCCCCCCCCCCCTTCATCATCCCCTTGTCATCATCCCCACCCCCCTTCATCATCCCACACCCCCCCCCCCCTTCATCATCCTCTTGTCATCATCCGCCCTCAGTGGTCTTCAACCTGCTGACCTCCGGAGGTTTCAAAACTACAACTCCCAGCAAGCCCGGACAGCCGATGGCTGCCCGGGCTTGCTGGGAGTTGTAGTTTTGAAACCTCTGGAGGTCCGCAGGTTGAAGACCACTGCGGGTCGAGAGTTCACTCGAGTATAAGCCGAGGGGGGTGTTTTCAGCAAGAAAAATCGTGCTGAAAAACTCGGCTTATACTCGAGTATATACGGTATATGAAATACACGCCGAAAAATATGTGCCACAAGTTCACATTGTGACCTTTATCATGTACTCCCATTGATAATAAGACATGCACTGTACACATTCTGGCATGAAAAATGCATCAGAATATGCACAGAAAAAAAAGCTGTGAGAACTACCCTTTCAGCCTGAAGAATTACGCTGGCTGAAATCTGCTTACAGTAGGAGCTGCCAAGACAGCAATTCAGTCCGGTGGAATCCTGCACAAAGAATAAACATGTTCATTTTTGGACAGACATCCATTCTGCCAGCAGAATTTCACTTAAAATTTCAAAGTGTGCACAGAGCAGCAGAATCCCATTAAAAACAAAAGGATTCTGCTGCAAGTGGATTTCCACTGATTGAATGTCTGCAGAGTTAACGAGTCCTTTATCTGCTTACCTGCCGTAGAAGGGAATTCTGGCTTTTGTAGCATTCTGCTTCAGCTGGTCAAATGCTCCTGCAAATAAAATTTCGTTTATTTCAATGGGCACCATAAAATGTCCAACAGGGTGCAGAAAATACAACCAAAAAACTTTCACAATATACAAGCAAGGAAGAAAGAAGGGGTACAAAGATATAGATAGAGAGAGATAGAGAGAGAGATAACTCCTGCACACTATTCAAATAAAATTTAACAAATACATTTTATTTAAAGGGGTACTCCGCTGGTCAACGTGTTTTTCCGTTTTTAACTTAACCTATTTGTTTTGTTTCATTTCTATTCTTGTTGTTAAGCCTAGTCTATTTCCGTTCTTTGTTGTCTTTTTATCCCCCACTTTGTTTTCCTATCTTTGCTTCTATTTCCTGCTGTGCTGAAAACTACAAATCCCAGCATGCCTCATGCCTTGCTGGTTTGGGGCGGCTCCTTTTTTGCTTGTTTGTTTGTTCCACCCTTTACCCATCCTACTATTTTCCCGGGTCGGCCCCCTTATACACAGCACACTCACTAATATAATCAGCCTTGGTTGGGATACACTGGCATACACACACAAAAGTGACTACAACTCCCAGCATGAGTGATTCAGGAGTCTTCAGTCTGTGGTATAACACCAGCATGCTGCCTATGTAGTGTCCTGGGGGTTGTAGTTCACCACACCTCTATAGGGCATACACCAGTGTTTCCCCAACCAGGGTGCCTCCAGGTGTTGCAAAACTACAACTCCCAGCATGCCCTGACAACCTTTGAATGCTAGGAGTTGTAGTTTTGCAACAGCTGGAGGCACACTGGTTTGGAAACACTGGTGTAACATGATGTGTACGCTGAATAGGCTAGAACAGTGTTTCCCAACTAGTGTGCCTCCAGCTGTTGCAAATGTACAACTACCAGCATGCTCAAAGTCTGTCAGGGCATGCTGGGAGTTGCAGTTTTGCAACAGCTGGAGGCCCACTGGTTTGGAAACACTAGCACACACACACACACACACCAGGGACTACAACCTACAACTCCCAGCAGGTGTCATTCAGGAGTCCCCTCTCCCTTCACATATAGAGATCCAGTATGAGATTTCTGAGGGAAAAAAAGCTCAGACGTCTTGTCCACAAGAGATTCAGAAGATTCAGAACATGGTGGATGATAGTAAAAGAAAATCCTCTGAACTACAGAACTTCCTGCCCAACAAACAGGTAAGAAAAACAAATACATGCTGCCAAAATATATAACACATGTATATTGCAAAAAAACTAAACTTACACAGAAGATGCCATATAGTCAAAAAAGTTTACCACCGGAGTACCCCTTTAAGCAAAATCAATTACAAAACACAGGCATGACAATACAAAACATGTAGTAACAACTTCACTACTGATGAAAATGAATTGAGGGCTACACCCTAAAGCAGCACCTGTATGATAGCATTTTCTAAGCGTATAAAAAATAATTTCTCATTACCGAGTTGTGATATTTTTGGGGGGACTGTTTATATTTGTTGCAATTCGTTTTTGTTTTTTTACTTTGACCTAGTTAAGTGAGGTAGGCTTTGATTCATTGTAGGACACTTTTGTAAACTAGTACCCAAAGTCAAGGTCATAAAGGTCAATTAATAAAGCAGAGACAAATAGATGAATGCCCAATGTCCTACCAACTTTGCCTGGCCAATATATGTTTCAAATAGATCATAAAGCATAGTAGATTATAGGAGGTAAATAGAATGCCCAAACAAAATGTGAACCAATCTATACACGCTTACTGATAGGGTTTCAAAAGTACAATGGGGACACAGTTTTGTAATCTCTGTCCAAAGTGACAGCTGCAGCACTCACCTGCTCTAAATGTATCTGCACATATCAAGCAAGTCTTCCACCCTTTTCTCTGATAGTAATATGCCAGCTACAAATAAATAAAAATACAAATTTGTTGTTATCACAATAGACTTAATCCCTTAAGGACATAGCACATTTTAGCCTTAAATGGGCACTGTCACCAACTTTATTTTTTGATATGTTGTAGTACTTATGTACTACAACATATCTCTAATATATTGTCATTTTTTGGAGGATTATCAGGGTGAAATTGACGTTTAAAAACCGGCCACTAGCGATGAGCGAATTTACAGTAAATTCGATTTGTCACGAACTTCTCGGCTCGGCAGTTGATGACTTTTCCTGCGTAAATTAGTTCAGCCTTCAGGTGCTCCGGTGGGCTGGAAAAGGTGGATGCATTCCTAGCAAAGAGTCTCCTAGGACTGTATCCACCTTTTCCAGCCACCGGAGCGCCTGAAAGCTGAACTAATTTACGCAGGAAAAGTCATCAACTGCCGAGTCTAGAAGTTCGTGACGAATCGAATTTACTGTAAGTTCACTCATCTCTACCGCCCACTAGGGGTCACCCTCCTGAAAAATTTTGGCCTGGCAATTAGTCCTTTTTCATCTAGGCTGCTCTCGCTCCCTGCCTGTCAATCAAACAGGTGGGAGCAAGCACATTGGCTCCCCGGCTGGGAGGCCACTCCTCCCGCACATTTAGTCGCCGCCGCTGTCCCTGCACGCCCGCTGCCGGACTCTGCAGTATCTGTAAGTATAACGGAGGGAATGGGGTATCCGGGGGGGGGGGCCGCATGGCACTAACTTACAGTTTATCTACACAGAGTGCCTCCAGCTGTTTCACTACTACAACTCCTAGCATGCCCTGACAGTCAATAGATGTCAGGGTAAGCTGGGAGTTGTAGTGGTGAAACAGCTGGAGGCACCCTGTGTAGATAAACTAAGGGCATAAGTGTTGTCCCCAGCAGGCATCAGTGACGTGGTGCCTGCTGGGGAAGTCTGCCTGGTAGTGAGCACACTACCAGGCAGACAAAGTTATTTTTAATATAGTAAAAACAAGAATTTAAAAGAAGGAAGGGGGTTAGGTTTAGATTGGCAATAGGCAGGGACAGAAAAAAAAAATATAGAATGGTGGGAGCTACCCTTTAAGGACAGAGCAGATTTTCAATTTTGCATTTTGTTTTTCCTCCTCCCCTTTTAAAATTCATAACTCTTATTTTTCCACCTACAGACCCATATGAGGGCTTGCCTTTTGCAATGACATCTTTCATTTCACCATAAAATTTACCACAAAACCAAGTTATTATTTGTGAGTGGAAACTTATTAGAAAACTTAAATTTTCCAACTTTTGGTGTTTTTTTTTTTTTTTTAAATGAAAATTCTTATTCTGTAAGTCAGTCAAATTAAAACAAATACCTAGGTTATATAGTCTTTTACTGTACTAAATAAAATGTAGCATTTTAATTTTAAATAAAATTGGTACGCATAAAATTGTCTTTTACTGATCCATTTAACTAGGGATGTCCCGATACCATTTTTTAAGACCTAGTATGAGTACCGATACTTTAATTCAAGTACTTGCCGATACCAATCGCGAGTACTTTTATTTTAATGGGAATCTGACACCAGGGTGGCTCAGTTTCTGGCGCTGCTTACTGTGCTGATATGTGGGTCCTTGTTGTGTACAATGGAGGCGGCTGCTGTAGTATGAGCAAAGATTTCTCTTCTCCATTGGGCAGAACAGGGAATTTGCATTGGCGGCGAGACAGATGTCTCCGGAATGATTGCGCTGATGTTCACTGCATCTACCTATAAGTTGAAGTTAGTGCAGGTGACTCTGCTGTAAGATTGCCTTTAATAGTAGGTATCATCCCCTTTATAGCTGCAGACATTAGTAGCAGCACTCCTGTAGATATTAGTAGCAGCCCTCCCTTGCAGACAGCAGCCATCCCCCCCCCCCACCACATAGACATAAGTAGCAGCCTCCCTGTAGACAGCACCCAACACTCCACCCCCCCCCCGTGAGTTGCTCGCCTGCGGTTGTGCTCTGCGGGTGTTACCGCTCCGATGCCCCGTTCCCCTGTCCGACTCATGGCATCCTATGGAGGAGCATGTGACATATGCTTCCTCCGTAGCATTACACTGGGCACAGTGGAGTGACGCGTGTGTCACATGATCCTCCATAGGACACCATGATGCAGATTGGAGAACGGGGCAGCAGGTATAGGATTTGGAATCAGGGACATTGAGAAAGTCCCCAATACCATGCAAATGGATAGTATCGGCCCTGATACCGATACTAGTATCGGTAACTGAACATCCCTACCTATAAAACCTTTTTTTCCCGTATTCAGGGATTTATGAAGGCTCATTTTTTGTGTTGTGATCTTCAGTTTTTATTGGTTGTTTGAATGGGACTTTGATACTTTTTTTTAGTTTTTCCCCCCATATTATTTGGGGATAAAATGGGAAAATATGTTTTTTTTTTTTGTTTTTTGTTTTTTTATTAGGGGAGGGGGTTTTATATAAATTGCACAAAACTATTTTACACACTTTTTAAGTCCCCCCATAGAAGACTTTTATATACAATCATTATATTGTATTAACTGTATAATGCAACGCCTATGGCTTAGCATTACACAGTGAGATCATCGATCCACAGATATAGCCTGGCTAAGCCAGGCTACATCATTAGATCAGCAGCAGGTGGTAAGTAAGGGGACCCTCCGGCATTTTAGCTCACTGAATCCCCATCATGTCACGAGGCTTCGGTGAGATCCACTGAGCTACAAAAGTACATTCATTTTCACTTTAGATGCCATGATCAGCATTGATCATGTTGTATAAAGGGTTAATTGCTGCATTTCATTAGCACTGAGTGTCTGACTACTGATAGTAGCTTACACTCACTGCTCTGAAGTGAGCACAGCTCCTACACTCACTTCAAATCCATTTAGACATCAGGGCGTACATGTACACCCCGTTTCCTTATGTACCAGGACACAAGGGTTTACCTGTACACCTTATGTCCTGAACAGTTTAAAAGATAGTTTACTAGGTACAAGCACACTGTTTAGTAAAAGTAGCTGTATCTTACCTTTGAACAAGTTGTTGTCTTTCCACTTCCTTGCAATCCTACAAACATTATAACATTTGGTTTTCCTTTTGTAGGGGTCCATGCTTTTACACCAGGATCTACCAGCTATGAAAGAGTTTAAATAACGTTAAAAGAAAAAACTAAAAATAACTTTCCACGCTACAAAATTAACAAACTTTTTAAATAGTCTTTATTAAAATCTCCCACCTAGAAATCCATCAAGCATAACCAAAATCAAGGGCCTAAAAATTACTAAATGCCATTCAAACATACATCAAAACACATCAGACCACAATCAGCTTATTTATTAAATAGTCACAAACAACAAGATCAAAAACATTGAAAATTGAAGTAGCAATCTCCAGACAGAACATACATGTAGTAAAAGGTGTACAAAGGGAAAGAAAATAAGTACTGATCTCAACATAGCAATAAAGAGAAAGAAAAAGCATGTGTATTACACAGTCCGTTTTTGTCACACACTATAAATTTGCTGCAAAAAAGTTATATATATGATTGCAAGGACATAAATGTGTGGCCAACGACTCACATAAAACATGCAGTATACAGGCTACCAGTAATAGACAAATCCAGACCCAGTAAGATACAGATCTTTTGACAGCTAGACATGTCAAATCAAAAAGATCAAAACTGAGGAGGCTACCAGACCAAAAAGTAAAAAAGTGTTACTAAGCTAGAGTCCAATAGATAAACAAACATCCATTACACAAAAAACTGCAAACATGCTAGCAAAAGCACCCACCACCTGAGCACACACCACTACACCATTTCACTTCCTGCATCGTCAGGGGTCCCTTTATTTTCCTTGCTCCCACCCATGTATATGTATTGTCTTGAGATTGCTACCATTAGACTTTCTATTCTACTCTCAGTGCTAGAGATAGGAACAAGGAGAGAAAGGAAGTTTTACGCAGAAGCTCTAAGTATCGACAGAGGTGAAAACACACTTGAAAAGCTGCTCACACAAGCTGTAGACAGGGAGAAAAGCACACAAAAGGCAGTATTACATGGGATGTGTATGAGTGTAGAGACAAAGCAGAGCAACCACAGAAACCTCTTAAGGCATCAACCTCTAATCCAGCATTACAAGACGCATATAGCCCTTTCATTTACATTTTGGGATTTCCATTTAAAGGGGTACTCCGCCCCTGGCATCTTATCCCTATCCAAAGGATAGGGGATAAGATGTCAGATCGCCATGGTCCCGCTGCTGGGGATCCCGGGGATCGCCGCTGCGGCACCCCGCCATTATTACTGCACAGAGCAAGTTTGCTCTGTGCGTAATGACGGGCGATACAGGGGCCGGAGCAGCGTGATGTCATGGCTCCGCCCCTCATGACATCATGGTCTCGTTAATGCAAGTCTATGGCAGTGGGCGTGACGACCGCCACACCCCCTTCCCATAGACTTGTATTGACGGGGGCGGGCTGAGACGTCCCGAGGGGCAGAGCCGTGACATAACGATGCTCCGGCCCCTGTATTGCCAGTCATTACGTGCAGAGCGATCTCGCTCTGCGCAGTAATGATAGCGGGGTGCCGCAGTAGCAATCCCCGGGGTCCCCAGCAGTGGGACCCCGGCGATCTGACATCTTATCCCCTATCCTTTGGATAGGGGATAAGATGTCTAGGGGCGGAGTACCCCTTTAAGCTGATGCATGGGAGGACATTCTGTACATTTATTGCATTCTTAAAAAGGCAAAGGGCAGGGAAGCAGAGTTACAATACCAGACAACTCATGAACAAATGCACTGTTTCTGGAAGAAAACAGACATTTTTTTCCCTCTAATCTGGGCAACCTAGTTAATACCAATGATAAGCAGTGTATGGTATCCTATCAATGAACTTTAAAAAACGGCTGCAGGAGTTGTAGCCGTACATATTGTGCATTCACAAAGACAATTTCTGAAGCATAAATAGGAAGATTTTTCAAATCCTGTGCTGAGAAGAAGTGGTGCAGTTGAATATAGCAACTGATCAGATAGTTTCTTTTGTTTTTATAAAGGCCTCTGAAAAAGGAGCACTCATTAGTTGCTATGAACAACTAGTCAAGTATTTCTCTGCACAGAATTTTATAAATCTTCCTGTAAGATATAAAAGGTTATGGGTTATGTCTGTACATAATTAGAATTGACAATTAATACAATGCAACAACACCCTCAATACATCTCAATGGCAGAGCCGGAGATTGCCGAAGGCAGAGCTTCGGCTCTGCTATAGAGTTGTATTGAGGGGGCGTGTCGGCCGCCGCTTCGTGCGGAGGTCGACACGCCCCCTTCCCGCGGGCTGTCGGGGCTCCGTACAGGAGATCGCATGGTGCCCCAGCGGTCGGACCTCCCGCGATCTTCAACTTATCCCCTATCCTTAGGATAGGGGATAAGTTGTTCACCACTGGGTCACCACAGGACTACTCCTTTAACATATGACAAAAGATTGAGATAACTGACAGTGCTATACAATTTCACAACTTCCAAGTTAGAGCAATCTAGTGACACCACTGGACATATATAAACAGACAATACATAACAATCCTCCCCTCTTCGATAACTAATCGGGGTCAACAAATAACCCTATTTTGACAGTATGAAGAATATGACAACATAGTCTTATTTAAAGGGTCCTTTACATGTGGTACGTGATGGTGGCACGTGATTGTGGAGAAGACTGTTCCGCTTGTTCCTTGAGATCTAGAACATCAGTATGAACTGTTGGTGCCTTAGGGTTGATATACATTAGTCTACTCTGCATCTTAGTTGGTCTATGCGCCGCCTTAGAATATGGCCATCAGTAGTTCATACTTTTTAAAGACACAGATCCTGCAGTTTCCACGTCAGTTGCTGGTATCTATCTTGGTCCCATTGCATAGTTTCTAGCATAGACACTATTCCCCTGCAACCTGTACTGGAGCATGTTGATGTAGTAGAAAATTTGCCAGTCTGTGATTCCAATCTCCAACAATTCTCTTTAAAAGCTTTTTTTTAGTAGTCAGAACCATGCACTCTGATTTCCAATTTGAAGATTGATGAGAAAGATGTTGTACCTTGGTGAATGATTGTTTTCCATAAATACTCTGGACTTCTTTAGATGTAAATTGTGGCTTATTATCTGACAAATTTATCAGGTAATCCATGTGTTACAAACAGCCTTCTTAAAAAAAGCTTGCATAACAGTGGTGCTAAAGGATACTGGTACTAGCCATTTGGAAAAGGAATCAACAACAAGGTCCTTGAATTGGACCTGTAAAGTCTATATGCAATATAGACCATGGTTTTGTGGCCCCTTTCAAGAACGTGAAACAGCTTTTGTTGGAGAATGACAAGTGGTTTGACAAAGAGTTCGTTTCTTTACCCACTACTCTATATGCTCATCAGTTTTAGGACACCATACATACAGCATGCACCATAAAGAGCTTTAAGCAACTGAGTTTCACCAGCTCTGGGAATTACCCGTTAGGCTGGGTTCACACTACGTTTTGTCCCATACGGGAGCGCATACGGCAGGGGGGAGCTAAAACCTCGCGCTCCCGTATGTTACCGTATGCGCTCCCGTATGTCATTCACTTCAATGAGCCGACCGGAGTGAAACGTTCGGTCCGGTCGGCTCATTTTTGCGCCGTATGCGCTTTTACAACCGGACCTAAAACCGTGGTTGACCACAGTTTTAGGTCCGGTTGTAAAAGCGCATACGGCGCAAAAATGGGCCGACCGGACCGAACGTTTCACTCCGGTCGGCTCATTGAAGTGAATGGCATACGGGAGCGCATACGGTCACATACGGGAGCGCGAGGTTTTAGCTCCCTCCTGCCGTATGCGCTCCCGTATGGGACAAAACGTAGTGTGGACCCAGCCTTACCCAGAAGGCAAAGGCAAATTTTGTAAGCAAAGAGTTCATGCTGCTTTCGTTTAAATTAATTTGTTAATTTTGAATATGGCCACCCTTTCTAAACCCAATAAAATATTCTTGCCAAAGTTCGATCTATAGCAGTCATGCGAGCAATATCCGTAGCTCGTCATAGAGCATTGAGTGATTCCAGCATAAGAATTTCAGACATTGCAGGTACAACAAAATCAGCAGTTTGTATTGGTAAGCAGCTAAGAGCATCAGTATTGTGGATTACTTTTCCTGGCCAGTACAGGAGCTCAGCATCATATGCATTTAGCATTAAAGACCATCAAATCATTCATGGCGATATAATCTGTGGGGTAGGCCCATTATTTTTGAACAGACCCAAAATAGTCTTGTGGTCTTAGAATAGTGAAAAGTCTTCCAAATAGGAATTTATGGAAATTCTTTACTCCTGCCTCATGGCTAAATCTTCCTTATCAATCTGTGCATAGGTTTCTTTCTGTAGTACTCATTGTTCTTGAATAGGAAGAAATTGGTGCTTCCCGTCCTCCATTACCAAGGTGACTCAATTGGGATGGCTCACAGGCTAGAGTGAGGCTTGTGTAGATCATAATGCACCAATAAGTTATTGGCATCCTCAAATGAATCTCATTAATCTGGTCTAGTTCCAAACTGCATTCTTATCCAGCAATCTTAAAATGTTAAGCAACAGTCACCTTACCTTTTAGAAATAAATTGTATACATTCAGAAGACTCAAGAAATGCTTGTAATTCTGTTTTATTTCTGGGAATTGTGGCTCCACTAATTGCTTTGACTTTTTTTGCCAGTTGAATGAATTCCCAATGCATTAATACTGTATCAAAGAAATTTGACACCAAGCACCCCAAACCCACATTTTTCTTTGACCCCTTAAGGACCAAGGGCGTACAGGTACGCCTTTGCTCACTGGTACTTAAGGACCAAGGGCATACCTGTACGCCCGTGGGAAATTCGGTCCCTGCCGCATATCGGGCGGGGACCAGACCGGGGTGACTGCTGATATCGATCAGCAGGCACCCCGCGCCAATGCCCAGGGGGGGGGTCAGACCCCCAATGTAGGCGATCGCCGAAAATCGCAAGTGAATTCACACTTGCGATTTTCGGCTATTCCGGTGATGCGGGTCACGTGTGACCCACTGACCCGGAGATACAAGGCGATCGGGGGTGTAGGACACACCCCCTATCACCCTCTGTATCTATGGGGAGGTGGCGATTTAGTCACCCCCACAGGATCGCTGCTATTGGCCGGAAGGGGAGGGGTTAATGGCCCCTTCTCGCGGCTCTGCTTGCTCCCTGAGTTCATTCAGCGGCCAGAGCTGCGAGAAGGAGCCAGGGACCCCCCCCTCTGTGAAGATCGGAGCCCCTCACAGAGGAAGACCCCCCTTAGAGCAGGGAGAGAGTACAGTCCCAGGGACAGGTAGGGTTAATCACTAAAATAAAGTAAAAAATAAGTGTAAAAAAAGTTAAAATTTCCCCCCCCCCCGACCCCCTAATAGGACCTAAAGTGTCCGCCACAATTTTTTTGGTGTGACCCGGGCCCTATTAGGGATTCAGGGCACTGCATTTGGCCATTTTTTTTGTCCGCAGCGCTTTTTTATCCCCCCATACAGTTAGTTACACCAATCACACACTACATACTCACCACCCCCCTCCCCCCCCCCCCCCCCCCCCCCCCCCCCACACACACACACACACACACACGTCACCCCCCCCCCACCACCACCACAGAAAAAAAGGCGATGGCTCACCAGGCATTTTCGGCAGCGGAGGCATACGCTTTTCTTGCCTCAGACTCCAAATCTGTCAGTGAGGACGATGAAGATCATACATTCCTGAGTTCTTTATCGTCCTCCTCATCATCTAGTACTGATGATGAGTCACCTTCTACAGCGGCGGAAACGCAGCCAGGCGAGGCCACAACCCCCCCCCATGATAGTGGCCCAGTTGCCGGCACTAGTGCGAGTGGTGATGCTGCTCGTACTAGGAGTACGACCCTCCATACAAGTTTACCGGAGCTCCCTTCAGGTGAACCTGTCTGGAGACCCCCAGAGGCTTATCAGCCACGGGTTCCGGAGTTTGTTGGCGACTCCGGATTGACAATTCTGGATTCACTGAAATTTACTATTTCAGTTATTTATTCAGTGACCGTTTTGTCAATCACATGGTGGAGCAGACTAATCTGTACGCCAGGCAGTTCATCGCCCACCACCCTGATTCTGTTTTGGCCAGGCCCAATGAATGGTACGCCATTGAGGCAGCAGAGATGAGGACATTTTTGGGCCTCTTGCTGCATATGGGCCTGGTCAAAAAACCAAGTGTCAGACAGTACTGGAGCGGAGACATCCTATACCAGACCCCGCTTTACAGTATGGTCATGGCACGGAGGCGGTTTGAGGCCATTCGGAAATGCCTGCATTATGCATTATTTGGGGCCAAATTTGGGGCCAAATTTTTGGAGGCCTACGTACCCCTCAGGGAGCTCTCGAATGATGAGTCTCTTATCAGTTTTAAGGGGAGACTCATCTTCCGCCAGTATATTCCCTTGAAGCGGGCGCGGTATGGCGTGAAGCTCTATAAACTTTGTGAGTACCTCCGGGTACACTCTCAAGTTTAGAGTGTATGAGGGATGAGATTCCCGTATTGAACCCCCAGATTGTTCCCCCACTCTGGGTGTTAGCGGGAAAATCGTTTGGAAGCTTGTGCACCCTTTGCTGGATAAGGGTTACCATGTGTACGTGGACAACTTTTATACCAGCATCCCTCGGGTCACATCCCTTGCTGCCAGATCCACGTCCGCTTGTGGGACCGTGCAGAAAAACCAGAGAGGCCTCCCTCTAAATTTTCTGCAGACATCTATGCCCAAGGGTGAGTCCCATGCCCTTATCCATGAAAACCTGTTGCTGGTAAGGTATAAGGATAAGAGGGATGTCCTTATGCTGACCACTATTCATGGTAACAGCAGATCACCTGTCCCTGTGCGAGTTACCACAACACCGGTCCTCAAGCCCGATTGTATTCTGGACTACAATCGGTATATGGGGGGAGTTGAGCTTTCTGATCAAGTCCTCAAGCCATACATGGCCATGCGGAAAACACTGGTATGGTACAAAATAGTTGAGGTCTACTTGGTACAGGTTGCCATGTACAAGGCTTTTGTACCGTCCCAGTACGCTGGCAACACAGGGACATTCCTCCAGTTCCAAGAAGAAGTCCTAAAGGTCCTGATCTTTGGCGACCGGGAAAGAGCAGGCCGGACTTCCCAAGGAACTGGAGTTATAGGTGCCAGGATCGTCCCAGGCCAACACTTTCCAGGTGAAGTCCACCACATTGGAAAGAAGGGACGATCCCAGAAAAAATGCAGAGTGTGTAACAGGAGGGGGATTCGGAAGGACACCACCACTCAATGTGACACTTGCCCCGATCATCCGGGCCTCTGCATTAAAAACGGATTCCGGGAGTATTACACTTCCATGCAGTACTAAATTTTCCCTTCTCATTTTAATTTTCCATAATTTGACCCCAATGTACCAAGTCTAGAGTACATTCCAAATTTTAACACCATAAAACCACTAAATTGCCCAAAAAATAAAAAATAAAATTATAAGACCTCTGGGGGAATTTTTTTCTCTGGGTCATGGGTCACTGAGTCACTATCATCGGGGACTTTTTTTGTTGCCTCAAATGCGCAGCGCTCTCTCTCCACCTGAGCGGGGTGCGCATTTGAGGCAACAGGTTAGGTACGGCCACACACGTCACATTCCCAGAATGATGATTCAGAGCATAGGGTTTGGGGCGGGCATATTTTTTAGTTTTGGCTATGCTCTGGGTCATCATTCTGGGAACATAACCTGTTTTATAATTTTATGTCCCACTGTACCCCATTTTAGTTATTTAGTGTACCCCAGTTATTTACCCCATGTAATGCCCCTTGAGGGGGGGTCCCACTGTTCTGGCTCCATAGGCTGCAACGCAGAAGCTCAAGGCCCCTGAATGCGACCTGCTCCTCTCAGACCAGTGTGCAAGCTGTTTACGCCCAGACTTGAGGTATGTCCTTACTCCAAAGAAATGTATTTACAAACTTACGGTGACATTTTCTCCTTTTACCACTTGTGAAAATGAAAAAGTTGGGGTAACCCCCAGCATTTTAGTGTAACAAAAATCCAATTTTGAATATTTATCAAACACCTGTGGGGTGCTAAGACTCACTGTACCCCTTGTTATGTTCCTTGAGGGATGTAGTTTCCGAAATAGTATGCCATGTGTTTTTTTTTTTGCTGTCCTGGCACCATAGGGGCTTCCTAAATGTGACATGCCCCCCGACCAAAATTTGCTCTCAAAAAGCCAAATATGACTCCTTCTCTTCTGAGCATTGTAGTTCGCCCGTAGTGCACTTCAGGTCAACTTATGGGGTACCTCCATACTCAGAAGAGATGGGGTTACAAATTTTGGGGGGTATTTTCTGCTATTAACCCTTGGAAAAATTTGAAATTTGGGGGGGAAACACATTTTAGTGAAAAAAATATATATATTTTTTTTTACATAAGCAAAAGTCGTGAAACCCCTGTGGGGCATTAAGGCTCACTTTATTCCTTGTTACGTTCCTCAAGGGGTCTGGTTTCCAAAATGGTATGCTATGTGTTTTTTTTTTTTTGCTGTTCTGGCACCATAGGGGCTTCCTAAATGCAACATGCCCCCCAAAAACCATTTCAGAAAAACGTACTCCAAAATCCCTTGTCGCTCCTTCCCTTCTGAGCCCTCTACTGCGCCCGCCGAACAATTTACATAGACATATGAGGTATGTGCTTACTCAAGAGAAATTGGGCTACAAATACAAGTATAAATTTTCTCCTTTTACCCCTTGTAAAAATTCAAAAATTGGGTCTACAAGAACATGAAAGTGTAAAAAAATGAAGATTGTGAATTTTCTGCTTCACTTTGCTGCTATTCCTGTGAAACACCTAAAGGGTTAAAACGCTGACTGAATGTCATTTTTATACTTTGGGGGGGGGGGGGGTGAAGTTTTTATAATGGGGTCTTTTATGGGGTATTTCTAATATGAAGACCTTTCAAATCCACTTCAAACCTGAACTGGTCCCTGAAAAATAGTGAGTTTGAAAATTTTGTGAAAAATTGGAAAATTGCTGCTGAACTTTGAAGCCCTCTGGTGTCTTGGAAAAGTAATAACTTGTCAATTTTATGATGCAAACATAAAGTATACATATTGGAAATGTGAATTAAAAAAATTTGGAATATCCATTTTCCTTACAAGCAGAGAGCTTCAAAGTTAGAAAAATGCTAAATTTTCAATTTTTTCATCAAATTTGGGGATTTTTCACCAACAAAGGATGCAAGTTACCGCAAAAATTTACCACCATGTTAAAGTAGAATATGTCACGAAAAAACAATCTCAGAATCAGAATGATAAGTAAAAGCATTCCAGAGTTATTAATGTTTAAAGTGACAATGGTCAGATGTTCAAAAAACGCTCTGGTCCTAAGGTGTAAAATGGCCTGGTCCTTAAGGGGTTAAATTTTAAATCAAACATCTTAAAACTCTCTGTAATAAGTATGGTAGATCATCAAAAGAGGGAACAACTCATGGAAGTCCAGCTAGTAGGTCATCAAGAATTTTTCAAAAGTTTGCTGGAGCAATACATATTCCCAACTGCAAGCAAGAGGCCTCAATTGTTCTTTGTATTTAAGAATTGTTTGGGCATCAGCAGCTGTATCATCTACAACTAGTTGTTGGTAAGCTTGTGCTAGATCCAACCAAGGGTGGGTTCACAATACGTTTGTTGTGTACGGGTGCCAAATCCGGTTGGGAGAATTATACCATGGTTTTAGGTTTAGTCAGAAAACTGTATACGGGGCAAAAATGAGCCGACGAGAGTCAGCGTTTGACTTCGGTCGGCTCATTGAAATTAATGGGGTTGGGGCTGGATCAGGCTGGGATACGGGAGCGACCGGTTTTTCACTCCTCCCAATGGGGTCCGGCACCCGTACACTACAAACGTAGTGTGAACCCACCCTTAGCAAAAATTCTTCCTTTAGCTATGGTACCAAGTATCTAACAGCAGGAATCTGACATGGGTGACCTTGTAGAGCTTTGTCAATTGTACATTTATAATCAGCACAAATTCTCACTTCACCATTTGGTTTCAGAACAGGGGCAAAAAGCGTAGCCTATGTAGAGTATCTCAGATTATGGAACCTTGCGCCACTAAGCGATCAATTTCTGCATACATTTTTGCACCTACAGCAAAATTGAAGAGGTCATGTTTCATATGTATTGGCATTATATTTTTCTGATCTAGTTGAAAAAGATATTGGTGGTCTCGTGAACTTTTTAAGACAGTCTTCAAAAACAACCGAAAAGAGTCTTTAAAGGGGCACTGTCATTCTTTATGCCTAATAATAACTTTTGCAATTGGCTTCCATAAAAAAATAAAAATAAAACACATTTGTTAGTTTTTCTGCTGTATACTGGCCACCAGGGGTCTCCCTTATTAGCCAGAACACATTCAGTCTGATCAAAATCACAGATTTTGGGGTCTCCTGCACGTAATGGCAGGAGAACCAACTCAGGATGTGTTTCTCTGCACTGAGCTTGATTGACAGCTGCACAGAGCCTCACTGACATCTGCACAGACTGAAAGCTGCAAAGACACTCACTGAAAGATACACAGACTGAAAGCTGCTGCACAGAGCTTGAAGTCTTCTATTCATCACAGCACTGCAACAGTGTGAGGGCGGAAGTAGTCCCCCAGAAGGCTTCAGTGATTTCAGGCCTGCTGGTAAATGCCCAGTTTCTCCTGCTGGTAGATTGCAGTATGTGAACAAGAACAAAGGTAAGATACACAGCTTTTTAAAGCTCTGACATTTTTTTAAGGATGGGAGGAGTGTTTGGAGTAGTTAAGAAACCTGAGTTAGTTTAGAAAAGTTTATTTGGTGACAGGTACTCTTTAATGATATCCTGTATATAGTCCACTTTCACATGGTGTATTCCTGTTAACAGAATACCTAGAAGTTCAAACCAATCTACTCCTAGTAAATTTGCATGGTGACTTTTAGTGAGGGAGTCAGATTGCCTGTGTTTTGCATAGTACACATTGACATAACACTTCCTGTTTATTATAATCTGTAAGTCTAAGATCACATGGTACTATAGGACAACTATTAGTGGACCATAATAACCTAAAAGTTTCCTCACAAATCCAGGAATATTGACATCCAGAATCAACCTCCATTTTATCCTTTCAGTGTTACTTTACCATGCTTCTTATGTTCCTTTTTGGAGTTTCTATAATGTTGACAAATTCTGAGGTATATTCACTGTCATCTAATTCAGGAACATAACTAGATATATGAACTTTTGGCTAAATGGCTAAATTGTGTGCAGAGTTCTCTTTTAGGCGTTTGTCTTGTATAGGTTGTCCCTAGCAACACACACTGTATGTGGCCATGACATTTACATTGGTAGCAAGTGGCATTTTAAAATGGCAATGATCTTGTCTGAGATTTGCACTACAGCTGAATCAGCTACCCCTTTTTGGAGCTGATCACTGCAATCTTATGCAGCAGATTTATATTTGGTATTTGCACATTACCACAAGATGTCTGTATCTCTCTAGAATGAAGAAATGTCACCTCATGAGCAGTAGTAAGTTTAGTAATTTTCTTTAAAGTGCCTAATCTTTCACATCACACACAAGTCTGTCACTTAAAAGTGACCCTAGACTGTTGGTAAAATTGCAGTTTTCTGACAATTTGCACAGTTCAGTAAACTGCAGAACTTTCAACAGAAAGGTTGTTTTTGTTAAAATGGAGATGCCCAGTTTCAGAAGGATATGACAAGTTGATTGAAATGATTCTGACTGCCAAGTAATATATATTAATACTTATATATTTATATGCCATTTCTAATGCTGAAACTAGATATTTGTTAACTACTCTTAACCCATATATCAGCTTGCTATTTGCTTGCAACTAAGACAGACCTTGGAATGATGCCAGGAGGCCCAAGATGAGACGTCAGAAGACAAAACCTTTGAAGAGGATACAGATTGTATGGAAGGGCAAAAATCTGTGTTTTTCCAGTTTCAGAGTGAAAAAGCCACATAAGTGAACTTTGGCCAAAAAATAAACAAATGCTTAAATATGCTAATATATACCGAAACAAAGCTCAACTAACCTATCAAAATGTAACATGATGATTTTGACGTGATTACTAACCTCCCTTTTTTGCCAAATGTTAAAAACAATGTACTTCCATGTAATAAACAGAACTCCTTGGGTCAGCTCTTTAGCCAGTATGCTGAGAAGGAGATATTATACTAACATTCTGTCTGGTGTGTATTCCTTGTGCAGTCACTCAGCGGCATACAACAGCAGTCACTCACATTTTTAAGGGGTTATATAAAAAAAAAAAAAAAAAAAATTTCCCTGGATATCAACTGGCTCCAGAAAGTTAAACAGATTTGTAAATTACTTCTATCAAAAAATGTCCGCTCCACCTGCTCCGGTGGGCTGGAAAAGGTGTATACAATCCTAGGAGACTCTCTCCTAGACCTGTATCCACCTTTTCCAGCCCACCGGAAAGTTGAACTAATTTATGCAGGCTAAAGTCAGCAACTGTCGAGCCGAGAAGTTTATGAAGAATTAAATTACTTTAAGTTCACTCATCTACTTATTTGCTTCCAGATAAAACATCAATTTGACCAATGGTAGCCATGTTATAGTTTTAGTTTTGTGTAAACTGAGCAGGATAGTAACTGGATTTAAAGGGGTACTCCGGTGCTTAGACACCTTATCCCCTATCCAAAGGATAGGGGATAATATGCCTGATCGCGTGAGTCCCGCCGCTGGGGACCCCTGTGATCTTGCACGCGGCACCCCATTTGTAATCAGTCCCTGGAGCGTGTTCGCTCTGGGTCTGATTACCGGCGACCACAGGGCCGACGGCGTGTGACGTCACGCCTCCGCCCCTCAATGCAAGCCTACGGGAGGGGGTGTGATAGCTGTTGCGCCCCCTCCCATAGACTTGCATTGAGGGGCGGAGCATGTGACGCGGAGCACGGGGGCGGAGGTGTGACGTCACACACCGCCGGCCCCCTGATTGATAGAAATCAGACCCGGAGCGAACACGCTCAGGGGACTGATTACAAACGGGGTGCTGCGGGGATAAGATGTCTAAGCACCAGAGAACGCCTTTAAGTATTTCTCTGATCCAAGTAAACTCTGCATAATCCAAACTCAAAGTAATGCCATCCTTGTCTCCAATTGTTATGTCTTGTACTTAATTATTGATAATTAATATGATGCAACAACATTGGTATATTTTTTTTACTGGTCAAACGAGACTGAACAAAAGGGAAAAAAAAAAAAACAACACACATGAAAACAAAATATTATATTTACTGATATTGCTATACTATTTCAGAACCTCCCAGTTACATAGCCATCTAGTGGCACTTAACAGACATAACAGAAAATACATAACATTATGACTGATGAAAGCAAATCCACAGAATACCTTAACCAGTTCTTTAAAAACAGCATGCTGTATCATCTTCCTTTTATTAAGGCCAGATGCCATTTCTTCCAAGTCAATAGCTGATCTAGAAAGATGAAGATAACAAGTTTATGTACAAATCTATTAAGGTCCCTTAGTTAATTTCAATCCAAATATAGTTAGTTAAAAGGAAAACTGTCAGTTTTCTTCCCCTGCACTAACCAGCGGTACTGGCTGGTAGTGTGGGGGACACTGATCAGTTTCATGCTTACTGTGCCCGGATCTGCTGCGCCGTTCGGCCCTAATTTTCTATTTTCTTTATATTCAAACGGAATATTGATTAGCTGGGCGGCGCTGTGGCCCGGCACTGACGTCAGAGTGCCAGTTAGCACCTCATTTGAATATACAGAAAATAGAAGATTAGGGCCGAACGGCGCAGCGGATCCAGGCACGGTAAGGATCAAACTGATCAGCGTCCCCTGCACTACCAGCCAGTACTGCTGGTTAGTGCGGGGGGAGAAAGCTGACAGTTTTCCTTTACATAAATTAGCAATAAAGCACATTATTGAAGGGGTATCTGATTAATTTTTATTGCATTACTGTCCCTAGCCTGCCTAATACAACACCAAAAAAACAAAACTTTCCTGCCTCAGATATCAGGATGCTGTCACAATTGGTAACAGTGCTTTCTCTGGAAAGCAGATCAAAGGGTCTACAGCCAGGGGAACTGACAGTGCTGCCCACTAATCACTAACGGAAGTGGGACACGGCTGCAGCCAGTGATTTGCTGATTGACACTGAGAGGTCACCTCCATAGCTTCAGACGGCTCAGGGAAGCAGATTGTCAGCAGTGAACGAAGGTGGAAAATCCTGGTACTGAGACTATGAAGGAGTGGAGGAAGAGTAAATTTTAATTTGTTTTATTAGACAGGCTGGGGAAAGCAGTGCAACACCACATTTTAATGGATAACCCCTTAAAATATCAAAAAACATCTCTGAAAATATAATAAAGCCCTACTTGACATTTTCTCTTAGCTGCTTTACAAGCTTGATGTTGACATCTGCTTCCAGTAAGGCCGTGCAGACTTCTTTCAGCATAGCACTTAGCACCTAGAAGAAAATAAGAAGAGATGTGAGCATATCTGGGTGTCAGTACTATTTCCCATTTACAAATTTAAATAGTTCATAAAGTTGAAAAAAGACCAGAGTCCATTAAGTTCAACATATAACCTTAATGAGTCCCTACTGAGTTGATACAGAGGAAGGAAAAAAAAAAAACTCATACTAGAGGTAAAAATTCCTTCCCGACTCCAAATATGTCATAATAAATCCCTGGATCAACGTTCTGTCCCTATAAATCTAGTATACATAAAATGTAATGTTATTACTCTTCAAAAAATGCTAATATTTCACTGCTTTCCAAACTGGGTGCCACAACACACTGTCGGTACCAATCCACAGGTTTGACGCCTGCTGTCTGTTCGAGATCAGCAGCACAGGCCAATTTAAATCAGTGATCAGCAGTGGATGCTGCCACTGCCAAGGAGCAGAATGTGAGGACATCACTCATCCGTGACATGCAGAGGATGTCGGACCTGCTGAGATGCCGAGGCCTAGCACCTGAGCCAGCCAGAGGGCATCGGGAGACACATATGGCTCAGCAGAGATGAGAGAGGAAAGGGGAGGTGATAATGTGGCCCAGGGATTAATAAGGGGGGGGGGGGGGTGGGAATTGACACGGAGGGATCAAGAAGGGTGATGAATAAAACTGCACAGGGAGTAATAAAGGGGAATGAAGTGGCATGTGAGGAGGGGGGGGGGGGTGGAGGGAAATCAAGAAGGGGAAAAACGAGGCATGGGTTTAAGGTGGCAGCGGGGGGGGGGGGTGAGTGATGTGGAGCTATTGGGATTAAGCAGGGGAATGAAGTGACACAGGGGGTAGCAGCCACATTTGTAATGCTTTTTTGGAGTTTCATTTTTATGCTGTGCACATGGTAAAACTGACATGTTCTCTTTTACCCGTGGGTCAATACGATAATATCTTTTGTATTATCATACTACTAAAATAAACAAAAAATTAAGTCAATTTAAATTGTAAGATTGCCTATTGTTTTGAAAAAAATTAAAAAATAAAATAACGCCGGTGGCATATGAGCGCACCGTAGCATGTCCTGATGTCTCCTAGCCCCACCTGATCATCATGTTACATGCCGGATGCAGTAAGTTTGTCAATTTTTACGATTATGGAATCTCCCTTTTCTGAAAAGCAGAGCACCCCGCAGGCATTATTGATTTGTGGTCAGCGTTGAGTCCTACAGTCCATACCATGGATAGGTATAGGTGTGTACAGCTTAGCATGTAGGGCTCTCCCAATCTTATCTTCATTTTAATCACAAAATAAAATAAGCTTTTAAATTGCCCTATAATAATTTACATTTTCTATGTACAGAGCTGTAGATAAAAAAAAAATTGTATCTAGTTTTATTAACCTCTTTTCTTATATATGATGTGACAAAAATGAGCAAACCTGGAGTGTTTCCCCTTCTGAAAGGGTTACTCCACTGGCCAGCGTTCGGAAGTATAAAGTTCTGAACGCTTTTTTTGCTCTGTGGGGGTCGGCTACACCCATCGTGATGTCACGGCCACGTCCCCTCAATGCAAGCCTATGGGAGGGGTGTAACAGCCATCAAGCCCCCTCCCATAGACTTGCATTGAGGAGGTGTGGCTGTGATGTCATGAGGGGCGCGACCGACCCCACAGCATGAAAAAACAGCGTTCGGAATGCTGGCCAGTGGCCCTTTAATGGAGTTCACCATACAAAATGAATAAGGTTATATTTTAATAGGTCATACAATTTTGCACACAGCAATATCAAATATGTATTTGGCAGGCACGGAGGCCTAGTAAAGTCCAGCTGCCATAGAAACTGATGCCTGTAAATGTTTTTACGGAGATTTCGATCTCAGGCGGCACCCTGGCATTCTAAACATTTTTGTTCAGAATACTGGGTCCGGGCAGCCGTGGTCACGGTGTCACAACATGCCCCCTCCATTCACGTCTATGGTCATCGCTTGCGGTCACAGCCACCTGAACCCAGTGATGAACAACAGTTCTGCCCGGAGATAGTGGGGGTCCCAGTGATAGGACCCCCTCAATCAGACATCTTATTCCCTATCCTGGGGCAGAGGACCCCTTTAAATGGGTAAGACACCTATTACTCAGAATTAACACCACCCTTCTATGTTTTTCATTACATGTGAATAAAAGCAGGCCTCACCTCTTCATTAATGATCGTGGCATTGCTCAAAGAGCGCAGAGCAGAGGTGATCTTGCGTCCAAGGTCTGCCAAAACCATTTTGGCTGCTGTCAGCTACACAACTTAACCTGGAACACAAATTTGTAGAGAGAACATTAAATACATTATTTAAAGAAGCACTTCATAAATGAAAGTTTTGCTTACATAGTGCAGCATAGGCTACTAGATAATAGTTTAGTAGAGGTTCTTGTGTTAGCTGCTACTCCCCATGACACCTTTTCAAATAAATAAATACACACTGAAGGTAGGTTTCCACAGTATTTTCCTCACTTTTTTGACCTGAAAAAAAAACAGAAGAAAAAAAAAAAAAAAAAAAAATACAAAATCTGCAGCTTTTTAGCTTTTTTTTTGTGGAGTTTTTCTATTACCCTATGGTAGTTTTTCACTGCCTTCAGGGTACTGTTCCGTGGGTCAGATGCAGAGCGCTCTGCCAATGCAGTGTGGAGTGTAAGTTAAGTAGTGATGCATGGCATCACTACTTGCCTCTGTCAGATTTATAGCATACAGCGATGCACAGTATTAGTGACAGGAGCCGTGCCCAGCAAGAAAATACAGTAAAAAACTATTTATATAAATCGCTGGTTTACTGTAACCTTTAACTACTGCTTGTTAAGGTTTTCCTGGCTGCCAGTGTATCACGCTCAGCCCATCAAGAAAAGAGTTAGTGTTACGACATTGCAAGGTGAGTGCTCCATCATCGTACAGTGCAACAAGGGTTATTCCTTATTGACCACGGAATACAGACGCATCAAGGGAGGCAAGGCAGATGGTGCAGGAACGGGGGGGGGGGGGTTAATGGGGAGATCTGGACAGATCCTGCGCAGCGCTATATATATATATATTATATATAAAAATAAATATATATTTAATTATATCAGTTCCCTAAGACAACCTTTCACAATATATTGACCAATCCTTAAAGCCATATGCTTAACCCCTTAAAGCGTACCAGTCAGAATTTACAAAAAATAAATATATAATAAAAAATAAAAAAAAGATAGACCATGAACATCTAAAGTTTAGGTCTCTATCATCTATATTTAATATAAAAACTTTTCATTAGCTCAGTGTTCCTCCCATGTGACGTGTGCTTGGTGCGTCTGCTCATGAAGCCTTGTCCATGAGTGATCTCTTGTCTATGACTCAAGGACAAGCCTAATGCTGCTGCAGGACTGTTTACTGGGTATGGGGACCAGTAGGTATGTGGACCTCTAGTGGTGGGATTTTCAGAAGCAGTTTTCTTTAATATTCAAAAATGTTGATTTATTTTTGTGGTGTGGTCCATAAGATTAACCTAAACACCAGATATATGCAAGATAAATTTATTCAATGGCCTGCAGCTTCACCAAATAGTACACATACAAAGCTGCAAAATTAAAACACACAATATACAGTCATGGCTGCAAATGTTGGCACCCCTGAAATTTTCCTAAAAAATGAAGTATTTCTTACAGAAAAGGATTGCAGTAACATGTTTTGCTATACACATGTTTATTCCCTTTGTGTGTGTTGGAACTAAACCAAAAAAAAGGGAGTAAAAAAAAAAAAGCAAATTCGACATAATGTCACACCAAACTCCAAAAATGGGCTGGACAAAATGATTGGCACACTTTAAAAATTGTGGAAAAATAAGATTGTTTCAAGCATGTGATGCTTCTTTAAAGTCACCTGGGGCAAGTAACAGGTGTGGGCAATATTAAAATCACACCTGAAAGCAGAAAAAAGGAGAGAAGTTCACTAAGACTTTGCATTGTGTGCACCACACTAAGCATGGACAACAGAAACAGGAGTAGAGAACTGTCTGAGGACTTGAGAACCAACATTGTGGCAAAATATCAACAAGTCCATCACCAGAGATCTAGATTTGCCTTTGTACACAGTGCGCAACATTATCAAGAAGTTTCCAACCCGTGGCACTGTAGCTAATCTCCCTGGGCGTGGACAGAGGAGAAAAAAAAATGATGAAAGGTGTCAACGCAGGATAGTGCGGATGGTGAATAAGCAGCCCGAAACAAGTTCCAAAGATATTCAAGCTGTCCTGCAGGCTCAGGGAGCATCAGTGTCAACTATCCATCGACTTTTAAATGTAATGCTATGGCAGGAGACCCAGGAGAACACCCCTGCACGGAGACATAAAAAAAAGCAAGACTACATTTTGCCAAAATGAATTTAAGTAAGCCAAAATCCTCCTGGCAAAACGCCTTGAGGCCTACAAAAAGGGAAGAACACAGTACCAACAGTGAAATATGGTTGAGATTCAATGATGTTTTGGGGTTGTTTTGCTGCCTCTGGCAACGGGTATCACAAAATAATGGTCGTTATTAATAACGGGCGATAACGGGTTAAAACTGCTATTAGAAAAATCCCATAGACTATAATGGGATTTTCCAATAGCCGTTAGTGATTTTGTACCGGCCTTCTAACTGATGATTGCCCCTCTTTTTATAACGGGTGCATTTTTATATAATGTGAAAGCACCCTAAGAGAGCTTGAGCAGTTTGCAAAGGAAGAGTGGTCTAACATCCGGCTGAGAGGTGCAAGAAGCTTATTGATGGGTATAGGAAGTGACTGATTTCAGTTATTTTTTCCAAAGGGGGTGCAACCAAATATTAAGTTCAGGGTGCCAATCATTTTGTCCAGCTCATTTCTGGAGTTTGATGTGACATTACGTACAATCTGTTTTTCTTCCTCCTTTTTGGTTTGGTTCCAATACACACAAATGGAATAAATAGGTGTATAAAAAAACAGGTGTTACTGCAAATCTTTTCTGTGAGAAATACTTTTATTTCTAGAAAAATTTCAGGGGTGCCAACATTTACGGCCATGACTGTATTGCCCCTCTACATGTTTCGTTGCTACTGCAATATCCTCAGGAAGGTAATGGGCATCTGAGGACATTGCAGTAGCAAAGTAGAGAGGGCATATATACTGTGTTTTAATTTTGCAGCTGTGTGTGCATACTATTTGGTGATGCTGCAGGCCACTGAATAGCATTATCTTTTATATATCTGGGTAGTTAACGTTATGTTTATTGTAATTTTATGGATTATACCACACAGAGCTTGTGATTTTAAAGAGTTTCCACTTAAGCTTATTAATAACAAAATAACAAGTGTAATAAAACTTAAAGTTGTGCTTTATGGTTAACCCTAACCCACTCTCGGGGAGGTTTTTTATTTAAATTTTCCACCTACATACTTCTATGAGGGCTTGTTTTTAGAGTCACCAATTTTACTTTGCAATGACATCAATTCACCAGAAAATCTACGGTAAAAAAAAAATAAAAAAATTTTTGTGGGACAAAAACGTTTTTAATGTATGGGGACTTCTGCTTCTACACAGTGTACTTTTCGGTAAAAATGACCCCTTTTCTTTATTTGATCAGACAGTGAAGCAGGTAAGGGCCCTGCCGCTCTCTCAGCTTATCGGGACACAGCAGTTTTACAACGGTGGTCCCGATCAGCATCGCTGAGCAGCCGGGACTAGTCTTTTCTGACATTTTAGTTAAAAAGGGTTAATGCCAGGCATCACCGTGATCAGTGATGTCCGGCATTAGCCACAGGTCCCAGCAGCTATCACCATTCCCCTATGATGCGCTTTCAGCTCCTGAGTGCATGTCACAGAAGAGGAGCAGACAAAGATTATCGGTTTGGCCGATATTCACAAATTTTGACGTTATCAGTATCGGCAATTACCTTGCCGATAATCCGATAATGTACCGCCCCCCACCCCACCCCCATTGCCTCCCCTATCCCCGGTTTTATAATTACCTGTTCCCGGAGTCTGGGGCCCGCGCTACTTCTGGCTCCTGCTGCATCCTGCGTTACGCTGTGCAGCGCAGTGACATCCCCAACATGACGTCACCGTCAGTGCGCACAGTGACAGCTCAGGACAGGAGCCAAAAGTAACGCGGAACTCAAACCCCGGGAACAGGTAATTATAAAACCGGGGATAGGGGAGGCAATGGGGCAGCGGTGGTGGGGGCGGTGTGCTGAGCGGTGGTAGGCTGTAAGCACAACCCCCACCTGTGGATGTCCGGTCCTCATTTAGTCTGTTTCTAACCGTTTGAGTGGACACATGCACATTTGTGGACAGCTGGAGGTCATTTTGCAGGGCTCTGGCCGTGCTCCTCCTTGCACAAAGGGGGAGGTAGCGATCCTGCTGCTGGGCTGTTTCCCTCCTACGGCCTCCTCCACGTCTCCTGATGTACTGGCCTGTCTCCTGGTAGTGCCTCTACAGCTTGCATTGATGTGCCATCCTGGATGAGCTGCACTTCCAGAGCCACTTGTGTGGGTTGTTGACTCAGTCTCATGCTACCACTAGAGAGAAAGCACCACCAGCATTCAAAAGTGACCAAATCATCAGCCAGGAAGCATAGGAACTGAGAAGGGCGATCCACTTTTGAGGTATTTGGAGAGCTTACCTCTCCTACTGTGCTGCCTGTGGCGCTGAGAATGATAAAGCCTGGCAGGACCAGGCTTTAATCTATCAAGTGCAGAGCACACAGATAAATGTGGTTCTATGGAACCACATTGATCTGTATGAGGAGACCAAACTCAGGAAGTGCTTGTGGCTGCACAGAGCCTCACTGACAGCTGCACAGAGCCTCACTGACAGCTGCACAGAGCCTCACTGACAGCTGCACAGAGCCTCACTGACAGCTGCACAGAGCCTCACTGACAGCTGCACAGAGCCTCACTGACAGCTGCACAGAGCCTCACTGACAGCTGCACAGAGCCTCACTGACAGCTGCACAGAGCCTCACTGACAGCTGCACAGAGCCTCACTGACAGCTGCACAGAGCCTCACTGACAGCTGCACAGAGCCTCACTGACAGCTGCACAGAGCCTCACTGACAGCTGCATAGACTGAACGCTACACAAAGCCTCGCTGAAAACTATGTGAGCAAGAAGAACGGTAAGATGGCCGAAATGGATTTCAGTGGTTAAGGATCCACATGGGATGTTGAATATAGGCGTTTCAAGTGTGTGAGTGGTTTGTAAAAAAAAAAAAAAAAAAAAAAAAAAAAAAAAAATAAAACTCACCAAGCCAAAGTCTGTTTGTTTGTTTATTCTTTCACAGTCGGAGGTACTTGCGTGGTGAGAATTTTTGGGACCACTCCCAAAGTATTTTTTTCTGTGCTTTTGTACTATAGAGCTGATAAGGAGAGATCTCTGCAGTATGGCTTCTAACACTATATTAGAAAGTTACTTTATTAAACTTAGTGGGCCATAAAAATGAAACCTTTAAAAATTTACACAAATGCTGGTGTAACCCCTAATATTTTTTTTTTAACAAGGAATAAAAGGAGAAAAAGCTCCACAAAATGTGTAACCCTATTTCTCCCGAGTATGAAAATACCTCATATGTGGTGCTCAATGGGTGCATGGCAGTGCACAGAAGGGAAGAAGCAACATTTGGCTTTTAGAGAGAGAATTTGACTGGAATAGTTTTTGGGGGTCAAGTCACATTTATAAAGCCCCTATGGTGCACAGACAGTGGAAGCTCCCCACATGTGACACCATTTTGTAAACGACAACCCTTAAAGAATGTAACAAGGGGTGCAGTGAGCATTTACACCCCAAAGGTGTTTGACAGATTTTTGGGCGCTGGGAATCTGAAAAATGTAGTTTTTCATTTTCACAGACCACAGTTCCAAAATCTGTGGGGTCTGAATGCTGACCGCACTGCTTGTTACACTCCTTGAAAGGCGTTTCCAAAATGGAGTCACATGTGGGTGTTTTTTCACAGACCACTGTTCCAAAAATCTGTGGGGTCTAAATGTTGACTGAGCCCACCTTGTTACTTACCTTGAAGGGTGTTGTTTCCAAAATAGGGTCACATGTCACATTTCTATTTTGCGTTTGTCAGAACTTCTACAACTTTCAGTCATTGCAGTGCAAATCACCAATTTAGGCCACAAACATACGGCATGTCCTTACGGCAAAAAATGTATCCCCTATCCTAATGATAAAGAATAGATCGTGGGGGGTGGTCCGAGTGCTGGGGCCCCCTGCGATCTCCTGGACGGGCTGCGTCAGTCTGCCGGAAGTGCAGGGTCGTCCAAAGCAGAAAACCGCAGCAGACATGGCTCCTCCATGAATCTGGGATATTGGATATATGGAGTGGGTGTGTCGGCCGCCGCGTCATGCAGGGCAGGAACACCCCCTTTCTGGCATACTGCTGCGGCCCCGTACAAGAGATCATGGGGGGGCCCCAGCGCTCAGACCCCCCCCCCCCCCCCGCCCCGATCTATAACTTATAACTTATCCCCTCTATGAAGGATAGGGGATAAGTTATATCGCATTACAGATGTCCTTTAAGGGGTTATAAAAGCAACAGGTTTTGATAAATCTTCCCCATTGTATAGATTTTACAGTGTGTAGACAAGAATTCTACAAATCCTATTTAGTTTGCTGTTCATGAAATATATGGAAGATTTTCTACAAAAAAAATAAAAAATCCACTGTGTAAACATACTCTCAAAAGGAGTTTTCCGACTAAGTTTTCTCAAATAAAGGTAATACGGCTTCAGCATTCAGCATGCTGGGACATATACTGTGACAAGTACAACATTCATTCTTTATGGGACTTAGTAAATATTGCTTTGCTCATGTTTTGCAACGTTTGGAAGCCCCACAGCTGATGGATGTGCCGTTGATGTGCTACAACCAAAGTGACCCTCAACTATCATGTGTAAAGAAAATGCCTATCTGGAATGACAATATCCCTTTAAAGTGTCCCTGTCATTAAGAAAAACCTTTGACATGTCAAACATATAAAATGTGATTGTTCAAGGTCGGAGTATTCATACCTTGACCAATCTGTAGATATTGCTGGTAGCGAATGTCACTCCCAAGCCAAGAGCACTAGACTGGCTCCATTATAATCTATTGAGCGTATTCACTGTAGCTGGATGGAGAAGGTTGTCAGCCAGGGAGTAAAGTGCGCTACCACACACTTCTCCCAGGAATATTTAGAAACTGGTTGGGGTCTAAACAATCCGACCCAGAGCGATCAAGATGTTTGACATGCCCCATATTTTTCTCACTGACAAACACTTTAGTTCTACATTATGCAGTAACACTCTCTCCCGACATAACATCAAGTAGTACAGTTGCCATATGTTCCCCAAACTCACAATGCAGATTAAAGAAATTGTTTACTACAATAGAAATAGTTAAATCAGAGTAAAGCTCTACCCTTAGGCTCCATTCGCACTAAGAAATGACTCAAATTAACGAAGCTCTGGAATTCCAATCAATAATCCCAGTGCAGCAGGATGACTGTTTTTAATAGGATTCTGCTGCACAATTCACACTGCAGAAATTTTGAATTTCCCCCTCTTTCAAAAGTATGACCATGTTCATTTTTTTGGCGGAATTCTGCCTGAACTGCATTGCCGTCAATGTGGATGGCGCACGTCGGGTAGGTGCTAGTGACAGCTTTTCCTATGGGCACCTGCTACCACAGAATTACAGGCAGAGATTCCATAGTGTGAATGGGCCCTAAAGGGAAAACTAAAACTACACTAAAAAGATTTGTTGTGGGAAAAACCTGCACGATAGATTGTAAGTAGAGATGAGCGAACTTACAGTAAATTCGATTCGTCACGAACTTCTCAGCTCGGCGGTTGCTGACTTTCCCTGCATAAATTAGTTCAGCTTTCCAGTGGGCTAGAAAAGGTGGATACAGTCCTAGGAAAGAGTCTCCTAGGACTGTATCCACCTTTCCCAGCCGACGGGAGCACCTGAAAGCTGAACAAATTTATGCAGGAAAAGTCATCAACCGCCGAGCCGAGAAGTTCGTGACGAATCGAATTTACTGTAAGTTCGCTCATTTCTACTTGTAAGTGTTTTGGAGTGAATTTTGTTGTAGATTTGGGTTGGATTGTAACTTCCCTGCTGATTTGTATGGGGAAATGAACAACAAATTGATATGCTGCAGATTTTTAAATCTACTGTATTTTTCGCCGTATAAGACGCACTTTTTCTTCCCCAAAGCTGGGGGGAGTTGGTGCGTCTAATACGGCGAATACCTGCGGCCATCAATGGCCGGGACCCTCCGCTAATACAGGACACCACCGATCGCAGTGATGCCCTGTATTAACCCTTCAGACGCAGCTATCAAAGCTGACCGCCGTGTCTGAAGCGAAATTAACCCTAACCCGGCTCAGTCGGGCTGTTCGGGACCGCCGCGGTGAAATTGCGGCATCCCGAACAGCTTACAGGACCCCGGGAGGGACCTTACCTGCCCCCTTGGTGTCTTTTCCGTGCCGGGATCCTCTGCGCTCTCCTTCAACGTCATCACGTCGTCGCGCACGCCGTCATCCAAAAGGAGCGGCGTGCGTAGTGGCGTGATGACGGCAACGCGATGACGGCGACAGAGAGCGTGGATCCCAGGGAAGAAGACGTCCGGAGCGCTGGGGACACCACGGGGACACGTATTACCTCCTATACCAGTGGTCTTCCACCTGCAGACCTCCAGATGTTGCAAAACTACAAATCCCAGCAAGCCCGGACAGCCAACGGCTGTCCGGGCATGCTGGGAGTTGTAGTTTTGCAACATCTGGAGGTCCGCAGGTGGAAGACCACTGTTGGGTGCCGAATCTTAATTTTTTTAGATTTGCCACCTATAAATTGGGTGCGTCTTATACGCCGGTGCGAAACATACGGTACTTTTCTGGTATAGTAACCTGCTGCAGCTTATCCACACATTAAAGCCTGACTAGTGTACATCTGCCTTACACATGATTAGGCCTGACATGAATTGTATGGGTGGCAGACTGTACATATCGTTTACAGAGACTATCACCCAAAGAAAACAGAAAAACTTTCTGTAATGTGTTGAAACTAAGACAGTAAACCGCAGCATATAAACTGTTAACTGCTAATGTGGGATGACAAATGCCTGGAGATCTACAGCAGCCAAGATCTATAAGGACATGAGCTTTAACCAGTCATTACCTTTCGTAGAATCAGCCCGTTCTCTTGGTATCCTAAGGATTCCGTACGTAAATTTCTTCCGCCCCCAACGGGACGGCGCCTCCAGTTATTCTCCTCTCTTCCCGGCTCCTGAAAATTCCAACCAGAGCCTCAGCAGAAGCGCAGAAAACACTCAGCCAGACGGTGCCTCTCATCAAGCTTCCGGCCTTTAGAAAACGTCACCATATGCTGACAACCTTTAACCAGCATTCTTCTTCCGGCATAAAGCTAGCGATGGACTTCCGGTGCTATGAGAAAAGGGCGATAGCAGCGCACCACATACTCAGGGACTATGACACCGCGGTTTCTTATTCGGCAGCTTCTTATTTACGGAAGTTGGTTTCTTATACGTGCATTGTCTTATAGATCAGTGTTTCACATCCAGGGTGCCTCCAGCTGTTGCAAAACTACAACTCCCAGCATGCCCGGACGTGTCCGTGCATGCTGGGAGTTGTAGTTTTGCAACAGCTGGAGGCACCCTGGTTGGGAAACACTGTTATAGATGACTATGACTAATAGACCTTTTCTCCTCTTATTTCTCTGCAGTAAACCTGTTTTTTTTTTTTTTTTTTTTATATACACAAATGCTGAATATTATTTGGGAGCAATCGAATTCAGAAGAAAAATCTAGATTGTTTTTGCTGAAAAAAAGATAGTAAAAAATTGATGAAAAAATGTGTTTTGAATAAGTAACTGATGAATTTAAGGGGTTAAATGCGGATGGGCCACTGACCCAAGTGTTGAAATATAAAGAGTAAGAGCCCCCTCCATAGAACCCAACTGTATCCAGCCTGGCCCAAACTGGATTGGTATTAAAGCAGGTGCCAACCTTGCCAACTATATACATTTTCTACATTTTGAATAAGTAACTGAGAAATGTAAGGGGTTAAACGCCATTGGGCCACTGAATTAAGGGTGGAAATGTACAGAGTAAGGGCTTCTCCATAATATCCAACTGTATCCCGCCTGGCCCATACAGTGGATTGGCATGAAAACAGTGCCAACCTTGCCAACTTTATACATTTTGGTACAGTTGCGCTCCGGCCGGATTTGCCGGCCGTGAGCGCTCTCTGTTTCTGTTGCCGGCGGGGCTGTGATTCGCATCGCTGGACGCACCCGCATGCGTATTTCAGTCTGTCACTTATCTCCTTGTGTCTCTGCTCCCTGGTGTCCCTGCAGCTCCTAGGGCGCGCGCCCGCGCCGCAGCTTTGTTACTTAAAGGGCCAGAACCCAATTAGTTAAAGTGCTTGCACCTGACCCTGCTCCATAAGTTTCTGCTCCTCCCTGGGCCGGATCTTGGTTGTCTGTCCTTGTCCCTGACCCCAAGTCCTGTTCCTGAGTCCTAGTCCTGTCCCCAGCCTTTCCTTTTCCTGTGTTCCTGCCTTGTCCTTCTGCCCTGCCAGCCATTTCCTGCCACTCTCTGTCTTTACCACGTCACCCCTCAGCTACCTGTGTGGACAAGTTGTGCCAGGGGTAGCGACCTGGGTGTCACCCGCAGCAGCAAGACCATCCCGCTTTGCGGAGGGCTCTGGTGAAGACTGGTAGCATCTTAGACTCCGCTCCCTGGCACGGCTCAAGTCTCCATCCACACAGGCCTAGAAAATCCACCACCTGCTGTACTCCTGCTGTGATTCCCAACAGTGAATTGTAACACATTTTCTGCATTTTGAATAAGTAACTGGTGATTTCAAGGGGTTAAATGCCACTGGGCCACTGAGTTAAGGATGGAAATATAAAGAGTAAGGGCCCCTCCATAATACCCAACTGTATTAAGCCTGGCCCAAACAGTGGATTGGCAAGAAAACAGGTGCCAACCTTGCCAACTATATATATTTTCAGTATTTTTAATAAGTAACTGGTGATTTGTAAAGAATCTGCATCACCCAGTGTGTAACACCTACCGTCTTTCCCCGCAAATAAGACCTATTCTTACATTCTGGCTAAATATAAGGCCTCCCCAAATATAAGGTCCCCTGAATATAAGGCCCCCTATCACAACCCTTCCCACCCACCCATAAAATAAAAAATCAACGTCGGACCTCTCTGTACCTCAGCGGCGGGCGCCGCCGCGCAGCTCACAGCCGCTGAGTGGCTCAGGCAGCGCGCGGTCACTTTCAACCAGTGAGCTGTGGCGGCCAGCTCTCTGAATGATGAGTGACGCCCCTGTGTTGCAAAGGGGGACAACACTCGTCATTCCAGAGCCTGTGCCATCACACCAGGACTACGGTAGCCGCCACCCGCTCCTCGTCAGTGAGTCGCGCTGGCAATGTGAGGCACAGACACACAGAGGGGGAGAGTATAATGTCTGGTCAAGGGTGGGGGGGGATGTGAGGTGAGGGTGGGGGAAACTCATGAACCCCACTGGATTCTCTAGACTCTCCTCACCCCTGTTCTGTGCCAGTGGATTCAATCCATGGCACAGGGATGATGTGGAGTGGGGGGGGGAGACTAAATAATCCACTGTACACTGTGGATTCTTCTTCATGGAATAATAACACCTAGCGCATCTTTGGGAGCAAAAATTAATATAAGAGTCTTATTTTGGGGGAAACAGGATAGAAGTGTGGTGTCCTGGTACAAGATATGGTCATGGACCATCCCTAAAGTCCCCTCAGGAAGAGTCCCTGCAGTCCATAGAGCTCTCCTGCAGGGCTCATCCCTCACTCGCCTTCTATAAATGCATTGTAAATGTATTGGGTATATTGTTCATTATACATAAAGTTTGTACAAATGAATAAAATGTATAGGACCTTCCTGGGTCATGTGATCTACTGTCATGTGATGTACCCAGAGTTCCCTGGGTACAAGACCTACAGGCTTTGCAACCAATGGGCTTTAGTCCAGCCTCCTTAAAATAAAAGGGGCTGTAGTCTCTAAATTCACTCTCTTGGTTCCTGCTTCTCATCCTGTACACTACAGTAGTACCAATGTTTGCACAACTGCAACTAGGCCAAAGCCTAAAGAACCTGCAGCCACTTCAAAACGTGAGTTATCAAGCTCCGGCTACAATTTCTAGTGACTACTACTCAACTCAAGTATACAATTAGTAGCACATTGGCCTGCATAAATCTCAATACTACAAGTCCCAGCAAGCCTGCGAGGTATCCTGCATCCAGGTTGCCTCTAGAGAAACTGCATAACTGTAAAGTTTGTTTCATAAGAAGTTTAAGTAAAAGTTCCAGTTATCTCACAATTCCTGCTGTGGACATTCCTTTATTGCCTGCCGTTTCTGGGTAGGTTGTCGGCAGGGCCTTATACCGAAACAACCACATCCTGGCGTCACGACTTATCAGGGGTTAATAACACTTTACCCCACAAGGTTAATACCTTTGAGACCCTGCATTGCAACATCCCAGCACCACAAAAGCATTCTTTTTTCTGTGATATGTCAGGCCAACTTATACACTTTTCTGGCTGGGTACAAGGTATACAACGTCCCAACCTTAGCCGTGTACTATTCAAGGCTGTATACAACACACAGGGCTACATTTCTCATTCTATGTGCCACTGATAGGAATGATAAATATTAGAGATGAGTGAATCGAAGGTGACGAATCCAAATTAATTACGAATTTCATGAAAAATTCAATTCGCAACGAGCGCAAATCGCTTCATTAAACTCAATTTAGTGCGGTCCAGGCTCCAGGGCATCTAAAATGGCAGATCTACAAGTTAGGACATGGGCAAGGAACTCTGGGAAGGCGGGAACAACAGTAGGCGGGATGACCCCGAATGTCATGCAGGATGCAGCCTATCAGTAGCCAGTCAGCCCTTCGATGTCACAGCCCTAAATAATCGGCAGCCATATTGCGGCCAGTCACTTCATTCATTGCACTGCAGAGAGATAAAGAGGGACAGCCGGTGTGTGTATGTGTTACTCAGAAAAGCTTTTTCCAGCGGCGATTCACCTCCTAGTCACATCAGCATTCTGGTGGACAGAGAGCAGTGCTTTTTTCCACTGAAAAGGATTTTTACAGCAGCTGCAGACATTAACCTCCCAGTTACTTTCTTCAGCATTGTATTACAGAGAGGGGCAGATAGCTGTGTGTTGCCTCATACATTTCAACAAGCTGCCTCAACTTAATAAACCTTAGCAGAGGAGGCAGGAATAATTTTTCAGCGCAATTCTGTGTCTTTGTTCCACAACAAATCATCTGCTGGTTATACTAGTCTGTATACAGCATAATACCCACCAGTCCATTCCTTATAGTCTTTGACAGAGTGCAATTTTGGGTTTAGTACATAGCTTTTGTGTGCTGCAGCACTGTTGTGTACTGCTGGTGTTGTGAAAAAATTGGTTTTTAGTGTACTGTAGCGCATTTTTCTGCCCTCATAAGTGCATACCGCATATGTACATCTAAGTAGAGTACTATTTTGTACTTGCCAATCTGTGAAGGGCCTAGATACTGTGAAAGGACAGCCAAAAGTACACACCTGCTGCTGTTCTAGACAAATACTGTTTTAAGCGTAGTGAAGCGTATTGTACTCCCCTCATATACGCACTGTCAGGCAGAGAAGTGCCAGGATGTGCACAGAGGAGTGGCAGAGGCCTAAATTCATCAGGCAGAGGGCGCAGCAGACTAGGGGCGAGTGGCAGCAGAAGTCGCAGCGAGAGGCCTGTGCTCCCGGTATCAGCTAGCGGTTGTGTCTCGACCAGCAACCAATCTGCCGTCATTGATTGGTTAACACGGTCATCCACTTCATCACAAGTGACATCTGATACCCCCAGTCAACAGTAGGTGGGTTCCTCAGACACAACCCTCAGTTGGCATGACCCTGGAGCAGTCCCTGTCCTTCCATTGCCTCTATTGTATGCTGTTCCCTCCCCCACAGAAGTATCTTATGCTGTAGGTTCAGCTCCACTATTCAGTGAGGATGATCTAATAAAGGACAGTCAGCAACTGCCCAGCCAAGAAGTGGAGGAGACATCAGCCGCTTCCTCCGCTAAGCGGCCAAGTAGTGATGAGGAGAGTGACATGGGAGACGGTGTTGCCAGCGTTTAGGGTCCTGAAGTAGACACTGTTGAGGAACCTGAGGAGGACATCAGTGACGTGCAGACACTTGCTGATGACGATTAAGCCGATCGCAATTGGGAGCCAGGTGCAGAAGGGGCTTCATCATCAGGAGAAGAGAGTTGCAGCTTGCCCGTGAGGCAGCAGCTGAGCCAGCAAGGTGTTAGCATGGTTGGCAGTCAGCATGGTGGCAAAAGTGGAAATTCTGGAGCCAAACAGGCCCAGGGGAGACCACCTGCTTCGCGGCAGCCTACCTGCCCGGGACGGCGGCAGTAGCAGTCAATTAGTGCATACTGTTGGTGGGAAAATCAGCTACTGGACGGTGTGGCAGTTTTTTATCAAGCATCCGGAGGAGGTTAACATAGCTACATGCAAGATATGTCAGCAGAAGGTAAAGCGTGGCCAGGGTCCCAATGTTGGCACCACGGCCCTGCATCAACATAAAGCAGCCTGGGAGAACCGTGGCTCCGATGTAGTGGTCCAGCCTGCTGCATCACCCAGTGGCATGCCACTCCTTCTTTCAACCAGCCAAGGCTCCACCACCTCAGCTGAAAGGAGCCATGTGTCATATCCTCCTTCAGTCGCTCCAGATGCTCCTGCTCCTCCTACTTTTAGTCAGCCATTCTGCCAAGCCATGTCCAAAAGACAACAGTATGTGCCAACTCATCCAATGGCTCAGAAGCTGAATGTGCTCCTGTCCAAGTTGCTGGTGCTGCAATTCCTCCCTTTTCAAGTGGTGGACTCTGCACCTTTCAGAGAACTGATGGCTTGTGCTGAGCCGAGGTGGAGAGTGCCAAGCTGTCATTTCTTTGCAAAGAAGGCACTACCAGCCCTGCACGATTTTGTGGAAGAGAAGGTGGGCTAGTCCTTGAGCCTGTCGGTGTGTACCAAAGTGTACGGTAGCGCCGACGTCTAGAGCTGTAACTATGGTCAGGGACAATATATGTGTCGTTTACTGCTCACTGGGTGAATGTGGTGACTCCACAGCCACAACACCAACTTTATAGAAGAGATAAGGCAAAAAAGGGAGGAGGACAGCGCCTTGTGTAATCCTGCGAGTGTATAAAATTGTGATGAGCTTCAAGGTTATAAACTCTCACCTGGTGAAATCAGGTATCAGGCACATCACCCCTATTGCTGGGGTATATAACAGGGATTGCAGGCCACAGGAGCTTGACCGGGATCCGTGGCAGCGGTTTCGGCAATGTTAGAATTGCAAGAAATAAAAGAAAAAATACTCCAAGGTTTCCCATATAAAAGTAACAGTGACTGGTAGGTGAACACAGTCGTACTTTATTTGTAAAACATACAACAGGTGACATCCATAGGCAAGACGCGTTTCAGGTAAAGTATTACCCTTTCTCAATTGCAGGTATCCTGCAATTGAGAAAGGGTAAGCCTTTACCCGAAACGCATCTTGCCTATGGATGTCACCTGTTGTATGTTTTACAAATAAAGTACGACTGTGTTCACCTACCAGTCACTGTTACTTTTATATGAGTTAGCGCCACCTTGGAGTATTTTTTCTTTTATTTCTTGCAATTACAACACCAACTTGGACAGGTCATGCCGTTTCCTCCTCCACGCTCTCAGGCCGCTGGTCCTGTGACAGTGCGCGACTCTGCCTCCTCATCCTCCACTGTGTCCTCAGTCCCTGTTCAGCATACCATGTGTGCAGGGCACGGAGGTGTCACGCTGTTCTTCACATGGTATGCCTTGGCGAACGGAGTCACACAGGGGAGGAACTGCTATATGTCATTCTTAAAGAAATCGGAGCATGGCTTACTCCACAAAAACTGGAAATTGCAACCATGGTAACTGACAACGGGAAGAACATCTTGTCTACGCTGCGACTTGGAAGGCTGAGCCATGCGCCCTGCATGGCACACTTGTTCAATCTGGTTATCAAGCGGTTCCTGAAGTGTTCCCCCCATTTGCAAGACATCCTAACAATGGGAAGGAAACTTTGCATGCACTTCAGCAACTTGTACACCGCAAAGCACACCCTCCTTGAGCTGCAGCGGCAGAACGGTATCCCCCAACAAAGTCTGATTTGCGACATTGCCACACGTTGGAATTCCACCATCCATATGTTGGACCGACTATATGAACAGAGAAAAGCCATCACAGATTTCTTTATGATCCAAGCAGATAGGGGTACTCCCCTGTGTAATTTCAATGTCATCCAGGGCAGCTCATACGTGACACCTGCTGTTTGCTCAGGCCCTTTGAGAAAGCCACATTATTAGTCAGTCACCAGGATTACGGGATGAACAAAGTCATTCCACTGCTTCATTTACTACAACACGTGTTGGAAACGATGGCTGGTCAGGGCACTGGAGACATGGCGCCTACATCTCACAGCCACATGAGCTTTGTGGGGGCTGAACTGGAGGAAGAGGGGCACAGTGGGGCACAATTTAGGTTTTGCCAAATGGGTGGTTTTTCTAGTAATCTGACAGCAGAGGAGGAACAGGAGCAGCCAGAGGAGCTAGAGGGTTATGAGGAAGGCGAGACAGAGGACCCAGACACACCGTAGCAGTATGCAATGGAGATGGAGGCAGGGAGTCTCTCAGAGTCACTTGCACAAATGGCATGATGCATGCTCACTTGCTTGCATAGTGACAGCTGAATTGTCACCATTTGGCAGCGGGATGACTTCTGGCTCTCCACCTTATTGGACCACATAATATGGGCCTTTTTTTACACCCACTGAGAGGGAGGACAAACTGACCTACTACAGAGTCATCCTATGTAGTCAGATGGCGATGCCTATCAGCGCCATCGTCCATCCTCTCGCAGGTCTGAATCGGAGGGCCCTATGCGCTTACCTTCCACTGCCATGGCTGCTGGGGAGGGGTGGGGTGGCAGTAGCAGTACCAGCTCCATCAGCAGCAGCCTGAGTCTACAGTCACTGATGAGTAGCTGTCTTCACCCGCATAGTGAAGCAACTCCTCAGCAGCAGGTAGACCTGGAGCAGGACCTGAACCAGCAGGTGGTGGCATACCTTGACATGCCAATGCCAACACACCTTGAAGATCCACTGGACTTCTGGGCAGACAAACATAATTTGTGGCTGCAACTAGCAGAGTTTGCCCTGAAAAAACTGTCCTGCCTGGCCAGTAGTGTGCCATCAGAGCGGGGGTTTAGTGCGGCGGGGGCCATAGTCACCCCAAGGAGAAATTGTCTGTCCATGAAAAATGTGGATAGCCAATCCTTCGATAGCTCAGCTGGTAGAGCGAAGGACGGTTGTAGAAAAATGTGGAGAGACTGACCTTTATGAAGATGAATCAGGCATGGATCAACCAGGATTTCCACCCACCAATGCCTGATGCATCAGAGTAGATTGACCATGGTGCCACACCAACACTTCACAAATATGGATAGTGACAAAAAATTTAAGGCGCTGCTCCCCAGTTACAAACATTCCTCCGCATTAGACCTTTTTTCACTGTTATGATTCGGCAAGCTGGAGGTGGATCCTCTGTGTCAGAGAGGGATTGGCGTGGACCGTACCGGTGGACCGGTTCTAAGTTGCTACTGGTATTCACCAGAGCCCGCCGCAAAGCTGGATGGTCTTGCTGCGGCGGTAGCAACCAGGCCATATCCACCGGTAACGGCTCAACCTCTCTGACTGCTGAGACAGGCGCGGTACAAAAGGACAAGGCAAGAGCAAGGTCGGACGTAGCAGAAGGTCAGGGCAGGCAGCAAGGGTCGTAGTCAGGGGCAACAGCAGAAGATCTGGAACACAGGCTTTGGACAACACTAAACGCTTTCTCTGGCACAAGGCAACAAGATCCGGCAAGGAAGGGAAGGGGAAGTGAGGTTATATGGACAGGGAGCAGGTGGAAGCTAATTAGACTGATTGGGCCAGGCACCAATCATTGGTGCACTGGCCCTTTAAATCCTAGAGAGCTGGCGCGCGCGCGCGCCCTAGAGAGCGGAGCCGCACGCGCCAGAACGTGACAGCCGGGGACTGGGACGGGTAAGTGGCTTGGGATGCGATTCGCGAGCGGGCGCGTCCCGCTATGCGAATCGCATCCCCGTCGTCAGTGTCAGAGCAGCGCTCCCGGTCAGCGGATCTGACCGGGGCGCTGCAGAGAGGAGAATGCCGCGAGCGCTCCGGGGAGGAGCAGGGACCCAGAGCGCTCGGCGTAACAGTACCCTCCCCCCTTAGGTCTCCCCCTCTTTTTGTCTCATTGTCCCTCCAGATGAGACGAGAACATAGGGGGCGACTCTTGAGTTTCCTTCCGGAAAAAAGAGAAGTCCTGGGTAGCTATATCAGCGGCAGGCAATCCAGAAGAAGTGGGAATGGGGAGGGGGGGCAGAGGGTGAAGCTTGTCACGGGGCAGAGTGTTACCAGGAAGGGGGCTATGAGGAGCAGATGTGAGGCATCGTTTGTGACAAGCAGGACCCCAATTCTTGATCTCCCCGGTGGTCCAGTCAAGGGTAGGAGAATGGCGTTGGAGCCATGGCAGACCGAGGAGGACTTCAGAGGTGCAGTTGGGCAAAACAAAAAATTCAATTTTTTCGTGATGCAGTCCAATGCTCATAAGCAGGGGTTCTGTGCGGTAACGCACAGTGCAGTCCAATTTTGCTCCGTTGACGGAAGAAATGTAGAGCGGCTTGACGAGACGGGTCACTGGGATGCAGAACCTATTAACCAAAGGGGCCAGAATAAAATTTCCAGCAGAACCAGATTCCAAGAAGGCCACAGCTGAGAAGGAGGAGTTGGCAGAAGGAGCAATCCGCAAGGGCACAGTGAGACGTGGAGAAGCAGAATTCACACCAAGGGACGCCACTCCCATTTGAACAGGGTGCGTGCGTGCGTTTCCCAGACGTGGAGGACGAATAGGGCAATCCACCAAGAAATGTTCGGTACTAGCGCAGTACAGACATAAATTTTTATCTCTGCGGCGAGTACTCTCTTCATGGGTCAGGCGAGACTGATTCACTTGCATAGCCTCCTCAGCGGGAGGCACAGGGGTAGATTGCAAAGGATACTGGGAGAGAGGTGCCCAGAGATCAAGGTCCTTTTCCTGGCGGAGCTCCTGGTGTCTTTCAGAAAAACGCTTGTCGATGCGGGTGGCCAAATGGATAAGTTCTGACAGGTTAGCTGGAATTTCTCGTGCGGCCAGTACATCTTTGATGTTGCTGGATAAGCCTTTCTTGAAGGTCGCGCAGAGGGCCTCATTGTTCCATGCTAGCTCGGAGGCAAGGGTACGAAACTGGATGGCGTATTCGCCTACGGAAGAATTTCCTTGGACTAGGTTCAGCAAGGCAGTCTCGGCAGAGGAGGCCCGGGCTGGCTCCTCGAAGACACTACGGACTTCAGCGAAGAAGGACTGGACTGTGGCTGTGGCAGGATCATTGCGGTCCCAGAGCGGTGTGGCCCAAGACAAGGCCTTTCCAGACAGAAGACTAACTACGAAAGTTCTGTAGGAAATTGGTCCGACAACATCTCCATATGTAGGGAACATTGAGACAGGAAACCACGGCAGAGTCTAGAGTCCCCATCAAATTTGTCCTGCAGGGACAAACGGAGGCTAGGAGTGGGCACTCGCTGCGGAGGAGGTGCAGGAGCTGGCGGAGGAGATGGTTGCTGCTGTAGCAGTGGCAGAAGTTGCTGAAACATGGCGGTCAACTGCGACAGCTGCTGTCCTTGTTGGGCGATTTGCTGAGATTGCTGGGCAACCACCGTGGGTAGGTCAGCGAGACTTGGCAGCGGCACCTCAGCGGGATCCATGGCCGGATCTACTGTTATGATTCGGCAAGCTGGAGGTGGATCCTCTGCGTCAGAGAGGGATTGGCGTGGACCGTACCGGTGGACCGGTTTTAAGTTGCTACTGGTATTCACCAGAGCCCGCCGCAAAGCGGGATGGTCTTTCTGCAGCGGTAGCAACCAGGTCGTATCCACCGGTAACGGCTCAACCTCTCTGACTGCTGAGACAGGCGCGGTACAAAAGGACAAGGCAAGAGCAAGGTCGAACGTAGCAGAAGGTCAGGGCAGGCAGCAAGGGTCGTAGTCAGGGGCAACAGCAGAAGATCTGGAACACAGGCTTTGGACAACACTAAACGCTTTCTCTGGCACAAGGCAACAAGATCCGGCAAGGAAGGGAAGGGGAAGTGAGGTTATATGGAAAGGGAGCAGGTGGAAGCTAATTAGACTGATTGGGCCAGGCACCAATCATTGGTGCACTGGCCCTTTAAATCTTGGAGAGCTGGCGCGTGCGCGCGCCCTAGAGAGCGGAGCCGCGCGCGCCAGAACGTGACAGCCGGGGACCGGGACGGGTAAGTGGCTTGGGATGCGATTTGCGAGCGGGCGCGTCCCGCTATGCGAATCGCATCCCCGTCGTCAGTGTCAGTGCAGCGCTCCCGGTCAGCGGATCTGACCGGGGCGCTGCAGAGAGGAGAACGCCGCGAGCGCTCCGGGGAGGAGCAGGGACCCGGAGCGCTCAGCGTAACAGCCACCCACCACACCACTCTATCACCGGGTCACTTTCAGGACTACTGATGCTGCTGCTGCCACCTCCAGGCGGTCTCATTCTACCACCAATAGGTTTCCTCTCATACTTCAGCCAACTCCAGGCTGTGCCATACAGTCTCCTCATGCTTCAGCCAACTCCAGGCTGTGCCATTCAGACATTATATTGTCTCCTCATGTCAGCCAACTCCAGGCTGGGCCATACAGTCTCCTCATGCTTCAGCCAACTCCAGGCTGTGCCATTCAGACATTATATTGTCTCCTCATGCTTCAGCCAGCTCCAGGCTGTGCCATTCAGCCACTATATGGTCTCCTCAAGCTTCAGCCACCTCTAGGCTTTGCCATTCAGCCACTATATGGTGTCCTCATGCATCAGCCAACTCCAGGCTGTGCCATTTAGTCTCCTCATGCTTCAGCCACCTCCAGGCTGTACCATTCAGCCACTATATGGTCTTCTCATGCTTCAGCCACCTTCAGGCTGTGCCATTCAGACACTATATGGTCCTGCCACTATATGGTGTCCACATGCTTCAGCCAACTCCAGGCTGTGCCATTCAGACACAATATGGTCTCTTCATGCTGCCATAAACTCCAGGCTGTGCCATTCAGCCACTATATGCTTCAGCCACCATATGGTCTTTTCATGCTTCAGCCAACTCCAGGCTGTGCCATTCAGCCTCTATATGGTCTCCTCATGCTTCAGCCACCTCCAGGCTGTGCCATTCAGCCACTATATGGTCTCCTCATGCTTCAGCCACCTCCAGGCTCTGCCATTCAGACACTATATGGTCTCCTCATGCTGACACAAACTCCAGGCTGTGCCATTCAGACACTATATGCTTCAGCCACCATATGGTCTTCTCATGCTTCAGCCAACTCCAGGCTGTGCCATTCAGCCACTATATGGTCTTCTCATGCTTCAGCCACCTTCAGGCTGTGCCATTCAGACACTATATGGTCCTGCCACTATATGGTGTCCTCATGCTTCAGCCAACTCCAGGCTGTGCCATTCACCCACTATTTGGACTCCTCATGCTTCAGCCACCTCCAGGCTGTGCCATTCAGACACAATATGGTCTCTTCATGCTGCCATAAACTCCAGGCTGTGCCATTCAGCCACTTTATGCTTCAGCCACAATATGGTCTTTTCATGCTTCACCCAACTCCAGGCTGTGCCATTCTGCCACTATATGGTCTCCTCATGCTTCAGCCACCTCCAGGCTGTGCCATTCAGCCACTATATGGTCTACTCATGCTTCAGCCACCTCCAGGCTGTGCCATTCAGACACTATATGCTTCAGCCACCATATGGTCTTCTCATGCTTCAGCCACCTCCAGGCTGTGCCATTCAGCCACTATATGGTCTCCTCATGCTTCAGCCACCTCCAGGCTGTGCCATTCAGACACTATATGGTCTCCTCATGCTGACACAAACTCCAGGCTGTGCCATTCAGACACTATATGCTTCAGCCACCATATGGTCTTCTCATGCTTCAGCCAACTCCAGGCTGTGCCATTCAGCCACTATATGGTCTACTCATGCTTCAGCCACCTCCAGGCTGTGCCATTCAGACACTATATGCTTCAGCCACCATATGGTCTTCTCATGCTTCAGCCACCTCGAGGCTGTGCCATTCAGCCACTATATGGTCTCCTCATGCTTCAGCCACCTCCAGGCTGTGCCATTCAGACACTATATGGTCTCCTCATGCTGACACAAACTCCAGGCTGTGCCATTCAGACACTATATGCTTCAGCCACCACATGGTCTTCTCATGCTTCAGCCAACTCCAGGCTGTGCCATTCACCCACTATATGGTCTCCTCAGACACCTCCAGGCTGTGCCATTCAGACACTATATGGTCTCCTCATGCTGCCAATTCCAGGCTGAGTCATTCTGGAAGATTATGGTCTCCTCATGCTGCCAACACCTCTAGGCTCTGTCATTGTGACGCCATGTGACTCCTTTTAGATTGGGTTTTGTGGTCATACAGTATTAGTTCAAAGTAAACAACGGGACATTAAACTTGGGAATCTAATATAAATTTTAATTTAAAAAAATCGATGTAATCTTTTCAAGACTGAGGCCCTATGGTAGCCTACGTCATATTACCTGTGAAATTATCACAAGAATCCAATTATACAGCTTTGAGCGATAACAATGAACCATAACTGATTAAATGAAACATTCGCACTTTCATAGTCAGGGGGGCGCTGAGAGGCAGGGGCTGGAACAGGTGGTATCTCGCCTGGCGGAGGACTGCCAGCTTGATGCTGACCAGAATGGGTACTCAAAAATTTTTAATAATTTCAAATTAAATTATTAAATTAAAATTACATAAAAAATATCTTTATTCTATTAAATTTTGACATCATATTGTCTCCCTGCTGCCACATTGACGCTCTGCAGCAGTGATTCTAATAGCAATGCCTGTAATCTGCATGTCATACTGAATAACAGTATTATTTCACTAACACAGCACACTCCCTATGCATGTTAGGACAAGGCAAAGTGCTCTACATGCCTATTGAGGCTCTCTGTAGGCCAGAAATAGCCATTTTTAATAGCGATTTGCCACAAATAAATTCGACCCGAATCAGCCCCCAGGAAAGATACTACTGTGGTGCAATTTCATGTGCCTCCTAATACCTCCAACAATAACATGTACCAAACCATTAGATCAAGCATGGTGTCTGAAAATTTTCAACCAGCCCTTGAAACAAAGATCTGGAGTAACACCCTACGAGTGCAAGCTATAGTTAACCCTGCAAATTCATATCTTCAGCATAAAGATGGCCTTGCTGCTGACCTAGTGCATGCAGGGGGCCTAGTATACAGCATAACTCTGATCTGTAGGTACTACAACAAGGACACATTTCAACCTCCCAACTGGCCATTACAGGTCCTGGGATACTGCCTTGCAACATGATAATACATGTTGTTGGTCCCAGATATTCCTCTGCCAAACACGATGCCTGCATGATGCCAGCTTCAGTCCGCAATACACCGCATTCTAGATTCAGCTGGGAAGAAGGAAATTTCCTCTCTGGCCATTCCACCCATCAGTTCTGGACTCTTTGGATTTCTTCCTGATATATGTGCCAATGCAATAGTGTCCAGAATCACAAACCCGTACCAACATTGCAAGAAATCAGGCTTACCTCTAAAAACACACGAAACAGTACAAGCTATGGTGAATGCTGTCAACTTGCTCAAGAAACCTAACCTCTTGGGTAAATACCCAATGCCACATGATGATTCTGATAACCTACAACATGGATTACCCAGATCCACGCCATCTAAACTCTTGCCCATACAGCCTAATGATTCCAGAGAGCTTCTGCATGGTTTCGGTGAATCCAGTCCACTGCAAACTATGCCAATACCACTTACCTACAGTGGTGGAAATAAAGGGTCTGAAAAACCTCTTTCAGAGACTCTTAATAAATATGTTCCTTTTACCCCGGTGCAAGTAAATAATCTCGTTACCCAACTCCCAGACCCAGAGAGACAGCCAATGCCTTTATACAGAAGAATTAAGCAAATGCAACAAACATTCATCAGTATGGAAGGATTTATATAATCTAGTCTATCAGAACTGGAGACATCTTCTGGCCTATCATTTCTGCCAGTCTTGATAGCTCTGCTATTGTGGACAAGGAGGCATATTCTTCTGGAATAGAATTCTGCTGACAACTACAAGTCTGGGCCAGAGACAGACTAGCTTCAAGCTCCACCAATGTCTCTGATGCCTCTCAGGAACCTAGAATCAGCTGAAAAGTTTTTCTCCAGACTACTTAATCTGTACCAGGATCAAGGTTATGACCTGGGAAGCAAACTCCATAAGAAACTCTTCATTAGAACCTTTGTTACAGGCCGCCAAGAAAAGGCTTACATACACTAGGCCTGAATATGTGGCACTTGAACCAAAACAGCTTTTACTCATTGTCAAAGCAATTGAAAAACAAACTGGAGTGGCACCTACTAAGAAGAGCTCGGATGTGTCAATCTGTCAAGATTCACCGATGATGCTTAATGTCACAGCACAATGCCCGGTTCAGAATTATGTCCCTCAGCTCCGAACCGTTCCTGCTCGGTACCGTGTTCTGAATTATGCCCCTCGAAGACCACCCATCAGAACGATCATCTGCTACAGATGTGGCAAACTCGGACATGTCAAGCGAAACTGCAGAACCAGACTTCCTCCTTCCAACTATCGAATGGATTCAGCCACTGCAAGGCAAACAATGTCACAAAACCTTCATAATATGGACCAACAATAATCTGGACCTCTCCCTGGACACCCAAACCACTCCAGGATGAACCAACAATGGAGACCCGACAACAGAATGACTCAAGAGAATCCAGCTAATCATGTCTCATATAGAGATTATAAAGTATCTGGATCTGAGAATAATCCTCACTCCTCCTACAATTCAGACTTCGAGTAACTACCTTATCATCCTCTATAGGACAATATTAGATGCTTATAGCAGATCCAAAGGCCCGGATGATATTGGACTCTTGCCTGTTCCAACTGTTAAGGTCTTTTGAAACCTGGTGCCAAGATTCCAAAAGTACCCAAATATTCTCTAAGAGCCAATCAAGAAGATTCTCTATCTGAACATATTACAACTCTTCTGAAGAATGGAGCGTTAATCAAATGTGTTTCACCAGCAAACACCCCTTTGTTTTCAGCTACCCTGCTTCCTCTCTGGGGGGGAGGGATGATGAAGGAAAAGAAACTGAACAAAATGATGAAGACCTCGGTGACCCTAAGCACAATTGTTTAGAGGTTATCGAAATGGAGACATCACATCTACCAACGGTCCAAGAAACACCATTGGACAATGCACCCTTTACTCTCTACACAGACGGGTCCAGATATGCTGATGAAAGTGGCAACTTCCACACAGGATACTCAGTGCTTAGCCCATTCAAAGTTCTGTGGGCAAGACCACTCCCTCCCTGTGTTTCAGCACAAGAAGCAGAACTCATTGCTTTAGCTGAAGCCTGCCACATTTTGGAAGGACAAACCGCCAACATTTACGCGGACTCTGCCTATGGGCATGGAGTGGCGCTGGATTTCGGATTGAAATGGGCCTTGAGGGGGTACATGACTGCAAATGGAACCCCTAAAAAGAACTTTGAAGCTGTCAAGACCCTGATTGAAACCTTAAAATTGCCTAAACAAGTGGCAATCATCAAAGTCAAAGCACATGAAAGATTAGACTCTGAGGAAGCCAAAATGTAATTTCTTGGCAGACCAAGCAGCTAAAGAAGTTGTAATACTGCCCCTTGCTCGAGAGGAGGTAGGGGTATACGTGGTGACAAGAAAACAGAAGAAGGAATCAGAAGAGGAAAATGAAAACCCTGGACTCAAGACACTGAAACAGTTCCAGACTCAAGCCTTGGACAAGGAAAAGAGTTTTTGGGAGAAAACGGGAGCTGAACTCAGTGAATCAGACGGCCTATGGAGAAAAGCAAACAAGATTTGTCTTCCCCAAGCCATTTACCTGGGGGTGACTCAATGGGCTCATGGAGTCACCCACAGAGGAAAAAACAAAATGATCACTTCTATCAATAAAATCTACCTTGCACCAGGAATAATATCAGTTGAACAATATGTCAAGGGATGTGACATTTGCAGAACCAGCAACCCTGGAAGAACAGAAGTTCCTCCGAAGAAACACTTGGCCAAACCTTGATATCCATTTCAGAGGATCCAGATTGACCACATGCAATTGCCCAAAAATGGAAAGTTTGAGTACATACTAATAGCGGTGGACATGTTCTCAGGATGACCAGAAGCCTACCCAGTGTCACGATGCCGGCTGGCAGGAGGTGGATCCTCTGTGCCAGAGAGGGATTGGCGTGGACCGTGCTAGTGGACCGGTTCTAAGTCACTACTGGTTTTCACCAGAGCCCGTCTTGCTGCGGCGGTAGTGACCAGGTCGTATCCACTAGCAACGGCTCAACCTCTCTGGCTGCTGAAGATAGGCGCGGTACAAGGGAGTAGACAGAAGCAAGGTCGGACGTAGCAGAAGGTCGGGGGCAGGCGGCAAGGTTCGTAGTCAGGGTGGATAGCAGAAGTTCTGGTACACAGGCTTTGGACACACAAAACGCTTTCACTAGGCACAAGGGCAACAAGATCCGGCAAGGGAGTGCATGGGAGGAGGTCAGATATAGTCAGGGACCAGGTGGAAGCCAATTAAGCTAATTGGGCCAGGCACCAATCATTGGTGCACTGGCCCTTTAAGTCTCAGGGAGCTGGCGCGCGCGCGCCCTAGAGAGCGGAGCCGCGCGCGCCAGCACATGACAGCAGGGGACGGGAACGGGTAAGTGACCTGGGATGCGATTCGCGAGCGGGCGCGTCCCGCTGTGCGAATCGCATCCCCGACGGCCATGACAGTGCAGCGCTCCCGGTCAGCGGGACCGACCGGGGCGCTGCGGAGAGAGAGACGCCGTACGCGCTCCGGGGAGGAGCGGGGACCCGGAGCGCTAGGCGTAACAGTACCCCCCCCCTTAGGTCTCCCCTTCTCTTTGTCCGGTAACTGCCCCCCCTGGGATGAGGACACCGGGAAAGGATGGAGGGATTCCTCAACGGCAGGCAGTACAGCAGGAGTGGGAATGGGGAGGGAGGGCAGAGGGCGAGGCCTGGCACGGGGCAGTGTGACACCAGGACGAGGGCCATGAGGAGGCACCGAGGCTTGCCTGAGTGGACTGGGAGGGGGGGAGAGGCACTTCTTAAGGCGGGCAGAGTCCATAATGACCTTAGGGAGACCGGATACAGGAGGAACCACAGGGTCACGGCAGGGAGTACTGGGAACCGGTTTAAGGCAGTCCTTGAAGCAAGAGGTACCCCAGCTCTTGATCTCCCCTGTGGACCAATCCAGGGTTGGGGAATGGTGTTGAAGCCAGGGTAGTCCAAGGAGAATTTCAGAAGTGCAATTGGAGAGGACCAAAAACTCAATTTTCTCATGATGAGGTCCGATGCACATTAGGAGGGGCTTCGTGCGGAAACGCACGGTGCAATCCAACCTGGCTCCGTTGACCGCGGAAATGTGGAGTGGCTTGACAAGACGGGTCACCGGGATGCGGAATTTATTCACCAAGGACTCCCGAATAAAATTCCCAGAGGCACCAGAGTCCAGGCAGGCCACGGCTGAGAGGGAAGAGCTGGCTGAAGGCGAAATCCGTACAGGCACCGTGAGACGTGGAGAAGCCGACTTAGCATCAAGAGACGCCACACCCACGAGAGCTGGGTGCGAGCGTGCGTTTCCCAGACGTGGAGGACGGATGGGGCAATCCACCAAAAAATGTTCGGTACTGGCACAGTACAGACAAAGATTCTCTTCCTTACGGCGATTCCTCTCTTCCAGGGTCAGGCGAGACCGGTCCACTTGCATGGCCTCCTCGGCGGGAGGCCTAGGCGCAGATTGCAATGGAGACTGTGGGAGAGGTGTCCAGAGATCTAAGTCTTTTTCCTGGCGGAGCTCTTGATGCCTCTCAGAAAAACGCATGTCAATGCGAGTGGCTAGATGAATGAGTTCATGCAGGTTAGCAGGAGTATCTCGTGCGGCCAGAACATCTTTAATGTTGCTGGATAGGCCTTTTTTAAAGGTCGCGCAGAGGGCCTCATTATTCCAGGAAAGTTCAGAAGCAAGAGTACGGAATTGTATGGCGTACTCGCCAACGGAAGAATTACCCTGGACCAGGTTCAGCAGGGCAGTCTCAGCAGAAGAGGCTCGGGCAGGTTCCTCAAAGACACTTCGAATTTCCGAGAAGAAGGAGTGTACAGAGGCAGTGACGGGGTCATCGCGGTCCCAGAGCGGTGTGGCCCATGACAGGGCTTTTCCAGACAGAAGGCTGACTACGAAAGCCACCTTAGACCTTTCAGTAGGAAACTGATCCGACATCATCTCCAAGTGCAGGGAACATTGCGAAAGAAAGCCACGGCAAAACTTAGAGTCCCCATTAAATTTGTCCGGCAAGGACAGGCGGAGGCTAGGAGTGGCCACTCGCTGCGGAAGAGGTGCAGGAGCTGGCGGAGGAGATGGTTGCTGCTGCTGTAGCTGAGACTGAATCTGCTGTAGCTGCGACTGGAGTTGCTGAGTCATGGTGGTCAAGTACGACAGCTGGTGGTCTTGTTGGGCAATCTGTTGGGCTTGCTGGGCGATCTGTCGGGCTTGCTGGGCGACCAGTGTGGGAAGGTCGGCGACAACTGGCAGAGGAACTTCAGCGGAATCCATGGCCGGATCTACTGTCACGATGCCGGCTGGCAGGAGGTGGATCCTCTGTGCCAGAGAGGGATTGGCGTGGACCGTGCTAGTGGACCGGTTCTAAGTCACTACTGGTTTTCACCAGAGCCCGCCGCAAAGCGCGATGGTCTTGCTGCGGCGGTAGTGACCAGGTCGTATCCACTAGCAACGGCTCAACCTCTCTGGCTGCTGAAGATAGGCGCGGTACAAGGGAGTAGACAGAAGCAAGGTCGGACGTAGCAGAAGGTCGGGGGCAGGCGGCAAGGTTCGTAGTCAGGGTGGATAGCAGAAGTTCTGGTACACAGGCTTTGGACACACAAAACGCTTTCACTAGGCACAAGGGCAACAAGATCCGGCAAGGGAGTGCATGGGAGGAGGTCAGATATAGTCAGGGACCAGGTGGAAGCCAATTAAGCTAATTGGGCCAGGCACCAATCATTGGTGCACTGGCCCTTTAAGTCTCAGGGAGCTGGCGCGCGCGCGCCCTAGAGAGCGGAGCCGCGCGCGCCAGCACATGACAGCAGGGGACGGGAACGGGTAAGTGACCTGGGATGCGATTCGCGAGCGGGCGCGTCCCGCTGTGCGAATCGCATCCCCGACGGCCATGACAGTGCAGCGCTCCCGGTCAGCGGGACCGACCGGGGCGCTGCGGAGAGAGAGACGCCGTACGCGCTCCGGGGAGGAGCGGGGACCCGGAGCGCTAGGCGTAACACCCAGTCACTAATATTACAGCAAAGACTACTGTTAAGAAACTACTAACAGCTGGTATGCAGATTTGGAGTTCCTGAAGTAATTGAAAGCGACTCAGGACCGGCTTTCATTGCAGATATTACATGAGAACTTTGGAAAATGGTGGGAGGAGACCTTGGAGTCCATACTCCATATCATCCTCAGAGCAGTGGGAAAGTTGAAAGACTGAATGGCACCCTAAAGAACAAAATCCTAAAAGCCAGTAAAGAACTGTCCCTTCCATGGCCAGAAGTGCTGCCCATAGCTTTGTACTCTGTTAGAAACACACCCCGACAGCCAACAGGTCTAACCCCATATGAGACACTCTTTGGGGGGGTCCCTAAGCTAGGATGTTACTACCCTCAGCAGCTTAGTGCAGGAAATGATAGTTTGGTAAAGTTTGTTATCACACCGTGTAATGAGCTGAGAGTAACACATGTTGCAGTTTTATTCTTCCATTCCAGATCCAGATGCTGAACCAGGAAGTCACAGTCTGCAGCCTGGAGAGTTTGTCCTCGTGAAAAGACACGTGAGGGGGCTGCTTCAACCTAGATTTGAAGGTCCTTATCAGGTTCTACTGACAACTCTGACTTCGGTGAAACTGTTAGGAAAATCAACATGGATACATGCCTCGCACTGCAAGAGGGTTTCCTACACCATGCTCCTGATACATATCCTTTTTTGTATAAGTGGAGCGCAAACCCAGCAACCCAATCCGACTCCACAACACTACTGGGCCGACTTGACAATGACCCCAGAGTTGTATCCCAAGTTTTGATAACTCTTCCAGTGCGCAAGTGGCTACCTTTGAATTTGACTACTGTGACATAATGAATTGTCCCGAGGTGCCAATGTTTTATGAATGGGGATGACAATTCAATATTCATATATGACTACTGGGGGAACAAATGTGACTATTGGGGAGCAGTGGGATGGAACACAGGGACTGACTGGGACTACAGACCACATAGTGCCAATAGAAGAAAAGACAATACTGGCAAGTCTCTACTATAGAGAATAACACTTACTAAATCGGACTCCTGTAAGGACAATGGGAAAACTGGTTCTAGTATGCCTCTTACCATCCATATAGAATACCCCAGCCCACAAGATCAGGGGGAATATATTCTGAGATTGCACATAGTGTGACACTAGAGGGGAAATTGGGGAGAATTCAGGCTAATAGACATGGCCATTTCAAATGAGTTTAAAGATCAGTCAAGACCAATAATAAATGCCATACTGCAACATGCCCAGGTTTTTAAAGATCAAATGGTGACTACCGCAGACCCCACAAATGTTAAGGTTACAAGGAAAGGCCATAAAGAAACTAGAGTATTTGTCTATAGAATTGAAGAAAAAAAAGGCTTCTCCAAATAGTTATCACATTAATGGTTTTCATTGCATTAATAATGACAATTGGATGTCGCATAGTCCCGTGTGTGAAGAAAACAATAACCTGCACCGTAGAAGCTGCATTTCAAACAGGGACAATGTATGTGGATATTGAACCTACTATTTCAGCTTATCTGAACCGAATTGATACATCAGACCCAAGCATGACTGAGAGAATTCCCCCATGAGAACAACTATCCTGTATGCCAATGGCACAAGTGCAAACCCAACAGAGTAGGGCTAATATAGGAGTCTCAGGTGAAGGATCAGTCTAGGTAGAAAGGGGGGTGGTTCACAATGAACCACTCGTCTCAAACCAGTGAAGCATCCCATACCTGTTTTTTTCTTTTTCCCACCTGAACCTGAGACTATTTAGGTGCAATATATTCTAGGGAAAGATGTCGTGTACGGTAACTATAATAAATTATCGGAAAATTAATAAACGAGAGCGCTGCAATCTGAAAAAACACAAACAAAAAATAATAATTTAAATAAATGTTAATAAAATAAGGGGCACTCACCCAGTGTGAGCAGTGAGTCCGATAAATATAGGATCCACTGCAAACACCACCAGGGCCATGTTGGTATATATAGATGTTAAGAAGTGTTCCTCCACCAGGGTTGGAGAGCATCAGGGAATAGATATGGGTGGACTTCAAGTACAGCCGTGAAAGCAATGTTGGAGGGAAATAAAAGTAACCAGCGCTCAAGAGGACATCGATAAAAATAAGGGAGACAAGTGCAATAAAAATGAGGCTTTAACTTACTCCACGTTGGGAGGATGTAAAGTAAGTTCCCAAACCCCCTCCAAGATGGCGTGTAGTCCAGCTTGAAATTCTTCAAATAATATAACCATAGGGATGAGTTTGCGGCATATTTTTCAAGTAGTTTAATAGCGACGCGTTTCTGAGGTTAAAAAGGCTTCCACCACCTCCTTCATCAGGCACAACATTGACATAGTTTATATACATTTAGGGTAATTACTTACCGGATGCTTCACCGTCGCTCTCTGCGCTCCATCCGGTGCCTGGCGTCCCTCCATGTTTCCGGTGTGGTCATATAATTCCCGCTCCTCTGAGCGCGTAACATCCAGAATCCATCAGGTCAGCTGACTCACCGTGCGTTCCACTGACGTCACTTCCTGCAGCCGTGGAACGCATAGGGAAAATCAAGAACCTGAAAATGGGGCGCAGAGAATGGCAAGTGTTACAGAAACAAATTTTTATCTACAATACATTTCTATTATACCCCTGTAGAATCATCTAGGTGACAAAAATATAAAAACTATTATTAAAAGTATTAAAATAATAAATAAACGAGAGGCAGTGGGTGTATAGGATTCTGTCTAGGCAAACCTGGTATGGGCTGCCGGACCATCACATACACCCAGTGCCCCCATTAATATACTGGTTTTAAAATTTCATTTAAACCTTGAGGGATTAAGGTGTTAAGCCTAAATATCCAAAACATTTCTTTATTGCAGAGTATTTTGTAATTTCGGTTACTGATTTTTTCCAGTGGTGTCACTTTCATATCTTTGGGATCTTTTTGGTGATGGTGTAAGAAGTGACGTGATACACTATGTAGTGTATATCCATTTTTTATTTTGGATCTATGTTTATTGATACGGATTCTCAAGCTGTTTATCGTCATACCAATATAACGTAATCCACATGGACATTCTATCATATATATAATATAATTACTACTGCAATCTAAACGATCCTTTATGAGATATGGTTTGGATTCATCTTGACTTTCCACCTTTCTTTTATTATAGATTTGCTTGCACCATTTGCAGCGACTTATGCCGCATTTATACACCCCTTTAGTTTATCCTAAGCCCCCTTTAGTTTTGAGTTGTTTTTGCACTACCCGTTGCTTTCGTGGTATAGATGGTGTAAGTATGTTTTTTAGGGTTTTACTTCTTCTAAAAACACATCTGGGTTTCTCAGTAATAAAATTATTTAAAATTGGATCTCCCTTAATCAAACCCCAATTTGTTCGCAATATCTTTTTTATCTCTGTGAATTATTATACCTAGTAATAAAGGCTGCATCAAACGTTTGTTTATCCCCCTGGTCAGTTTCTACTTATGTGTGTTCTGGTAGACAATCTGTTTGAGATAAGGTATTAATTTGTTTTAAGGCCCCATCTATCAAAGGTTTAGGGTAGCCTTTTTGTCTAAACCAATTCTGTAATACCAAAGTTTGTTGTTTTAACTCCTGGTCAGATAAACAGTTGCGCCTTATTCTCTTCATCTGACCATAGGGGACATATTTTTCCAGCTATTATTGTGGCAACTATCATAACTCAGGTAGCTGTTTGCATCCACCTCCTTAAAATGGGTGGTGGTAAGCAAATAGCCCTCCTGAATATATATTTTTAAATTCAGGTAAACAATTTATTGACGACTATCATGGGAGGTAAAATTTAATATTTATTTAGTTCTTCGATGAAGTCCACAAGCGACTCCTCAGAGCCACTCCAAATCAGGATGATATCATCGATGAATCACCTGTAGAATGTCACCCGTGGATCCTGGATCTGCTTCTCAAAGGCCCCCATGTACAGGTTTGCGTAACAGGGGGCAAATTTTGTCCCCATAGCTGACCCGCAAACCTGTACGTAGTGTTCCCCATTATAGGAAAATAATGATGGGTTAATGTATGCAGTATGACATCAAGGGATCCTCTTATAGAAAGGTTTTAATAATTTCTATTCCATTAGAATGGGGGATGTTACCATATAAACTAGTAACATCTAGTATAGCGCATTTATAGTTTTGTTCACATGTGATCTCTTTTAGTAATGTTAGTGAATGGCCAGTACCTTTCAGATAAGCTGGCAAGTTTACCACAAATCTTTGGAGTTTATGGTCTATGTATTCTGATAGGCCACCAGTGATAGAGTCCATGCTGGCTATTATTGGTCTACCAGGCAGATTTCTTTTATCCTTATGTATCTTAGGTAAAAAATAAAAGTAAGATACACTAGGATTGGGATTGTAAAATCTTTTCACGTTTTAGCAAACAATGTTCTTCTAGGGATTTTTATAAGATACATTTTAGATGTTGTTATATTGTTCAGAGTAGTTTTTTTTCAATTTTTTAAATTAATATCTTTAGGGGGGCATTGATAGGGATGACCCTTATGTTTCTAATGACTGATCAATATATTGATACTAATATGCCATTGCTGATGCTGGAAAAAGATATTTGTTACCTACCCCTTAACCCATATAACCAGTTTGCTATGTGCTCGTGATTACGATGGAGGCCTTGGGATGACTCCAGCACGGCCGTGATAAGGAGTAAAGAGACAAAATATCTGACGGACAGAGAACTCTGGAATTTCCCAGTAGAGGAACTTCTGCCAAGAAATTAATGGACGCTAGATATGCTAATATATACGGATGCAATAATCAAACAACCAATAAAAATGAAACATGCTGATTTTGACATCATAACTAACCCTCCTCTTTGCCAAATGTAAAAACTAAATGTACTTCCTGGATTAAACATAACTCATTCTGGAAAACTCTCGATGAGAACTCCCTCTGGGAACAGATGAGTTTCCTGCTGAAAAAGAGTTTATACCAACTCCTTGTCTGGTGTATTTTTCTTGTGTCGACAATCAGCAGTATATGGCAGCATAGTCAATCACATTTGAAAGCCTTTCCTCAAGCCATCCTTGACAATAGCAGCTGGGACCTGTCGGCTCAAATTATATTATATTAACTCCTTAACTATGCAGGACCTATATTTACGTCCTGCGCCGGCTCCTGCGATATAACGAGTCATATCGGGTCGGTCCCGGCCGCCATCAATGTCCGGGACCCGAGGCTAATACCGGACATCACCGATCGCGTTGATGCCCGGTAGTAACCCTTCAGACGTGGTGATCAAAGTTGATCGCGGCGTCTTAAGTGAAAGCTTCCTGGCAGCTCAGTGGTACTGTTAGGGACTGCCACGGTGAAATTTCACTGTGGTGTCCCGAACAGCTTACCTGCCTCTTGCACGTCCGATCGCCGAATGACTGCTCTGTGCCTGAGATCCAGGCAGGAGCAGTTGAGCTGCGATAGCACTTATCAATACCATGCTATTGCATGGCAGTGATCAGTGTAGGAAATCAGTGTGTACAATGTTATAGTCCCCTATGGGGGCTATCACACTGCAAAAAAAAAAAAAAAAAAGGGAATATAAAGTGTCAATGAAAACTTGGTACACTGTTTACGGTGAACACATCAATGTGAATTTTATTAAGCAATCCAAAATGGTAACGTTTCGGGTCCAAATGAGGACCTTCCTCAGACCAGATTGCTGCGGAGGATAAGTGTGTTTAAAGAGGAACGTCTCTCAGCCGTGTAGCAGGTGTATGGAAATGCGACCTAAAGTGTTAATAAATGTGATTTAACCCCTTTCCTAATACAATTCTGAATTGCCCCCCTTTTCCCATAAAAAAAACTATGTAAATAAAAATATAAACATATATGGTATCGTCGCGTACGTAAATGTCCGAACTATAAAAATATAGTTAATTAAACCACACGGTCAATGGCGTACACGTAAAAGGTTCCAAAGTAGTGTGTTTTTGGTCACTTTTTATACAATAAAAAAAATAAATGAATAAAAAGAGATCAAAGAGTCAGATCACCACAAAAACGGTACCGATAAAAACTTCAGATCATGGCACAAAAAAATTAGCCCTCAAACATTACCATATGCGGAAAAATTAAAAAGTTATAGGGGTCAGAAGAGGAAAATTTTAAACGTAGTCATTTTCATGCATGTAGTTATGATTTTTTCCACAAGTACGACAAAATCAAACCTATATAAGTAGGGTATCACCTTAATCGTATGGACCTACAGAATAAAAGAAAAGGTGTCATTTTTACCGAAAAATGCACTTCATTAAACCGGAAGCCCCCAAAAGTTACAAACTGGCATTGTTTGTTCAATTTTGTCGCAAAAAAAAAAAGCCATCATATGGATTTTTAGGTGCAAAATTTAAAGGGTTAAGATTTTTAAACGGTAAGGAGAAAAAGTGCAACGAAAGTGCAAAAATGGAAAAAACGCTTCGTCCTTAAGGGGTTAAAGTGCACAAATACCATATAAATGTGAGTACTAACATATCAAAAAAGTGTAAACAATTATACAAAATGTGTGATACTGTGTGCTGCTGTTTTTTATTGTTTACATTTCTTTCATATGTTTGTACTCATTTATATCACATTTGTGAACTTTAACCTGTTGGGGACAAAGAGCATACAGATACACCCTTGCTTCCAGGTACTTAGGGATGGAGGGCGTACCTGTACGCCCTCATCCCGTTCCCGGGTTTGAAGCATACTCACGCGCTGAGTATGTTTTAAACCCGGTGGGGCTGGCGCAAAAAATAAGTCATCAGCTCCTGAGCTCGGTTTATAACTTCAAAACCCTCCGGTGCCGCTTAGAAACTGAGTTATGCGGCAAGGGGTTAAAGTAGTAAAATAAAACCTACATAAATTGGGTATGCTAGTAACTGTATGGACCTAAAGAATAAAGATAAAGTGTCATTTTTACCGAAAAAGTGCACTGCATAGAAACTGAAACCCCCAAAATTGACAAAATGGCAGGGTTTTTTCTTTCAATTGTGCCCCACAAAATTTTTAGTTTTTTGTTTTGCTGCTGCAGATTGTTATAAAATAAGTGATGCCATTGCAAAGTACAATTGATGACGCCCTTATATGGGTCTGTAGGTGCAAAATTTTAAGCGTTAGGATTTTTAGAAGGGGAGGAGGAAAAAATGTAAGTGCAAAAAACGAAATTAGCCTTGTCCTTAAAGGGGTAATCCGCTGCCCCAGCATTTGGAACATTTTGTTCGGAATGATTGTAGCAGGTGGAGGGGGTTGTGGTGTAACGGCCATGCCCCCTCGTGACGTCACGCCACAGACTTGCATTGAGGGGGCATGAAGTGACGTCATGGGGGGTTGCTGGGCGTGGCCGTTACGTCACGACCCCCGCCGATTGCACCCAGGGAATAGGAGATAGAATTACAAGTTTTCCCACGTGGGATTGCTGCTGGCGGCCTCTGACGCTGCACCAACACATCGTCTGCGGTGCACATAAGCAGGTTTGCCGGCCGGCACTCTTTCGGATCTGTATCTCTTACAGCCTATCATGCAGTGCGGTCATGTGATCTGACTAGTGTCGTGGTTTACGGAAGTAGCGGTGGCTGAGCACTCCAGCTACATGCGCCAATGAAAGCAAACAAAATCAGGGAAACTTGTAATTATGTTCTAATCGGCTAATTCTAATATACAACCTGCCTTTTGCTGAGAGGACTCACTTGGGCATCTTTGCAGTATGGGAACATTTGCCTTGTACAGGGCCATCTTTAATTTTGATTGGACCATGGGAAAGCTATTTTTTTGACCCCCCCCCCCCACACAATCGCAGTCACTGAATACCTCATCCCCACCTCCCCCCGACAAAACAAACACACACAGATCTTAGACTTGTCTGAAAAATCCCATATTAGGTAGACAGAATAGTTTCCCCACATTAGGTAGACAGCATAGTTTCCCCACATTAGGTAGACCGCATAGTTTCCTCACATTAGCTCTGCAGCAGTGTTCCCCCCCCCCCCCCCCGCCTGTCAGAACGACACACACTTACAGACACACACTATAGACATACACTACCAGACACACTAACCTGGCGGTCCGTGGTTTCTTCTTTCCTGCGGCGGCTGGGACTGATGTATGATGTTGCTGACGTCCTCCCGTGCGAATCTGCTGAGGTACGTCACTTGCGCGACGTCCCACGACAGTCCTGGCCGCAGGCTCACTGTTTTAAAGGTCGCGGCGCCGCTTTAGAACAGTGAGCTGCAGCGCCTGAACTGGCGGCAGCAGCTGCCTGCATTAGCGTGGGGCTGAAGGGCTAGGTGCTTTGGGCCCCAGGAATGACAGGGCCCAGGGCAGCTGCCCCTTTTGTCCTGCGTTAAAGGGGTACTCCGCCCCTGGCATCTTATCCCCTATCCAAAGGATAGGGGATAAGATGTCAGATTGCCGCGGTCCCGCTGCTGGGGACCCCGGGGATCGCCGCTGCGGCACCCCGCCATCATTACTGCACAGAGCGAGTTTGCTCTGTGCGTAATGACGGACGATACAGGGGCCGGAGCAGCGTGAAATCATGGCTCCGCCCCTCATGACATCACGGCCCGTCCCCTTAATGCAAGTGACGACCGCCACGCCTCCTTCCCATAGACTTGCATTGACGGGGCGGGCCGTGACATCATGAGGGGCGGAGCCGTGACGTAACGATGCTCCGGCCCCTGTATTGCCCATCATTACGTGCAGAGCGATCTCGCTCTGCGCAGTAATGATAGCGGGGTTCTGCAGCAACGGGACCCCGGCGATCTGACATCTTATTCCCTATCCTTTGGATAGGGGATAAGATGTCTAGGGGCGGAGTACCCCTTTAAAGACGGCCCTGACCATGTATTATACTCATGATATATATTTGTGATGTGGATTTGTGGTAGCGGGGTGTGTGGTGCAGGGCAGATGTTGTTACCCTAGGGGCAGGTGTTATTAACCACTTGTATTAGTGACGCCAGGGCGTGGTTTAGCCTATAACCACCTGAAGGTATGCTGGGTCCTGGGCTAGGCATGGGGGCAATAAAAACTCCGACATCAAGTTACAAACAACGGTAGCTTTACTGAGGGTGGACAGTTGTTAAAATCTATACAGTGCAGCTAGGGCCCAAGGAGGTGACCAGTGACTCAGAGACCTTGCAGGCTTGCTGGGACTTGTAGTAGGACTGGGTATTTTAGTGCAGGCCATGTTGACTAGACAGACGACTTGACTGATAACTGACAATTATTGCAGGTTTAGCTTACTTGCACTTGACTGTGGCTACAGACTGGGCTTGAGGCCCCCAATGCTCTGGAGACACACACTGAGACAACTTGACTGCACTGGACACTAGCAGGGAGCCCATAGGTCACCCTTGTGGTCAGCTGGTCACTGATACCTCCTGGGTAACAATCACATGGTACATTTTATTAAAGGTATAACATCTTACAGTGGGGATCAAAAGTTTGGGCACCCCAGGTAATTTGTATTAATGTGTATAAAGAATCCAAGGAAAGATGGAAAAATCTCCAAAAAGCATCAAATTACAGATTAGACATTCTTATAATATGTCAACAAATGTTAGATTTTATTCCCATCATTTACACTTTCGAAATAACAGAAAACCAAAAAATGGCATCTGCAAAAGTTTGGGCACCCTGCAGAATTTATAGCAAAGCCTGCCAGTGTCATGGATTGTTCTCAATCATCATCTGGGAAGACCAGGTGATGTCAATCTCAAAGGTTTTAAATGCCCAGACTCATCTGACTTTGCCCCAACAATCAGCACCATGGGTTCTTCTAAGCAGTTGTCTAGAAATCTGAAGCTGAAAATAGTTGACGCTCACAAAGCTGGAGAAGGCTATAAGAAGATAGCAAAATGTTTTCAGATGTCAATATCCTCTGTTCGGAAATGTAATTAAGAAATGGCAGTCATCAGGAACAGTGGAAGTTAAAGCAAGATCTGGAAGACCAAAAAAAAATATCAGGCAGAACAGCTTGCAGGATTGTGAGAAAAACAATTCAAAACCCACGTTTGACTGCACAATCCCTCCAGAAAGATCTGGCAGACACTGGAGTTGTGGTACACTATTCCACTATAAAGAGATACTTTTACAACTATGGTCTTCATGGAAGAGTCATCAGAAGAAAACCTCTTCTATGTCCTCACCACAAAAATCTGAGTTTGAACTTTGCAAATAAACATATAGACAAGCCTGATGCATTTTGGAAAAAAGTTCTGTGGACCGATGAGGTTAAAATTGAACTTTTTGGCCGGAATGAGCAAAGATACGTTTGGAGAAGAAGGGGAACAGAATATAATGCAAAGAACCTTTGTCCAACTGTTAAGCATGGGGGTGAAGCAATCATGCTTTGGGGTTGTATTGCAGCCAGTGGCACAGGGAACATCTCACGAGTAGAAGGAAAAATTGATTCAATAAAATTTCAGCAAATTTTGGATGCTAACTTGATGCCATCTGTGAAAAAGCAGAAGGTAAAGAGAGGCTGGCTTCTACAAATGGATAATGATCCTAAACACACCCCAAATTATTTTAGGAACTGTCCAGAGCAGGAGAAAATCCCCATAGCAAACATATGCTGCTCTGGACAGTTCCTAAAATGGACAGCAGAGAGCACTGTGGTCATGACATCAGAGGAAATGCATTTCTTTTTTGGATTTCTCTTTAGTATACAGCCCCTAAAAAGTACTGGAAGGATTAAAGGGGTACTCCGGTGAAAACCTTTTTTCTTATAAATCAACTGGTGGCAGAAAGTTAAACATATTTGTAAGTTACTTCTATTAAAAAATCTTAATCCTTCCAGTACTTATTAGCTGCTGAATGCTACAGAGGAAATTCCTTTCTTTTTGGAACACTGATGACATCACGAGCACAGTGCTCTCTGCTGACATCTCTGTCCATTTTAGCAACCATGCATAGCACATGTATGCTAAGGGCAGCATGGTGGCTCAGTGGTTAGCACTGCTGCCTTGCAGTGCGGGGACTTGGGTTCAAATGCCACTAAGGACAACAATAAATAAAGTGTTATTATTATTATAATAACGTCAGCAGAGAGAACTGTGCTTGTGATGTCATAAGAGAGCATTCCAAAAAGAAAAGAATTTCCTCTGTAGTATTCAGCAGCTAATAAGTACAGGAAGGATTAAGATTTTTTAATAGAAGTAATTTATAAATATGTTTAAATGGGCACTGTCATGAAATCAAAAAATTGATATGTTGTAGTACTTAAGTACTACAACATATCTCTAATATACTTTAGTTTAAAAAAGTGATTTTAAAACAGTTTAAAATCACTTTTAAATTCGGCCACTAGGGGTCGCCCTCCTAGTGGCCGAATGCATTCGGCAGTGACGTCACTAATGAATTTCGACTTGTTGAAGCCTGGCACCGAGTCGGAATTCCTTCATTGCGGTGCTTGCTCCCGCCTGTCGATCAGACAGGCAGGAGCGAGCGCTTTGATGGAAGAGGACGCGCACAGGCTCCCTGGCCTCGCACGCCAGCCCCGGCTCCCGGCGACAGGTAAAATTACTGTTCTCAATGCTTATGCTTTTGCGGGGGGAGGGAAGGGAGGGGGAGTGGGTTTAGCAGCGCAGCAGGGCCAGGGGGGTTGCGGGCTGCACGGCAGGAGCGGGATGTGCGGCCATCACGGTGTTCCCCTATACAGTATGCCTCCAGTTGTTTCCCCACTACAACTCCCAGCATGCCCTGACAGCCAATAGATGTCAGGGCAAGCTCGGAGTTGTAGTGGGGAAACAGCTGGTGGGACACTGAATAGGTGAACTAAGGGGGAGGGGGAGTGAGTTGTGCGTCGCGACGGGGCCGGGGGGGTTGCGGGCTGCACGGCGGGGAGCGGGACGTGCGGCCATCACGGTGTTTACCTATACAGTATGCCTCCAGTTGTTTCCAGACTACAACTCCCAGCATGCCCTGACAGCCAATAAATGTCAGGGCAAGCTGGGAGTTGCAGTGGGGAAACAGCTGGAGGCACCCTGTATAGGTGAAATACGGGCGGAAGTGTCGGCCCCAGCAGGCATCAGTGATGTGGTGCCTGCTGGGGAAGTCTGCCTGGTGGTGAGCACACTACCAGGCAGACAAAAAGGCATTTTTAATATGTAAAAAAAAAAAACAATTAAAGGCAGGGAGGGGGTTAGGGATAGATGGGTAATAGGCAGGGACAGAAAAAAGAAAAAAAGTGATGGTGGGAGCTAACCTTTAACTTTCTGCCACCAGTTTAAGAAAAAAGTTTTTCACCGGAGTACCCCTTTAAGATTTTTTAATAGAAGTGATTTACAAATCTGTTTAACGGGAGTACTTAGTTAACCCCTTAAAGGAAATCGTCATCAGAATCACCCGCACTAAACCTGTTACACAGGCTTGTAGTGCGGGTGATCCTGATTAAAACGCTCCTTACCTGGTTAAAAATGGTTCAGCGCTTCTTAAGATATCTATATTTTTAGTTTTCTGTTATTCCCTGGCTTAGGACTCAGTGGGAGGTGTTATCATCTCGGACTCGGCCACACGTCATTCTAGCTGGGCGGAGCTGCCGCCCGGCTAATGAATATTCATGAACTTATCCTCGTAATCTAATTCCTTTTTCTAGGTCTGGTGGGGAGGGCCGCGCATGCGCCGCATTCCGTACACCCGGAAACGGCGTTCTCCCCCCGGCTTTTCACTCATGCAGCCCGTCTTCTTACTTGTATTGGGCCGCAGCTCGAGTGAAGCCGGGGGAGAACGCCGCTTCCGGGTGTACGGAATGCGGCGCATGCGCGGCCCTCCCCACCAGACCTAGAAAAAGGAGTTAGATTACGAGGATAAGTTCATGAATATTCATGAGACGGGCGGCCGCTCCGCCCAGCTAGAAAGACGTGTAGCCGAGTCAGAGATAATAACACCTCCCACTGAGTCCCAAGCCAGGGAATAACAGAAAACTAAAAATAAAGATATCTGAAGAACCGCTGAACCATTTTTAACTAGGTAAGAAGCGTTTTAATCAGGATCGCCCGCACTACAAGCCTGTGTAACAGGTTTAGTGCGGGTGATTCTGATGACAGATTTCCTTTAAGGACCAGGGGTTTTTCCATCTTTGCACTTTCATTTTTTCCTCCTTACTTTTAAAAAATCATAACTCTTAAAATTTTGCACCTAAAAATCCATATGATGGCTTATTTTTGGCGCCACCAATTCTACTTTGTAATGACATCAGTCATTTTACCCAAAAATCTACGGCGAAACGGGAAAAAAAAATCATTGTGAGCCAAAATTGAAAAAAAACGCAATTTTTTTTAATTTTGGGGGCTTCTGTTTCTACACAGTACATTTTTCGGTAAAAATGACACACTCTTTATTCTGTAGTTCCATACGATTAAAATGATATCCTACTTATATAGCTTTGATTTTGTCGTACTTCTGAAAAAAATCATAACTACATGCAGGAAAATTTATACGTTTAAAATTGTCATCTTCTGACCCCTATAACTTTTTTTTCCATTTTTTGTGCCGTGATCTGAAGTTTTTAGCGGTACCAGTTTTGTATTGATCGGACTTATTGATCGCTTTTTATTCATTTTTTCATTATATAAAAAGTGACCAAAAATGCACTATTTTGGACTTTGGAATTTTTTTGCCCGTACGCCATTGACCGTGCGGATTAATTATATATTTTTTAATAATTCAGACATTTCCGCACGCGGTGATACCACATGTTTATTTTTATTTACACATTTTTTTTTTTTATTGGGAAAAGGGGGGTGATTCAAACTTTTATTAGGGAAGGGGTTAAATGATCTTTATTCACTTTTTTTTGCAATGTTATAGCTCCCATAGGGACCTATAACACTGCACACACTGATCTTTTACACTGTTCAATGGTTTTTCATAGGAAACCATTGATCAACGATTCTGCCGCTTGATTGCTCATGCCTGGATCTCAGGCACTGAGCAGTCATTCGGCGATCGGACAGCATGGAGGCAGGTAGGGATCCCCCGGCTGTCTTTTAAGCTGTTCGGGATGCCGCTATTTCGCCGCGGGGATCCCGAACAGCTCCCTGAGCTAACGAGCATGGTTTTACTTCCACTTTAGATGCGGCATTCAACTAGGTTTCCACACAGGTTTTTTTTTGGCGTTTCTTAAAAATCTGCCACTGCAGTTTTTGAGCCAAAGTCAGAAATGGATCCAGTAGAAAGGACAAGGATAAGTCCTTCCTTTATACTGTAATACCCATTCCTTTTAAATACACTTTGGCTTAAAAACTGCAGTGGCAGTTAAAAAAAACAAAAAAAAAAACAGAAATAACCTATGTGGAAACCTTGCCAAATAGAACTCTCTGCCAAAGGAAGTAGTCATGTTAAACTTAAAAAAATAAAAAAATTAAATAAAAAAAGTTTGAAAGGCGCCTGAATGCATTTTTTGGAGAGTAATAATCTTAGAGGTTATAATCGTTAGATTTTGGACCAGGGTTGTTCATCCAGGGATTTATTCTGATTGCCATATTTGTCAGGTCAGAAACTTTCTCCCTAAGGCTAAGTCCACACTGCATTTCTGCCCCTGTAAATTGTATCTGTCAGAATACTGACGAATAAAGGTATGCAAACACATTAACTGGAGCAGTGAACCCCATTCACTTCCATGGCTGAACCTAGTGACTCCTTTTCGGGACATATGTGCAATTTGAAAAGCGCAGCTGCCCCGGTTTTCAGTCTGCTTAACCCCTTAAGGACATGCGCCTTAAACGTATGGCGCTGCTAAGATTAATTTAGTGCACAGCACAGTAAACTTATGGTGCGGGGTCCTGTAATCACCACATCTGGATGCGGTTATGTGACCAGGATGGCTGCTGTTATCTAACAGCAGCCACCCTGTCTTATCGCCCAGGGGGTTCCTGAGGAGAAATTCTGACCAGCAAATCCCGTTTTTTCCAGGACAATCGTGCCTCCAGTGACCAGGTGGCCCGGAAAATAAGAGGGGATTGGTACTGTCCAGCACCAATCACCCTTTACCAGCAGGAGTGAGGAGGCACTGGTGCCACCTCACGATCACACCGATTGGTTGACCGGGACAGATAAGACCAATCAGGGCTCCTGCTGGGAGGTTTTACTGATGGCACCTGCTCCACCCCTAATCAGGAGGGCCAAACGGGAGCCTGTCAGTGTGGTAGGGCGATGGGGGCACCTTATCGGCATTGGTGGGATACAGTTCGGCTGCAGCAGCAGGTGAGGCATATGTACAACTACCATCATGCAAGGACAGCCGCAGGGCATGCTGAGAGTTATAGTTATGCAGCAGCTATAGGCACACAACTACAGCTCCCAGCATGTCCTTTGGCTGTCTGTGCTTGCTGGGAGTTCTAGTCATGCAACAGATAGTAGCACTTTTTTTCCTCTGGCTGTTGCATAACTGCAACTCCCAGCATGCATGGACAGCCAAAGGGCATGCTGGGAGATATAGTTGTGAACTCGACCGTGTGTATTACAGTGAAAGCAACGCACTACACTACATTTAAAGGGGTTCTCCGGTGCTTAGACATCTTATCCCCTATCCAAAGGATAGGGGTAAGATGCCTGATCGCGGGAGTCCCGCCGCTAGGGACCCCCGGGATCATGCACGCGGCACCCCGTTTGTAATCAGTCCCTGGAGCGTGTTCGCTCCGGGACTGATTACAGGCGACCACTGGCGTGTGACGTCACCCCTCCGCCCCGTGTGACGTCATGCTCCGCCCCTCAATGCAAGCCTACGGGAGGGGGTGTGATAGCTGTCACGCCCCCTCCCATAGGCATGCATAGGAGTGTGATGTCACACGGGGTGGAGGCGTGACGTCACACGCCTCTGGCCCGGTGGTCGCCTGTAATCAATCCCGGAGCGGACACGCTCCGGGGACTGATTACAAACGGGGTGCCGCGTGCATGATCACGGGGGTCCCCAGCGGCAGGACTCCCGCGATCAGGCATCTTATCCCCTATCCTTTGGATAGGGGAAAAGATGTGTAAGCACCGGAGAACCCATTTAAAGAGTAAAACACAACATATGCACACACCTTTACACACACACCCGCACAAAAAAAAAAGTTTGCAACAGCTGGAGGCACCCTGTTTGAGATACACTGCAATAGGTTATTTTTGGTGGATTAGGCAAGCGCCATGTTTGCATCCGAGTCTGCCCCTATGCAAATCTTTAATTTAAGAGTCAAACAAAGATGCTTTATTGACAGGCTTATAGATAACATGTAAGGAAAAGCATGGAAATAATGAAAAGGAACCAACGGCCCATTTAGGCCTTAAACAAAGTAACAATTGGTACAAGTGATGCATTAGACATTAACAACACGATGATAAGCAGCACAAAATCATAGTGGCAGAAAAAAGGTAGAAGGTGTTTGACGGCTGGTCATCGCCGACAATGAACAATAGAGTCCCTCCCACCCCTCAATACGGAGATCAATAAAGCGAAAAACTGCATCGGACATTAGGACAATGGGTTGAAGATAACCACGGTTCCCACAAACGATCAAAGGATGACACAGCATCATCTCTAATAGCAGATAACTTTTCATTAAGCATAATGAGGTTAACTCTATCCACTACCTTCTCAAAGTCTAAGGAGGGTTTTTTCCATTGCGAGGCTATATAAATTCTAGCAGCCATCAAGATAAATTGAGCTAGTCGAAAGTGACCAAAGGTCATTCTCTGTGGCTTAGTACCAAGCAAGCAGAAAGCCGGGGTACGTGACACATAAGTACCCCCAAAAGGGATCCTAAAAGATCTAATACAGTCGTCCAAAGGCCCACCACCACCGGACAACCCCACCATATATGATACATGGTTCCCCTTTGACCACACGGCCGGAAACATAATGGGGAAACATCGGGGTAAATCGAGTGAAGTCGCGAGGGAACCATGTATACACGGTGCAGAACCTTCAACGCTGTCTCCATCAATGTCACTTGCCAACTCCCCTTCCCCAAAACCACACAACCCTCCCTCCATTGGGGTAAAGACAAGGTGTGATGCAGGTCCGCTTCCCACGCTAACATGAAGGGCAGTTTCTTATCAGGAGAGGGATCATTAAGATGAGCATACACTAGGGAGAGGAGCCCGACATCCAAGGGTCTATAGAGAATGAAAGCTTCATACATAGTAGGATGTAGTGTAGTCGTGTTACCCATAACAGTACGATAATAGGAAAATATCTGGTGGGCTCTAAAGGATTCACCATCAGGCATGTCATATCTTCGTTTGAGAGACATTAATGTGTACATCAAACGATGGTAAAAAAAGTCATAGAGTCGTAGCAGTTTATTATCAATCCACCAGTGGAAAAGGGAGGGAGTAAGACCAGGTAAAAAGAGAGGGTTGCAAAGAAAAGGAGTCAGAGGAGAAGCGTAGGATTGCAAGCGAAATTTGAAGCGAACCAGACGCCAGAGAGACAATGAGTAAAGGGCAATCTGTGCCGACGTAGGGACCAGCGTAGCTATAGGGCTCGAGGTCCACATCAAAGATGCATAGGAGTAAGGGGACAACAAGGAGTCCTCCAGTCTCGTCCAGCAAGGTGCTCTATCCAGAGCATTCACCAGTGCAAGTTGAGCCAATCGTGCAGCATAATAGTATTTAAGAAAATCAGGCACCGACAAGCCACCTGACTTCCTATTATAATGCATGATTCGCCTGGAAATACGCGGTCGTTTGTTCGACCAGATATAGTTAAAGGAGTCTCTTTGCAAAGCAAGCAAATCACGCTTTGCTACAGGTATAGGTAGTGTTCTAAACAAATACAACAACTTAGGTAAAACTACCATTTTTATCACGTTCACCCTACCTAACCAAGAAATGTAAGGATAATTCCACTTGGCCAGATCAGATCTAATAGATTTATAAAGAGGAACAAAGTTAGTGCTATACAATGATGAATTAATGGGGTAAGTTTCACGCCCAGATAGGGCAAACCCGCATTAGCGTTTTTAAAGTGAAATGTACGTTCAATGGTGTGTTGCAAGGATTCCGATATATTACAATACATAATTTCAGATTTAGTAACGTTGACCCTCAACCCCGACTGCAGAGCAAAGGAGTCCAGCACCTTAAAAAGGTTGGGGAGGGAAATTAGGGGGTTTGTAAGGGTTAGCAATAAATAGTCAGCGAACAAGTTCACTTTATATTCTGAAGATCCGATAGTGGTACCTAAAATATCAGGATGATCTCTAATCATTTGTGCCAGTGATTCCATAATTAATGCAAAAAGGGCTGGGGATAGGGGGCAGCCCTGACGAGTACCCCGGCCTATAGAAATCGGACAGGGAGAGGTAAATGGCAACTTTAGATATGCAGTCGGGGTGGAGTACAGAAGGTGTAGAATAGAAACAAATGGGCCAGCAAAGCCAAACTTGTGTAAAGTGGCGAATAAAAAAGGCCACGATACACAATCAAAGGCCTTCTCTATATCCAAGGCTACTACAATGAGAGGGGTTGTGGTAGTCCCCGCCCACTGTATTTGGTCAATGACTTTCCGAACATTATCTGGTGCTTGGCGGCCAGGGATAAATCCTACCTGGTCTTGATGTACCAGGGTAGGAAGATGGGCATTTAATCTTTTTGCTAACAAAGATGTCAGGAGCTTCGCATCAACATTTAACAACGATATTGGGCGATAATTGGCCATACTTAAATGATCTCGGTTCGGTTTAGGGAAAACTGTAATGAGTGCATCTAGAAATTCAGATGGAATAGTAGTCTGTGTGCGAAGCGAATTGAAAAATGTGAGTAGATGAGGGAGTAGCAATGGTGCAAATTTTTTAAAGTATGCTGCCGTCAGGCCATCAGGCCCAGGGGCCTTACCAGACTTCAATCGGGCAATGGCGTCCGCGATTTCCTCTACTGTAAAAGGAGCGTTTAAAGACTCCCTGGCGTCTGGTGTCAATGACGGTAAAGTAATTAAAGAGAAGAAGTCAGTAAGGGAGGAGGAAAGAGCAGGGGAAGAAGAGGGCGCTGTATATAGAGTAGAGTAATAGGTATGGAAGGCTGTATAAATCTTATCGGGGTGAGAAGTTTGGAGACCCGGTCGGAGCTGCAAGCTATGTACTCTATTAAAAGAGGAGGTTTTTTTGAGCATTGCCGCCAGTAATTTGTCTGGTTTGTTAGCTAACCTGTAATATGTCGCTTTTGTCCAACGGACAGCTTTCTCAACCTTGGTAGATAGAAGTGCATCCAGCTGTAGGCGGGTCTCCTTAATGGTATGATAAAGGTAAAGAGATGGGTCCTGTTGATGAGCATACGTCAGTCTCTGTAATCTACATTCCAAGGCTATTTGGGTAGCAGTGCGGTCTCGTTTCAGTCCACTAGCTAGGGATAGGATACAGCCTCTCATATAAGATTTATGGGTTAACCACACCCATACTGGGGAAGACTCAGGGATTGTGTTGGTATCAAAAAAAAATTTCAGGTCAGTATCTAGTTGTTGGTGTACCCTCGGCATGGTCAGCAATGCTTCATTCAGGCGCCATCTAAATGGGTATGTAAAGGAGGGCATCAAGTTAAAAGCAGCTAACACCATATCATGATCTGACCACACCGAGGGAACATGACGTGCATACAACATCTGAGGTAACATGCGGGTATGGACTAATATCCAGTCTATCCTGGTATAGTGACCATGTGCAGGCGAGTAATATGAGTAACCCCTAGATACCCCGTTATGTTCTCTCCAACTATCTGCTAAGTCATGGGATACAAACAATTGCTGCAGAAGGCGATGTTGAGACCCCGACCTACGAAAAGGGGCTGAATTAGATCTATCCAGTTTACCATTAACTATCATGTTAAAATCTCCGGCCCAAATCAGCATATCGTATGACAGTGTCTCAAGAAGTGAACATAAACGGGAAAAAAACATAATAGGGGAGTCCGTTGGAGCGTAAGAGTTAACAACAAATCTTTAATCTGGGTCTCAAATGCGCATGGCGCTCTCTCACTCCTGAGCCCTGTCGTATTTCAAGGCAACAGTTTAGGGTCACATATAGGGTATTTCCGTACTTGGGAGAAATTGTGTTACAAATTTTGGGGGGCTTCCACTGTTCTGACTTTGTAAGTACGACATGGCCCCCAAAAACAATTCCAGTTAAATTCTCTCCACAAAAGCCAAATGGCTCCTCTTCCCTTCTTAGTCATGTTGTGTGTCCGCACAGCACTTTATGTTTACATAAGAGGTATTTCAGTATTCAGGAGAAATAGAGTTACTAATTTTGGGGGGCTTTTCCTCCTTATAGTCACAATTTATTTTTTATTTTTACAAGGGGTAAAACAACATTTTAGTGTAAAAAAAATTGAGATTTTGAGTTTTCACCTCCACTTTGCTGCTATTCCTGTGAAACACCTAAATAGTTAAACTTTCTGAAAGTCCTAGTGAATAGTTTGAGAGGTGCAGTTTCTATGTTGGGGTCATTTATGGTGGATTTCTAACATGTAGGCTCCTCAAATCCACTTCAAACCGAACTGGTCCCTAAAAAATAAAAAAAAAATAAAAAAAAAAAAATTCAGATTTTAACCCCTTAAGGACCGAGGGTTTTTCCGTTTTTGCATTTTCGTTTTTTCCTCCTTGCCTTTAAAAAATCCTAACTCTTTCAATTTTGCACCTAAAAATCCATATGATGGCTTATTTTTTGCGCCACCAATTCTACTTTGTAATGACGTCAGTCATTTTGCCCAAAAATCTACGGTGAAACGGAAAAAAAAATCATTGTGCGACAAAATAGAAAAAAAAACGCAGTTTTGTAACTTTTGGGGGCTTCCGTTTCTACGTAGTACATTTTTCAGTAAAAATGACACCTGATCTTTATTCTATAGGTCCATAAGATTAAAATGATCCCCTACTTATATAGGTTTGATTTTGTCGTACTTCTGGAAAAAATCATAACTACATGCAGGAAAATTAATACGTTTAAAATTGTCATCTTCTGACCCCTATAAAACTTTTTTTTTTTGCGCGTATGGGGCGGTATGAGGGCTCATTTTTTGTGCCGTGATCTGAAGTTTTTAGCGGTACCATTTTTGCATTGATAGGACTTATTGATCACGTTTTATTCATTTTTTCATGATATAAAAAGTGACCAAAAATGCACTATTTTGGATTTTTGGAATCTTTTTGCGTGTACGCCATTGACCGTGCGGTTTAATTAACGATATATTTTTATAATTCGGACATTTCCGCACGTGGCGATACCATATATGTTTATTTTTATTTACACAGTTTTTTTTTTTTATAGGAAAGGGAGGTGATTCAAACTTTTAATAGGGGAGGGGTTAAATGATCTTTATTTACTTTTTTTTCCACTTTTTTTTTGCAGTGTTATAGCTCCCATAGGGACCTATAACACTGCACACACTGATCTTTATCATTGATCACTGGTTTCTCATAGGAAACCAGTGATCGATGATTCTGCCGCTTGACTGCTCATGCCTGGATCTCAGGCACTGAGCAGTCATTCGGCGATCGGACAGCGAGGAGGCAGGTAGGGACCCTCCTGCTGTCATGTAAGCTGTTCGGATGCCGCGATTTCGCCGCGGCTATCCCGAACAGCCCACTGAGCTAACCGGCATACTTTCACTTTAGACTTTTTTCACTTTTGAACGCCGCGTCTAAAGGGTTAATAGCACGTGGCACTGCGATCAATGCCGCACGCTATTAGCCACGGGTCCTGGCCGTTATTAGAGGCCGGGCCCGACCCGCGGACACATGACGTTCCAGTACATCATGTGTCCTTAAGGGGTTAAAATTTTTGTAAAACATTGAAAAATTGCTGCTAAACTTTGAAGCATTCAAATTTCTTGAAAAAAGTAAAAACATGTCTAATTTATTATGTCAACATAAAGTAGACATATTGTAGAAGTGAATCAATATGTTATTTATTTGTCATGACCAGGGGTCTGCAACCTTTAAGGCCCCATTCACACTACGGAATTGCCACGGAATTTCCGAGTGGAATTCCGCGGGCGCAATTCCGCGGTGTGAACTTTAACATTAGTGTGAATGGGTCTCCGCGAGACCCGTTCACACTGCGGAATTTCAGCGGTGGACATTTCCGCCGCTGAAAGTGTTCCGCGCAAAGAAAGAACATGTTCATTGTTTGCGCGGATTTCGCGAGCGGACCACAGCCGTCAAAGGTGACGGCTCAGTGCCCCGCGGTCCTAGCGCCGAAGCATCTGCGGCGGCCGCCAGGCGGAATCTCCGCTTTTTTTGGGTGGGCTTTTTTGGGGCCCGGGCCTGGGGTGGGCTTTTTTGGGGCCCGGGCATGGGGTGGGCTGGGGAGAGGGGGGTTAATGCACTGGGGAGAGGGGGGTTAATGCTGCCGCGGGGTGAGGGGTTAACGCTACCGCTGCCATGGGGTGAGGGGTAACTTAACCCCTCACCCCATGGCAGCGGCAGCGTTAACCTCTCACCCCACGGCAGCTATAACGCTGCCATGGGGTGAGGGGTTAAGTTACCCCTCACCCCATGGCAGCGGTAGCGTTAACCCCTCACCCCGCGGCAGCATTAACGCTGCCGCGGGGTGAGGGGTTAATGCCCCGCTGTCAATTGAGTAATGTACTTTACATACTCACCAGCTCCTCGCGTGGCGTCTTCCTCTTCCCGGCGGCGCTCCTCGACTGAGGCGCAGGCCGGCGACGTCACTGTCATGTGACGTTACATTGTCACATGACAGTTAGGATCCGCGCGGCCCCGGAAGAAGAGCCTCCGCTCCGATGGCACCAGGGCAGGTAAGTAAACCAACGGCGGCTAACGGGCTCAGATCATTCCGGGACACTACATTGTCCCGGAATGAGGGTGACCGGGACCCGGGACAGACTCGCGGAGCCGCGGCAAAGGAGTAAAAGAGCCGCATGCGGCTCCGGAGCCGCGGGTTGCCGACCCCTGGTCATGACTGTTTTCCTTACAAGCAGAGAATAAAAAAAATTTGAAAAGTGCCAATTTTTCTATTTTCTACAATGAAATTTAAGATGATAAAAGAAATGATGAAAGAAGAATAAATGATAAAAGTATCAACAAAACTTTACCACTATCTCAAAGAACATGTCAGAGAAAACAATCTCAGAATCAGAATAAGTAAAAGCATCTTAGAGTTATTAATGTAGAAAGTGACACAGGTCAGATTTGAAAAAAATTGCTGTGTCCTTAAATGGACACTGTCAGATAGGAAAACTTTTCATATGTTGTAAAGCATGCAAAATCAATAGGTTTTGCAATCGCTTTCAATAGAAAATTTTCAGTATTTCATACTGGAAAAGCCAAACAACTTTTCAAGCTTCTTGACTACAATGATTGCCAGGCTATACTGAGGGCTTTTAGGAGGCGCTCCACTCCACTGATTATCCGTGACTGCACTATACTCATATTCGAGGACTTTTCAGCACCGGTGGCTAGACGACGCAGGGCATTCAGTGGAATATGCTCCGAACTGTTTTCCCGCAAGATCAAATTTCAGCTGCAATTTCCTGCTTCCTTACGTGTCTTTCATGGAGATGGCACGTCGTCACTATACAGGAGCCCTTCCGCTGCAACAGCTGCATTACAAAATCCGACTCCAGTCGCTCGCTCTGGGGCGACTCAGCGGTCACTTACTGAACCTCCCCCTAATACTTCACCGTGTCGCCAGAATTCACAGCGTGATGGCTTTTAAGTCTTGTTGGCAGTCCCGCGCCTGAAGCCTTTTTCGATGAGGAGACACTGTGGAAAATTTACATGTAATGCTGACCCAGTATATTGCCGGTCTATTTGACCATTGGGCCACTGGACTTTCCACGTAGTTAGCTCAAGTCTTGGGGTTTACCTACCTCATGGTATATGCCGTGGAAACTGGGTGACTCACTGTTTGCTATGTGGGGGGGATGGGGGTGTTTTGGGGCGGGGGGGTAGTTCGGGGTGTATGTTCACGGCAGTTACTTTGTTGCTTGCATTATGTGGGGGGGGGGGGGGGGTTTACTCTCTGGTAGAAAAAAGGAAGTCCCTAACACGGTGCCGATCTCCGGGTTGGATCCTGGGGCACGTAGTGTAATAGCCCTTCACATATTGTTTTTTGTAGTATCGCACAGTGTTATCCCTCCTCGGAGTACTACGATTCAAGGATTGTTTCTCGGTATTTACGGTTGCTCCAGATACCTATTCAAGAACGTATGATTGAGGTGTGTGTGTGATACAGTTTATTTTATTTGTCTATTCACTCCCCACCCCCCCACCCTTTTTTTTTTTTTCCCCTTCTCTCTCCCTCCCCTCCCTCTCGTCCTCCCTCTATTCTCACACCTCTTGTCTCTTCCTGCTTTAGACATGCGGATCATATCTTGGAACGTGAAGGGTTTACGCTCACCCAACAAGAGAATGCAGGTACTGCGACATTTAAAAAGACTGCATCCTGACATAGCGCTGCTCCAGGAGACACATCTAACAAAGGACGACTTACCACGTATGAACACAATGTGGGTGGGGTCGGTTTTGGGGTCACCTGCGGTTGGAGGCAAGACGGGTACACTCATACTGCTCCATAAACATTTTAGTGGCAAAGTTGTATCACAGGAGATGGACCAGGAAGGACGCTGGATTAGGGTGCACTTAAACTTTGAGGGACGAGACTTCAGCTTATATAGTTGCTACGCCCTGAATGGGGATAACAAATCTTACTTTCAAACCTTGGAAAGCCAGATGCTGACTGATCCTGTTGTCAGTAAAATCGTGGGGGGCGACATGAACGCGGTAGCCATGACTTTGGCTGATCGCACAGGTGGGACCGTAGACAGATCACACACCAGACCTAGTGATAGGACTTATGAGACTTTCTTAGGTTCCTCGGGCCTCAGTGACCCGTGGAGACTGATGCACCCGGATGGTAGAGATTATACACACTTTTCGCACAGTCATAGTTCTTGGTCACGCATTGATTATCTTTTAGTGTCCCCAGACATCCTGCCCCGGGTTGTGGAGTCTGACATTCACGCGATGGTAATCTCTGACCACTCCCCTATTTCCATTTCTTTGGTTGATTCTTTCCCAAAGGGAGCTAGTTTCCAATGGAGATTTACTGCCTATATGTCTAAAGACGACAATTTTGTTGACTCCCTGAAAAGCTGGTGGATGGAGTTTTCGTGGAATAACCGCGAACATCTCTCTAATGCACCCTTATATTGGGAATCGGCTAAGTCCGTCCTCAGGGGATGCTTGATTGCTTACATGACTACTGTCAAAAAGAAATCTTTACACCACTTTCAGGAAGTTAGCAAAATGCTCCAACAAGTATATGTTACCTACCTTTCCCAACCATCTAGCGAAACTTGCCAGGCATGGAAGGCGGCCAAAACCACTTTTGACCTCTGGTCGGAACGCAAGAGTCAAGCGGCATATTCGCGCTTTCGTGCTGAGCTATTCCGTTTTGGAAACAAATCGGGACGTCTCCTTGCACGCCTGGCAAAAGGCTGTCGCGCGACACAACACTTCTCATAGTTACGTGATGAGTCTGGAGAAATTCACACAGATCCCAAAACCATTAACTCACTCTTCCATTCATACTACTCTTCCCTCTATTCGACACATCAGGTGGACATGGCGGCTGGTAAGACGTTTTTGGATTCGGTCCGTTTACCTACTTTACATTCGGAACAACGTGAGGTCCTCAATGTGGACTTCACTGAGGATGAGGTGCGGAGGACTATCAAAAGTTTGCACAATTCAAAGGCTCCCGGTCCTGATGGATTCTCCGGTGAGTTCTATAAGGTCCTGGTTGACCAAGTGGTCCCTCCACTGACGTCTTACTTCAACCATGTTCTACATTCAGGCTCCCTGCCCCTTCACTCCAACACGGCCACTATAAAACTCCTTCTGAAGCCAGGGTAGGACCCACTCCAGCCCCAATCGTACCGCCCAATTTCACTTATAAATCGCCTTAGCACATTCCTGCCCACACTGATTGGCCCCTCCCAGGTTGGGTTTGTCCGAAATCTTTCCGCAGTCACTAACATACGCAAAGTACTGACTGTATTAGACAGGGTGCAGCACTGTCCCGAGCCAGGTGAACAGCCGGTGTTATTGACACTAGACGCCGAAAAAGCTTTTGACAACGTGAGATGGGACTGGCTCGGGATGGTGCTGGACAGGGTCGGTATCACGGGGAGTTTTAGAACCTTCCTGGGCAGCCTTTACGAAGCCCCTATGGCCCGAGTGTTTACATCAGGGCTACTGTCCCCATCATTCCCCCTCTTCAAGGGAACCAGGCAGGGGTGTCCCTTGTCCCCTCTCTTATTCAACCTGGCACTTGAACCATTGGCCAGACATCTAGAAGATTCAACAGTTTATAGGGGTATTCCAATTCAGCGGGAGGCTATCAAATTGACCCTTTTCGCAGACGATATTCTTATCTTTCTAGCAAATCCGCAAGCCCATTACCATGCCCTGATGTCTACCCTGTCACATTATGAGACATTCACTGGATACAAAATTAACCAGCTCAAAAGCGAATTATTACCGCTAGGCCCACCCGAACCTGCACCCTATTGGGTTTCCATGGGAATACCGACAGGACTGGTAAAAACCTCCATCACCTACTTAGGAATTAGAATCGGCAAGGTTCCCTCTTCTCTCTACACCTTAAATTATCCACCGTTGTTCAAACCGATTTGTGATGAACTTGAGCGTTGGCATCACCTCCCCATCACATTTTTGGGAAAGTGACATCTAATAAAAATGGTCAGCTTCCCGAGACTGCTCTACCAGCTCCAGACCCTCCCGATTCTGCTAAAACACGCCGACATCGTCTCCCTTAACACGGCATTCTCACGATTCATATGGGGGGGGGGGGGGGGACGCCCGCGAATTTCGTTGCAAAAGTTGATGCTTCACAAGGCAGATGGCGGGGTTGGCTTTCCTAACCTACGGGGGTATAATTTAGCCTGTCTCTTTAGACATGTACTGGACTGGCTGTATGAGTCCAACTACCACTCAAATCATACCATTGAAGCCGTTTACGCCTTCCCTGGAATCTAATGTCCTGCCTTCACGCTCGAATCGCGGGTCTCCCCTCCTATATAAAACGATCACTCATGATTAGAGACACTATCATGACATGGCGTGCGGTACGTAAAACATACGGTCTCCCATTTTTGTTATCTGGGCGCCTCAACCTTTGGGGCCATCCGGAGTTTACTCCGGGTCGGGAGAACAAATTATTTGACAAATGGCATTCTAGAGGGGTGGAGGTGGCCAAACAATTGATGCATGTCGAGGAAAAACATTGGTTATCACCCAATTAAGTGCTACAGACATTTGCTTTACCTGCCACACACTTCCTACCGTTGTTACAAATTCTGTCATTTTGCACATCCAGATTACTTGATCCCTCTCCCGAGGTGTCTCCCTCCCCTTTTGAGAGCTTAGTGGGTACTCAGCCTAGAAAAGCTTCCCTATCTTCCCTGTACAGGGCACTCAGTGACCGCTTACTAAAGGTATCCAAACATGACATTTTCACTAAATGGGGGTCAATCTTAAATACACCCGACGTTAGAGACCATATCTTAGAGAGCTGGTCGAGGGTCAGGGCCACTGTGATCAATGAGCGCTGGCGAGAATCATATTTTAAAATGATGCACCATGGTTTTTTAGGGTTCAACATTCCTGTCACGTCTGCTTTCCCAAATAGGATCACCTCATGCCCAAAATGTGGTACTCCCTCAACTGATTTTTTTCATGGCATGTGGTCCTGTACCAACACACAGCATTTTTGGAGTGAGGTAATTGGTTATGTGGTCAAGCACTGGAAGGTCAGACTTCCGTTGTCACCTCTAACGCTTCTGTTTCAGTCTGTCGACCCCGCCACGGCGGACTCGGTAGGCCTTAGCACTATCCGGAAATTTGTCCATGTTATTCTGCTAGTCGCAAAACGAATCATTCTGCGGGAATGGATCAAACCGGCAATGCCGTCCATATCCGCAGTGATTGAGGAATTAAAGGACTTCCTGGAGGTGGACAGACTAGACACAGAAAGACATCGTGAGCGCCATGCAAAGAAATTTTTCGCTAAATGGAGCACTTTTATGATTGCTTGTTCAAGCTTATCTTATGTGTAATATTGTTTTTCCCAGGCTATATCTATGCCAAATGATACAGTTGTTATCTTTCTGCATTCGCTGACCGCTCGAGTTACTTATAAGTAATAGTATACGCTGATGGATGTTCTTTGCACTCTTTATTATTACTTTGTATGTTTTAAATATTGAAAATCTTTAATAAACAAAGTAAAAAAAAATAAAAAAAAATTGATATACATGGTCAGGATTAGGTACTGAGCGATATATTTAAAAAAAAAATTGTTGTTGAGTCTGACGGGTATGCTTTAACCCCTTAACGACGCAGGACGTATATTTACGTCCTGCGCCGGCTCCCGCGATATGAAGCGGGGTTGCGCTGCGACCCTGCATCACATCGCGTCGGTTCCGGCGCTCATCAACGGCCGGGACCCGCGGCTAATACCACACATCGCCGATCGCGGCAATGTGCGGTATTAACCCTTTAGAAGCGGCGGTCACAGCTGACCGCCGCTTCTAAAGCGAAAGTATCCCGGCTAGTCATTCGGGCTGTTTGGGACCGCCGCGGTGAAATCGCGGCGTCCCGAACAGCTTACAGGACACCGGGAGGGACCTTACCTGCCTCCTCGGTGTCCGATCGACGAATGACTGCTCCGTGCCTGAGATCCAGGCAGGAGCAGTCAAGCGCCGATAACACTGATCACACTGAAACATGTGGTATCGCCGCGTGCGTAAATGTCCGAACTATAAAAATATATCATTAATTAAACCGCACGGTCAATGGTGTATGCGCAAAAAAATTCCAAAGTCCAAAAAAGCGTATTTTGGTCACTTTTTATACCATTAAAAAATGAATAAAAAGTGATCAAAAAGTCCGATCAAAACAAAAATCATACCGATAAAAACTTCAGATCACGGCGCAAAATGTCCCCACACCGCCCTGTACGTGGAAAAATAAAAAAGTTATAGGGGTCAGAAGAGGACATTTTTAAACGTATACATTTTCCTGCATGTAGTTATGCCAATAACAATAAAAGGGGTCATTTTTACCGAAATATGCACTGCGTAGAAACGGAAGCCCCCAAAAGTTACAAAATGGCGTTTTTTCTTCGATTTTGTCGCACAATGTTTTTTTTTTCCGTTTCGCCGTGAAAATTTGGGTAAAATGACTAATGTCCCTGCAAAGTAGAATTGAAGGGGAATGAATAAACGCTTAGACTTAATTATGACCTGTACATAGGAACATAGTCTAGCCTTTTTTTGCTCCCTCAGATGTCCCCAAGCGCCATAGTTCTCCACTATAGATTTATATATATTTTTTGTAGATCATCAGTTTTTTTGGTACGAGTGTCAGGAGGGTGATTCCGCCTAGTGTGTTTAGATACCTATTAGAGTGCAGTTACTGAAAGTTATGGTACTAATACGTAATGGATATATATGTAAACTAAAACAGAGTAAATTGTGCATTGAATTATCTTCTAGTTATGTATATTTATTAATTCATAGCATATATATCATCTTTTAGTATATATATACATGCACGTAGGTCTCCGAGTTATACAGATAATGAGATTGCATATTCTATTCTATTATTGACCTGTGCATGTATGATACTAACATGCCGTAATCTGTTATACACATGTAGGTCCCCGAATTATATAGCCAATGAGGTTGATTAGTCTATCCTACTATCGACCTGTACATGTACGATATCAACATACCGTAACCTACTATGTGCATGTAGTTATACGTATATACCTGCCTGTTTTTGCATATAATGTTTTAGAGTACATTCACACTCATAGGGTAATCACACAGTAAGCGAGTAAAAAACGCACTAGTGAAGGGATCCAGTCCATTCTGTAATACTAACAGATGATATCCATGCCGGGTTTTTTACAATTGCTACCTATGCCAGGTATTTTATCATGTGACCACTGAGTCTCTATTTTAAACTTGCATGTTTGTCTGTTAAACTTAGTCTACGTTTAAGCTCAAGAGAGAGCGAAACGCGTCAGATTACTACAGTCCTGTGATGTCTGTTTCCTTGCTATGGCATGAATAAAAAGTATCTTTTAGAGCATACCTGGTGCCGGACAATCCTTCCTTTGCAAAGTAGAATTGGTGACGCAAAAAATAAGCCATAATATGGATTTTTTGGTGGAAAATTGAGAGGGTTATGATTTTTAAAAGGTAAGGAGGAAAAAACGAAAGTGCAAAAACTGAAAAGCCTGAGTCCTTCAGGGGTTAAAGAGTTAAAATATTGGACATGTCCCGAACATACTCCATTGGGCCATAGAAGTGAATGGGGTCCACTGCTATATGTCAGCATTCTGTTTACGGCAGTGTTTACCAACCAGGGGGCCTCCAGCTGTTGCAAAACTACAACTCCCAACATGCCCTGAAAGTTTTTGGCTGTCCGTGCATGCTGGGAGTTGTAGTTTTGCAACAGCTGGAGGCCCCCCGGTTGAGAAACACTGGTTTACGGCAATACAAATGGGGACAGAAACACTGTGTGGGTCTAGTCTAAAATTAGGAGCCGTTTTTTTGTCTTTAGGTCAGGGGGTAGGCTGCTCTTTGGTAATGCTGTATTTTTCTATGCTGCATTGCTAAAACCTGCCCCTTATATAAGAACCCTTCAGTATAGAGGCCAGGCCCACTCCCAGCCGTCACTGTCCCAGCGCTTGTGTTTAGCCCTCAGTACTAGAACAAGCACCAATCAGAGCGGGCGGCGTTGTCTCACACACGTTGGGGAGTTCACTACACAATAGACGAAGATCCGGAGCTCACTTCCCTCTCCCGCCAGCAGCTGAACCGACACAAGGTACTAACCCCAACCTTCTCCTCTTCCCGCCTACTAGACCTCCTCCTGCCGCTCACAACCGGAAGTACCCGGTAGGACGGTCAGATAGTTAGCGCGCTGAGTACACGGGGTTTTCAGCCGGGCGGTCATCTCAGGGATTAAGCTTCACATATGGGTACCGATCTGCCCGCGTTTGTTTTCTTCCTTTCTTCTAACTTGAGTCACGTGGTTGCCTTTTATTCACAAGTCCGGTCTCTTTACCATAGTTCTCCCGTATTGTTTCCGGGCCCTGTCTAGTCTAGTACTGTCACATCCAGTCATGGCACAGGTTATATATTGTGGATATTAAAACTTTGTCCTTAATGACTCGCTGTCTCTTCACAGTGATAGAGAAGACATGCCGCTGCTTCACCACAAGCCTTTCACCCGGACCCCGCCGCCAGCCGACATGGAACCCGCTGAACGCCTCTTCTATTGCCGGGTGACCAACGAGGTCTTCAGGGACTATGAGTAAGATTCCTTCATTTGTGTCCTCAGAGTTGTAATCCAGTCTTTGTTATGGGGCTGTACGTCTCCTATTAGTATACTTCTGCCCTACACAAGACACACATTATGGCTGCATTACACGCACACACTTCTGTGCTTAACCCCTTGGGGACCAGTTCAATTTTGCTTATTTTATTTTATTTTTTTCTCCCTTTCTAAAAATCAACGATTTCAAGTGCGACTGTAATGAGGTTTGGGGCCTATAACCTAACCACAGTGTTTACAAAGCCCCCTATGGTGCCCTAACAGTGGACCCCCCCCCCCCTGACAGAGAGGTCAGCAGAGAGCACTGTGCTCATGATGTCAGCAGAGAGCTCTGTGTTTCATAAAGAAAATAATTTCCACTGTAGTATTTAGCAGCTAATAAGTACAGGAAGGATTAAGATGTTTTTAATAAAAGTAATTTACAAATCTGTAACTTTCTGGCTCCAGTTGATTTGAAATTCTTCAAACATCTCTGGGGTGTTAAGTCTCACTATACCCCTTGTTACGTTCCGTGAGGGGTGTAGTTTCCAAAATGGGCTCACATGTGGGTATTTTTTTTGTCAGAACCGCTGTAAAATCAGCCACCCCTGTGCAAATCACAAATTTAGGCTTCAAATGTACATAAGGCGCTCTCACTCCTGAGCCTTGTTGTGCGTCTGCAGAGTCCACATATGGGGTATTTCTGTACTCAGGAGAAATTGGGTTACTAATTTTGGGGGTATCTTTTTCCTTTTACCGCTTGTGAAAATAAAAAGTTTAGGGCAACACCAGCATGTTAGTGTATTTGCCTCCGTAGCCAAAATACCCTACCTTCACACTGGCGGGTTTACAGCAAGTTTCCTGCTGGGAGTTTGAGCTGTGGCGGAAAATTGCATAGGGGTGGACACGGGGTATTCTATGCCAGTGATTCCAGCTGTTACTAAACTCCCAGCATGCCTGGACAGTCAGTGGCTGTCCAGAAATGCTTGGAGTTGTTTTGGAGACACTGCTGTACAATACGTTTTTCATTTTTATTGGGGGTGGAGGGGGGGGGGGGGGGGGACAGTGTAAGAGGGTGTAGATGTAGTGTTGTACCCTTTTTATTCTGTGTTAGCGTAGCGTTTCTAGGGTACATTGACACTGGCAGTGGTATACGGTTAGTTTCCCAATAGGCGTTTGCACTGCGGCGGAAAATTTGCCGCAGCTCAAACTTGAAGGCTGGAAACTCACTGTACACCCGCCCGTGTGTATGTCCCCTGTACATTCACATGGGGAGCAAACCTCCAGCTGTTAAACTACAACTCCCAGTATGCACTCAGACCGTGCATGCTGGGAGTTGTACTTTTGCAACAGCTCGAGGCACACTTGTTGGAAAACCTTCAGTTAGGTTCTGTTACCTAACGCAGTATTTTCCAACCAGTGTGCCTCCAGCTGTTGCAAAACTACAACTTCCAGCATGTACTGAAAGCCGAAGGAGATGTAGTTATACAACAGCTGGAGTTATGCAACTACAACTCCCTGTGGATAGGGGATAAGTGTTTTTGGCCGCAGATGGCCTTTAACCCCTTGGGGACGGAGGGTTTTCCAGTTTTTGCACTTTTGTTTTTTCTTCCTTACCTTTTAAAAATCATAACCCTTTCAATTTTGCAGCTAAAAATCCATATGATGGCTTATTTTTTTGCGCCACCATGACATCAGTCATATACGGCGAAACCAGAAAACGAAAATCATTGTGCGACAAAATTTAAGAAAAAATAACATTTTGTAACTTTTGGGGTCTTCCGTTTCAACGCAGTACATTTTTCGGTAAAAATTACCTCTTTATTCTGTAGGTCCATACGATTAAAATTATACCCTACTTAACTAGGTTTGATTTTGTCTTACTTATGGAAAAAATCATAACTACATGCACGAAAATTTATACGTTTTAAGTAATCTTCTGACCCCTATTACTTTTTTAGTTTTCTGCGTATGGGGCGGTATGAGGGCTCATTTTTTGCGCTGTTATCTGGAGTTTGTTTATAGCGGTACCATTTTTGTATTAATCGGACTCTTTGATCACTCTTTTTATTCATTTTTTTCATGATCTAAAAAGTTAACAAAAATACACTATTTTGGACTTTGGAATTTGTGCGGATGCCATTGAACGTGTGGTTTCATTAACAATGTATTTTTATAGTTCAGACTTTAATGCACGTGGTGATACATGTTTTATTTTTATTATGGTTACACGCAGTCATGGCCGTAAATGTTGGCACCCCTGAAATTTTTCTAGAAAAAGAGTTTCTCACAGAAAAGGATTGCAGTAACACCTGTTTTTCTATACATGTGTGTGTGTGTGTGTGTGTATTGGAACTAAACAAAAAAAGAGAAATAAAAGCAAATTGGACATAATGTTACACCAAACTCCAAAAATGGGCTGGACAAAATTAATAGCACCTTTAATTTAATATTTGGCTGCTCACCCTTTGGAAAAAAACTGAAATCAGTGACTTCCTATAACCATCAATAAGCTTCTTACACCTCTCAGCCGGAATGTTGGACCACTCTTCCTTTGCAAACTGCTCCAAGTCTCTCTTATTGGAAGGGGCCTTTTCCCAGCAATTTTAAGATCCCTCCACAGGTGTTTAATGGGATTTAGATCTGGACTTATTACTGGCCACTTGATAACTCTCCAGCGCTTTGTTGCCATCTATTTCTGGGTGCATTTTGACATATGTTTGGGGTCACTGTCCTGCTGGAAGACCCAGATTCTCGGCGCGAACCCAGCTTTTAGACACTGGGCTGTACTGTGCAACCCAAAATCCGTTGGTAATCCTCAGACTTCATGATTACTTGCACACATTCAAAACACCCATTGCCAGAGGCAGCAAAACAACCCCAAAACATCATAGAACCTGCACTATATTTCACTGTAGGTACTGTGTTTGGCAAAATGTAGTCTTGCTTTTTTGTCTGTCAGCAGTGGGGTCCTCCTGGGTTTCCTGCCATAGTGTTTCATTTATTTCATTTAAATGTCGATGGATAGTTCGTGCTGACACTGATGCTCCCTGAGCCTGCAGGACAGCTTGAATATCTTTGGAACTTGGTTGGGGCTGCTTAACCACCATCCAGACTAAGGCTGCTTTCACACTATAAAATTCATCCGTTTTAAAGATCAGTCTGATGTTCCTTCATGAAAACCTTGCAAATCGGCTGTTAGAAAATCCCATTATAGTCTATGGGACTTTTACATTATCCGTTTTAATCCGCTATAGTCTGTTTTTAGTAACTGACGTTATTTTGTGATGGAAGATGGTAACGGGAGGAATAGTGCATGCACTATTTGTTCCGTCACAAAATAACGTCCGTTATTAATAACTGACTATAGCGGATTAAATGGATAATGTAAAAATCCCATAGACTATAATGGGATTTTCTAACGGCCGTTAAACGGCCGATTTGCAGGGTTTTCAAGAAGGAACATCAGATGGATCTTTAAAACGGATGAATTTTATAGTGTTAAAGCAGCCTAACCTGCACTGACACCTTTAATCAATTTTTCTCTTCCTTCCACACCCAGGGAGATTAGCTACAGTGCCATGGGTTGCAAACTTCTTGATAATGTTGGGCACTGTGGACAAAGGCAAATCTAGATCTCTGATGATTGTTGATATTTTTCCACAATTTGTGTTCTCAAGTGCTCAGACAGTTCTCTTTTCTGTTGTCCATGCTTAGTGTGGCAAACACACACAATGCAAAGACTAAGTGAACTTTGCTCCTTTTTTATCTGTTTTCAGGTGGGATTTTTATATTGCCCACACCTGCTACTTGCCCCAGGTGAGTTTAAAGGAGCACCACATGCTTGAAACAATGTTATTTTTCCAAAATTTTGAAAGGGTGCCAATAATTTTGTCCAGCCTATTTTTGGAGTTTGATGTGACATTATGTCCAATTAGCTTTTTTTTTCTCCCTTTTTTTTGTTTACTTCCAATACACACAAAGGGGAAAAAACATGTGTACAGCAAAACGTGTGTTACTGCAATACTTTTTTGTGAGAAATACTTTATTTTCTAGAAAATGATAAGGGCTGCCAACATTAACAGCCATGACTGTATTTTTTTTATTTTTATATGGAATCAGGGAAAAGGGGGGTGATTTATATTTTTAATAAGCACCGTATATTTACGACGCAGCTTTACTGGACCACTGCGTCTCAGGACACTGTGATCGGAACAGGATGACTGCTGATGTCCATCAGCGGCCATCCCGGCATATCGCCTAGGGGGTGGGTCTCCCCCCCCCCCCCCCCCCCATGTGACCCGGATAAAGTGTGAATGGGGCAGCCACATTCACCCATACCCAGTAGGAGTGAGGTGGCACGGGTGCCGCCTCAAGATCACGTGATTGATCGGTTGGAACAATCGACTAATCACGGACCTGCTGGGCGGTGATGGGGGCGGCGATCGGAGCAGACATCGGCGCCGGCGGGGGTTTCCTACCTTGCCCTGGTCCGGCATGGGTCCCCTCAGGATCGGTGGCGGCGACAGGAGCAGCAAGATCGGTCCCGGTGGCAGGATACAGCGGTGGCGGTCCTGGCGGCAGGATACCGCAGGAGGTGAGGTCTGTTAACCTCATACTGTTGCTTAGCAACAAATCGCAGCATGCAAGGCCAAAGGGCATGCTGGGAGTTGTAGTTTTGCAACAGCTGGAGGCACATTTTTTTTTCTATGAAACTCCCAGCATGCATAGACTACCAAAGGGCATGCTGGGAGTTGTAGCAGTGTGCATCCAGCTGTTGCAAAACTACAACTCCCAGCATGTATGGTCTGTCAGTGCATGCTGGGAGTTGTAGTTTTGCAACAGCTGGAGGTTTGCGCCCCCCCCCCCCCCGTGAAAGTACAGGGTATATTCACACGGGCGGGTTTACAGCAAGTTTTCTGCCGCAAGTTTGAGATACGGCAAATTTCCGCCACAGCTCAAACTCCCAGCTCAAACTCGCTGTAAACCCAACCGTGTGAATGTATCCTAAAAACACTACACTACACCTACACAAAATAAAAGGTGAAACACTACATATACATCTACCCCTACACAGTTCCCCCCCCCCCCCCCCCAAAAATAAATAAATAAATAAATAAATAAATAAACCCGTACAGGCATGCTGAGAGTTTTGCAACAGTTGGAGACACCTTGTTTGGTAAACACTGCCGTGGGGTATTTTTTTGGCGGATTCCAATCCCCAATTTGGGCCTCAAATGCGCATGGTGCTCTCTCACTTCGGAGCCCTATCAGTATGTTTGTGTAAAAATTTTTTTTTTTTTACACTAACATGCTTGTGTTGCCCCATACTTCTCATTTTCAGAAACGGTAAAAGGAAAAAAAGACCACAAAATTTGTAACGCAGCTTCTCCTGAATACGGAAATACCCCATATGTGGGCATAAAATGTTCTGCAGACTCAAAACAAGGCTCAGGAGTGAGAGTGCACTATGTACATTTGAAGCCTAAATTGGTGATTTGCACAGGGGTGGCTGATTTTACAGCGGTTCTGACATAAACGCAAAACAATAAATACCCAGATGTGACCCCATTTTGGAAACTACACCCCTCATGGAATGTAACAAGGGGTATAGTGAGCCTTAACACCCCACAGGTGTTTGACAAATTTTCGTTAAAGTTGGATGTGAAAATGAGAAGTCACTAAAATGCCGGTGTTAAATTTTTCATTTTCACAAGGGAGAATAGGACAAAAGCCCCCCCAAAATTTGTAGCCCCATTTCTTCTGAGTAAGAACATACCCCATATGTGGATGTAAAGTGTTCTGCGGGCGAACTACAATGCTCAGAAGAGAAGGAAACTGAAATTGAAGGCTATGTGTGTTTACAAAGCCCCCATAGTGCCAGAACAGTGCACCCCCCCCCACATGTGACCCCATTTTGGAAACTACACCCCTCACGTTATGTAATTAGGGGTACAGTGAGCATTTACACCCCACAGGTGACAGATTTTTGGAACAGTGGTCCATGAAAATGAATAATTTTATTTTTCATTTGCACTGCCCACTGTTCTAAAGATCTGCCAAACGCCAGTGGGGGTGTTAATGTTCACTACACCCCTTATTACATTCTTTAACCCCTTCCCGCTATTGGACGTATGCATACATCCAGGCGAATTACACGTTCGCGCAAATGGACGTATGCATACGTCCAAGCGATCTCCTGCTCTGCCGCGGGCAGCGCTGGAGATCGCGGGTGGGACTCAGCTGTCAATCACAGCCGGAGTCCCACCGCAGCTGCCGGGGCCGCGATCGAGCCGGTCATGGCAGCATTAACCCCATAGATGCCGTGATCAGTTCTGATCACGGCATCTACGGAGTTTGCAGGGGGAGCGCTCTCCCCCTGCCCATCAACGGCGGCGCCGCGATAAAATAAGGGGGATCGGGGGTGTCCAAGACACCCTCGATCCCCCTTGAAGAGATAGGAGTGAGGTGGCAGGGTTGCCACCCCTCCTATCCCTGCTATTGATCGGCGGAGCGGCCGACCAATAGCAGACTGGGGGCGGTGGGGGGTTAAAGTTCGGTTCCCCCCGCTATGCCCACCCATCGGTGTCCGGGCACAGCGGGGGGAACCGTGTAGTAGCGACGATAGCGGCGGTCACTTACCCGGCGGCGGCGGCTGTGATCACGGTGGAGGTGAGTATGACGCCGCATGTCCAGGAGTCTGTTGCCTAGCAACATCTGCAGGGCGACAGTTTAGAGAGTGGTCTCTAAACTGTCGCCCTCCAGATGTTGCAAAACTACAACTCCCACCATGCCTTGACAGCTGTTTGCTGTGTTGGCATGCTGAGATTTGTAGTTTTGCAACATCTGGAGGGCCACAGTTTAGAGACCACTGTCAGTGATCTCCAGCCTGAACCCCTCTAAATCTTGCAAAACTACAACTCCCAGCATTCAGCATGCTGTCTCGGCATGCTGGGAGTTGTACTTGCGTGCCTTCAGCTGTTGCATGACTACATCTCCCAGCATTCCCTTTGGCAATCAGTACATGCTGAGAGTTGTAGTTCTGCAACAGCTGGAGGCACACTGGTTGGGAAATACAGAGTTAGGTAATAGGTTCTATTACCTAACTCAGTATTTTCCAACCAGTGTGCCTCCAGCTGTTGCAAAACTACAACTCCCAGCATGCACGTTCTGTCAAAACACCTGTGGGGTATTAAGGTTCACTTTATCAATTGTTACGTTCCTCAAGGAGTCTAGTTTCCAAAATGGTATGCCATGTCGTTTTTTTTTTTTTTTGCTGTCCTGGCACCATAGGGGCTTCCTAAATGCGACATGCCCCCCGAGCAAAATTTGCTCTCAAAAAGCCAAATGTGACTCCTTCTCTTCTGAGCATTGTAGTTCGCCCGTAATGCACTTCAGGTCAACTTATGGGGTACCTCCATACTCAGAAGAGATGGGGTTACAAATTTTGGGGGGTATTTTCTGCTATTAACCCTTGCAAAAATGTGAAATTTGGGGGGAAACACACATTTTAGTGAAATTTTTTTTTTTTTTTTTTTTTTTTTTACATATGCAAAAGTCATGAAACACCTGTGGGGTATTAAGGCTCACTTAATTCCTTGTTACTTTCCTCAAGGGGTCTAGTTTCCAAAATGGTATGCCATGTTTTTTTTTTTTTTGCTGTTTTGGCACCATAGGGGCTTCCTAAATGCAACATGCCCCCAAAAAACCATTTCAGAAAAACGTACTCTCCAAAATCCCCTTGTCGCTCCTTCGCTTCTGAGCCCTCTACTGCGCCCGCCGAACAATTTACATAGACATATGAGGTATGTGCTTACTCGAGAGAAATTGGGCTACAAATTCAAGTATAAATTTTATCCTTTTACCCCTTGTAAAAATTCAAAAATTGGGTCTACAAGAACATGCAAGTGTAAAAAATGAAGATTTAGAATTTTCTCCTTCACTTTGCTGCTTTTCCTGTGAAACACCTAAAGGGTTAAAACACTTACTGAATGTGCAGTTTTTGTAATGGGGTCATTTATGGGGTATTTCTAATATGAAGACCCTTCAAATCCACTTCAAACCTGAACTGGTCCATGAAAAATAGCGAGTTTGAAAATTTTGTGAAAAATTGTAAAATTGCTGCTGAACTTTGAAGCCCTCTGGTGTCTTCCAGAAGTAAAAACTCGTCAATTTTATGATGCAAACATAAAGTAGACATATTGTATATGTGAACCAAAAAAAAAAAATGTATTCGTAATATCCATTTTCTTTACAAGCAGAAAGCTTCAAAGTTAGAAAAATGCAAAATTTTCAAATTTTTCATCAAATTTACGGATTTTTCACCAAGAAATGATGCAAGTATCGACAAAAATTTACCACTATGTTAAAGTAGAATATGTCACGAAAAAACAATCTCGGAATCAGAATGATAATATTGTATATGTGAATCCCCCAAAAAAATATTTGGAATATCCATTTTCCTTACAAACAGAGAGCTTCAAAGTTAGAAAAATGCAAAATTTTCATAAAATTTTGGGATTTTTCACCAAGAAAGGATGCAAGTTACCACAAAAATTTACCACTATGTTAAAGTAGAATATGTCACGAATAAACTATCTCGGAATCAGATTGATAAGTAAAAGCATTCCAGAGTTATTAATGTTTAAATTGACAGTGATCAGATGTGCAAAAAAGGGCTGCGTCCTAGAGGTGAAAATGGGCTGTGTCCTTAAGGGGTTAAGGGGTTTAGTTTCCAAAATGGGGTCACATGTGGGGGGGTCTACTGTTCTGGCACCACGAGGGGCTTTGTAAAAACGCACATGGCCCCCGACTTCTATTCCAACCAAATTCTCTCACCAAACGCTCAATGGCACTCCTTCTCTTCTGAGCATTGTAGTTCACCCGCAGAGCACTTTACATCCACATATGGGGTATTTCCATACTCTGGAGAAAAAGCCTTCCAAATTGTGTAACCCCATTTCTTCTATTACCCCTTGTGAAAATGTAAAATTTGGGGTAACATCAGCATTATAGTGAGAAAAATCACATTTTTAATTTTCCTGTCCAACTTTAGCGGAAAATTGTCAAACACCTGTGGGGTGTTAAAGCTCATTGTACCCCTTGTTACGTTCCTTGAGGGGTGCAGCTTCCAAAAGAGTGTGCCTTTTTACACTAATTACATTCCTCATATAGATTAATGTGGTTTCATAGAACCACATTGATCTGTGTGCTCTGTGCTCAATTGATAAAGCCTGGTCCTGCAAGGCTTTATGATTCACAGCGCAGCAGCTGGCGTCTCTCCCTGTTCCAGTATGTTTGGTCTGCCAACGTGCAAGACTCTTTGGTCCGAGATGTCGTTTCCGACGGCTATCGGATCGAGTTTGCTTCCTTCCCAAGGGATCCGTTTTAAAAAAATTTTTTTTTAAAGATTCTCTCCACCTTCCTCGCTCTCCTTCTTTTTGGCGTTGGCCTTTTGGGTCGTGCTTTGGACCCTTCTCGCTTGGGGTTCTATTCCAACCTGTTCGTGGTCTCCAAGAAAGGGTGCTCCGTCCGGCCGATCCCTGATCTGAAGCTCCTCAATCGTCATCTACTCCTGCGTCCTTTCCGTATGGAGTCTCTCCGTTCTGTAGTGGCATCCATGGATCAAGGGGAGTTTCTCTCCTTGGTGGATATGCGAGACGTTGACCTTCACATCAACCTTTTTCCGGCACATCCGCTTCGCAGTTCGAGGGCCATTTTCAGTTTGTGGCCCTTCCAAATTTCTCTTCTCTCCCAGTGGGACAAGTCTACGCTATTCCAGGGCCGTTGGTCCTCCCAGGAAGCTGCTGTCATCCCAATCAACATCCTGGAACTTTAGGCAATTTTATCTTTAGGCAATTTTTATCTCCTTCATTGGGAGCGCCTTCTCCAGGACTGTCCTGTTCATGTCTAGGCGGACAACTCCACGGCTGTGGTATCTGTGAATTGTCAGGGCGGCACTCGCAGTCCTGCAGGGATGGCTGAGGTATCCAGGATCCTTCTCTCGGCGGTACTTGGATTTCCCTCCATCTCAGTGATTCACATTCCAGGAGTGGAAAATTGGGAGGCGGACTGATACGCACTCCCGTTGCGCAGATCGGGTTAATTAGCTAAAGTGTCCGGCGGCAGACCACTCCAGCTTGATACCCTTGGACCCAATTTGATTTATCCGATCAGCGATTGGTTGGGCGGGTGCACAGCGGGATTGGGAGGTTGGCGGCGGGGGTCCGGCGGCAGGCGTCCGGAGGTCTGGCGGCGACGATGATGAGGCAGGCGAGTGCTTTACCCCATACAATTTGTAAAACTGCAACTCCCATCATGCCCGGACAGTCTGGGCGTGCTGGGAGTTGTAGTTTTGCAACATCTGGAGGACCACAGTTTGGAGACCACTGGTCTGCTTCCAGCCCCTAGCTTTTTATGGGTGCAGGGTGTTACATTTTTATTGTTTTTGCGGTCAGTGCTACCAGCGACTAGTCTGTGCTGTGCGACCGTACTGTACCCCATGTGCAGACTGTGCTGATAATGTGTAATAATGTGAATTATTACTGATCAATATATTTTTGTGGGGTACAGGAATTTTTATTTTTATTTTTTTTAAATAATTTTTTGGGGGAGTTAGCAGTCCGGCCACACAGCGCAGAACAGTCACTGACAGCACGGACAGCATACGCTCCCCAAAAAGTTGAAAAAAAAACTGCACCGCAAAAAAAAGTGTAAGTATATTATACAGTAAACGTAAAAATCACGACACACTTAAATAAAGTGAAAACACTACATTTACACACTTACAACCCCCCCCCCCCCCCCATAAAAATATAAATACCCCAAAGCCTTTTCGATGGAGGATGAGCCCCCAGAAGGTGGCACTACAGGGCAATAACTGTAGCAGAGGTCCCCCATACTAGTGACCCTGTCTCCTAAACAGTTCTCCCTGTCCTCCCAGTTCTCCGGGCGGGGTCACCTAATGAGCCACTGATCTCCTCTAGATTTGTTGGCTGCCCAGAAATCCAAATTGACCCCCACAGGCCTCACTGAAATGCACTTTAGGTTTTATTTTGTGAGGACTTTGTCAATTTGATGGCGGATCAAACAATCCTTTGTGGCCCAGCACCTCGATGCTTTCTTGTGCACGCAGCAGAATTTCCAGATGCAGGAGAAATACCAATTCCGGAGTCCGCAGTAAGCATAGGCATGTCGATTCTTTCTGTGGAATCCACTCAGGAGTGCATTGCCATCGGTGAGACACAGTGCGCTCATATCTCTGGCATGTTCTGCCAGTGCTCCGCTGTCAGTGGAATGTCCACATTGAGATTTTCTGTGCGGACATTCCACCATCCGCCCTTATGCATATCACTAATTTAGGCCTTAAATGTGCATGGTGCTCACTCCGTAGCCTCGTTTATTTCAAGGCAACAGTTTAGGGGCCACATATGGGGTATTTCCGTACTCGGGAAAAATTGTGTTATAAATTATAAATTTTTTTTTTTTCCCCTTTTACCACTTCTGAAAATGAAAAAATTGGGGGTACGCCAGCATGTTCATTCAAAAAAAAAAAAAAAAAAAAAATTTATATATATATATATAATATATTTTTTTTTTTTTTTTTTTGACTATCATGCTGGGTTTTTCCTTAAATTTTCATCTTCACAAGAGGTAAAAGGAGAAAAAGACCCCCAAAATAAGTAACACTATTTTTCCAGAGTACGGAAATAACCCATATGTGGGTGTAAATGGCTCTGAGGGTGGACAACATGGCTCAGGAATGAGAGCACCACTGGGTCCACTGTTATGGCACCACGGGAGGCTTTGTAAATGCACATGACCCCTGACTTCCTTTCCAAACAAATTTTTCTTTCCAAAAGCTCAATGGCGCTCCTCCTCTTCTGAGCATTGTTGTGTGCCAGAAGAGCACTTAACTTTTTTTTTTTTTCATTTACACATCCAACTTTAACAAAAAGTCGTCAAACACCTGTGGGGTGTTAAGGCTCACTGCACCCCTTGTTACGTTCCTTGAGGGGTGTAGTTTACAAAATCCAAATTTACAAACTCAATCTCCAAAATCCCACTGTCGCTCCTTCCCTTCTGAGCCCTCTACTGTGCCCGCCGAGCACTTCACATACACATATGAGGTATTGGGTTACACATTTTAGGAAGATTTCTCTCCTTTTACCCCTTGTAAAAATTCAAAAATTGGGTCTACAAGAACATGCCAGTGTAAAAAAATGAAGATTTTGAATTTTCTCTTTCAATTTGCTGCTATACCTGTGAAACACCTAAAGGGTTAACAAACCTTTTGAATGTAACTTTGAATACTTTGATGGGTGCAGTTTTTATAATGGGGTCATATATGGGGTATTTCTAATATGAAGGCCCTTCAAATCCACTTCAAAACTGAACTGGTCCCTGAAAAATGTTTCATTTTAGAAAATTTTGTGAAAAATTGGAAAATTGCTGCTGCACTTTGAAGCCCTCTAATGGTTTCCAAAAGTAAAAACATGTCAACTTTATGATGAAAATATGTGAATCAATATATAATTTATTTGGAATATCCATTTTCCTGATAAGCAGAGAGCTTCAAAGCACAAAAAAAAAAAATTCACATTTTTCATCAGATTTTGAAATTTTTCTCCAAGAAATGATCCAAGTATTGACAATTTTACCACTAACATAAAGTAGAATATGTCACAAAAAACAATCTCTGAATCAGAATGAAAGGTAAAAGCATACCAGAGTTCTTAATGCTTAAAGGGGTTATCCACCATAAGGTGATTTTAGTACGTACCTGGCAGACAGTAATGGACATGCTTAGGAAGGATATGCGCTTGTCTTGGGGCTTAATGGCTTAGCCATGAGATTACCATAATACTGTGGCTAGCTTTTTGTGAACTGGTATTTCCTGTTCTTCTTCTTTTTTTTTTTTTTTTTTTTTTCTACTACAAATCCCACAATTCGATTTTCATCCTTCCCACACATCAGCCACCCCACCCATTGAAACATAAATGAGCTACAAACCTGTGCAGATTGCTCTCTCCACCTATTGAAGCAGACAGGCTCCCTGTCATCAGCGGACTAGTGAGTCAGGTCTCGGCCGCATTGCAAGCTGGGAAAAATCCGAGAAGTAATTTTGTATGCTGGTAAAAATAAATAGTGGGGTGAAAATCACAGAAGAATTGTGAGAAAACCGTCACACACAGGTACAAACACTATATTATGAACTACACTAACTTTACAGCTCCTGTAGCATAGTCAAATAAAAAAGTGTCCCGGAATACCCCTTTAAAGTGAGTGGTCAGACATGCAAACAATGCCTGGGTCCTATACTGAAAATTGGCTGGGTCCTTAAGGGGTTAAAGTAGAATATGTCACAAAAAACAATCTCTGAATCAAATTCATACGTAAAAGCATCCCAGAGTTATTAATGCATAAAGTGAAGGTGGTCAGATTTGCAAAAAAAATGGCTTTGTGATTAAGGTCAAAATGGGCTGCTTCCTTAGGGGGTTAAGGGGAGAAAAACTTAGTACTTTATTTTATCCAGGGGATAGAAAAACAGCTAATTTCTCAGGTTGTATGTGGTATTACAACTTGTCTCCATTCACTTCAGCGGAACTGAGCAGCACACAACCAAAAATCCTGTGTGAACATAACCTAAGGCCTTGTTCTCATGGTATGTTCACACAGGATTTTTGGTTGTGTGCTGCTCAGTTCCGCTGAAGTGAATGGAGACAAGTTGTAATACCACATACAACCTGAGAAATTAGCTGTTTTTCTATCCCTGGATAACTTCTAAGTTTTTCTCCCCTTAACCCCCGAAGGAAGCAGCCCATTTTGACCTTAATCACAAAGCCATTTTTTGCAAATCTGACCACCTTCACTTTATGCATTAATAACTTTGGGATGCTTTTACGTATGAATTTGATTCAGATGGATCTCTACAGTCTACAGTGTGCCTTTATCTTTGCCTGCTCATAGCAGCAATCTGCCTCTATCGCACACATCGGGGCCGCTCTCTGCCTAACTTGGAGAAGGGGGCGTCGACTCACACATCGCAGCGTGTCTGCTCGTAGTGGCGGATTGCCACTATGCGGAGACACAATGAAGGGCTCCATTGTCGGCAGTTCCACAGTGTAAGTTAAGCTGTGGATCCATCCACGTGAATGCGACCTTATGGTGTATTCACACGTACAGTATTCTGTGTAGGATTATGCTTCAGATTCCAATGTAAACTTAATCACTAATTATAGCTTCAAATCCTGCGCATCAATTCCTGCACCATCTAATTTAAGCAGAATACTGTACGTGTGAATGGACTCTAAATAAAAGAATAAAAGGGATCCAAGCACTAGATTTTACCATATATAATTCTTGGCAACGCGTTTATATATGGTAAAATCTTTATCCACCCACAATCCGCTTTATCCTCCTAGTCCTGTTAGCTCTGCTCCATCTGCTTAGGGAGCAGAACAATGTTGCAGGCGTCACTCTGGCTGGTGTGATGAGACTAGGTAAGTATAGCTCCCCGCCCTGGAGAATACTTATGGGGCAGCAGAGATAACTTACACACTTAATATCCTTACCACTCCTGGGGGCAAAAACTTCCCCCGGGATTGATTGAGGATAAAGATTTTACCATATAGAATACATTGAAAACCGAAAAATATTACCTTACTGGAACGTAAGTTACTGTGCACTAGAAACTGATAGCGCCGATATTACAATAAATAGTGCACAAGACAACAATGGTGAAAACTTAAAATGCACAAACTATTAGAAAAATACATAAAATCACAGAAGTGATTCAAATAGACAAAAGCAGGAGAAAAGGCACCAGAATACCACAAATGAATCGGTAAAGGTACTGGAGATATTGGGCTCTGGTGGGTAAGATCTGGCACCCTGAATAATGTATGGTTTATTTATTGCTTGTTGCATTCTGATATTGGCAAATTACTTGTCCTGTTACTTACTCTCTCTAGTCCATGTGCTGCTGATGTATGTTTTATTCAACCAATATCTCCAATACCTTTACCCACCCATTTGTCGGATTCTGGTGCCTTTTCTCCTGTTTTTGTCTATTTGAATCTCTTCTGTGATTTTATGTATTTTTCTAACAAAGTTTGTGCATTTTCAGTTTTCTCCATTGTTGTCTTGTGTACTACTTATTGTTATTGGCACAATCATATAGAACACATTGCCAAGTGTTTAAATATGGTAAGATCTAGTGCTTTGTTCCCTTTTTAAATGGTCGCTAAAGACACCCACTTTAATTCTAGACTGGCGTTTTTGAATGAAGATTTAGGGTAACTTCTGTAGTAATTCCCAATTTATAATTTTTCTTTTATACAGCATGTTTTTCGAACGCACTATCCTTTGTAACAGTCTTGTCTGGAGCTGCTCCTTCACTGGGAAATCTGGGCTTACTTACCAAGAGGCTCTTGAATCTGAAAAAAAAGTGAAAAAAAGCTTGCTGAATTTCCCAGAGTCGGTAATCGTACCTGTTTTATACCTCGCCACTCTCTCAAGTCATCAGAAGGTGTCAGATCTTTGTGAAGATATGTATGACTATGTGAAAGACCGATTCTTTATTGGTGAAACTGTGACTGTAACAAGGAACAGTGGTGCAAGGTAATGTGGTGCTGATATCGTCTGATCTAAATCTCCTACTGTGTATTTATTATTTTTTTTTTTTTAATAAACAAAGCTACACCATTTATCTTATGCTTTATTTACATCTGCATTGCTCATTCTGCTAGTAGACTTGAATATTTTGTTAAAATGGAGTAGCATACAGCATTGTTTTATCTATTAAAATGCTAGACACCATAATAAAACAGAATCAATGGGAGCTGTCGCTGGTGTCGGGAATTTAAGGAATCTGACCCTGCTGTCAATCTGCTATATCTTAGCCATTACTACATCTTTTCTATTTTAGGGTGACTATCTGTACTTTTTCACTGAATAGTCAGATAGTCAGGAACTTTATTGCTAGATATGGGGTGTGGTTATCCAGCTCCCAATCAGCTTCCTAAGCTTAGCACTCACACCCAATTTAACCTCTTAAGGACTCGGGGTTTTTCCATTTTTGCACTTTTGTTTTTCCTCCTTACCTTTTAAAAATCGTAACCCTTTAAATTTTGCTACTAAAATGCCATATTATGGCTTATGTTTTCTGCCAGCAATTCTTCTTTGCAGTGACATTTTACCCAAAAATCCACAGCGAAACGGAAAACAAATTTATTGAGACAAAGATGAAGAAAGATACACCATTTTGTAACTTTTGGGGGCTTCCGTTTCTATGCAGTACTTTTCTTGTAGGTCCGTACGTCTGTAAAATAATACCCTGCTTATATAGGTTTGATTTTGTCTTCTGGAAAAAAATCCTAACTACATGCACGAAAATGAACACATTTAAAATGATCATCTTTTGACCCCTATAACTCTTATTTTTCCACCTATGGGGCTCATTTTTTGCGCTGTGATCTAAAGCTTTTAGCTGTAACATTTTTTGCATTGATCGTACTTTTGTATCGCTTTTTATGAAAAAAATTTAGGGTATAAAAAGTGACCAAAATATGCTATTTTGGAATTTACCGTATAAGCCGAGGCCCCTAATTTCAACCCAAAATCCCAGGAAAAGTTATTGACTCGAGTATAAGCCTAGGGTGGGAAATACATCATTTCCCCCCCCCTGTCATCATCCAGACCCTCATCATCATCACCTGTCATCATCTCCTTGTTATCATCCCCACCCCCCTTCATCATCCCCTTGTCATCATCCCCACCCCCCTTCATCATCCCACACCCCCCTTCATCATCCCCTTATCACCCCCCCCCCCCCCCTTCATCATCCCACACCCGAGGTTTCAAAACTATAACTCCCAGCAAGCCCGGGCAGCCATCGGCTGTCCGGGCTTGCTAGGAGTTGTAGTTTTGAAACCTCTGGAGGTCCGCAGGTTGAAGACCACTGCGGCCTTCGACATCATCCAGCCCCCTCTCACCCCCTTTAGTTCTGTACAGTACTCGCCTCCGCTCGGCGCTGGTCCGGTGCTGCAGGACTGTCCGGTGAGGAGGTCGTCCGGTGGGATAGTGGTTCCGGGCTGCTATCTTCACCGGGGGCGCCTCTTCTCTGCGCTTCGGGCCCAGAATAGAGGCGTTGCCTGGACGATGACGCACGTTGGTAATGAACGTACCTCTGCGTCGTCGTCAAGGCAACATGACTATTCTGGGGCCGGGCCCGAAGTGCTTAGAAGGGGCCTCCCCGGTGAAGATAGCAGCCCGGAACCACTATCCCACCGGACGATCTCCTCACCGGACAGTCCTGCAGCACCGGACCAGCGCCGAGCGGAGGCGAGTACTGTACAGAACTAAAGGGGGTGAGAGGGGGCTGGATGATGTCGAAGGCCGCAGTGGTCTTCAACCTGCGGACCTCCAGAGGTTTCAAAACTACAACTCCCAGCAAGCCCGGACAGCCGATGGCTGCCCGGGCTTGCTGGAAGTTGTAGTTTTGAAACCTCTGGAGGTCCGCAGGTTGAAGACCACTGTGGGTGGGGAGTTCACTCGAGTATAAGCCGAGGGGGGTGTTTTCAGCACGAAAAATCGTGCTGAAAAACTCGGCTTATACTCGAGTATATGTGTGTGTGTGTATGTGTGTGTGTGTATATGTGTGTGTGTGTGTATATGTGTGTGTGTATATGTGTGTGTGTGTATATGTGTGTGTATATGTGTGTATAAATATATATATATATATATATATATATATATATATATAATATATAATATATAATATATAATATAATTATTTTTTTTTTTTATGCCATTGACACTGTGGTTTAACTATATTTTCATAGTTCAGACATTTTCACATGCGGCGATACCACATGTTTATAACATTTTTATTTACAGTTTTTATTTAAAAAAAAAATTGTGGGGGGGGGGGAAGAGGATGGTGATTCTTAATTTTATTTGGGAAGGAGTTAAATGATCTTAAACTTTTTTTTACTTATTTTTTTTATTTATTTTTATTTTTTTTGCAATGTTATAGCCCCCTCTAGGGGCTATGACACTGCACACACAGATCTTCTACACAGATCATTGCCACGCATTGACATGGCAATGATCAGTGTTATCCGTGATCGATTGCTCAAGCATAGATTTCAGAGTATTTTTGGGACTTTAGACAGCGATCAACTTTAAACGCAGCGCCTAAAGGATTAATAGCGTGCACGGCACAACGATTTCATTAGCTTTCATTAGCCGTCGGGACTGACCCGCTATGACGCTAGACCAGGTGCAGGCCGCACATGTATGCCCTGCGTCCTTAAAGGGGTACTCCAATGGAAAACTTTATATATTTTTTTTTAAATCAAGAAAGTTAAAGATTTGTAAATTACTTCTATTAAAAAATCTTAATCCTTCCAGTACTGCAGAGGAAATTATTTTCTTTTTGGAACACAGTGCTCTCTGCTGCTTTGTCTATTTTAGGAACTGTCCAGAGAAGCATGTTTTCTATGGGGATTTTCTCCTACTCTGGACAGTTATTAAAATGAACAGAGATGTCAGCAGAGATTACTGTGGTCATGATGTCAGCAGACAGCTCTGTGTTCCAAATAGAAAACCATTTCCTCTGTAATATTCAGCAGCTAATAAGTACTGGAAGGATTAAGATTTTTTTTTTTTTTTATAGAAGCAATTTACAAATCTGTTTACTTTCTGGAGCCAGTTGATTTCCATTGGAGTACCCCTTTTAAGAGGTTAAGCGATCATCCTGATCACTTTTTGTGGGGTGAAATAAAAAGAAAAACCCTGTTTTGTAACCGAGGGGCTCCCGTTTCTACGCAGTGCAGTATTTGATATATAAGTACATGACACCTTATCTTTATTCTGTAGGTTTCATACAGTTTAAAAGGATACCTAATTTATGTAGGTTTTATTTTAACCCCTTAAGGACCAACACAAATAAACCTGTATGCCCCTTAAAGACCAGGCCTGTTTTTCAAATCAGGGATGTCTATCTTTATTAGAGAATAACTCTGGTAACGTTTTGCCAATCACGATAATTCTGACATTGTTTTTTTGTCACAAGTTGTCCTTCATGTACATAGTAAAAGTAAGCCGATATCATTTGTATTTTTTTTTTTTTTTTTTTTACAATACAAAAAATCATGAATTTTTAAAAAAATTTTAGATTTTTTGCTATTTTAACACTAATAGGTTGCATATAATTTATACATACTGACCAAATAGTTTATGAAACTTATACTTTCAGATGTCTACTTTATTTTGACAGCATTTTTTTGTTTTTAATTAACATTTTAAATTAATTAGCAGCCTAACAACTTAACTAGAAAAGTAAATTTTTTTTTTGTGTGCTATGCAAGGTTTGCAGAAATTAAAAGGTAGTAGAACATAGGAACAACCCCCCCCCCCCCCCAATGACCCCATTTTAAAAACTAGACCCCTCAAGGTATTCGCTAGGGGGTACAGTGAGTATTTTAACACCATCGTTTTTGGGCAGGAATTATTACAATGTCAGTGTTAAAAATTCGACATTTGCCTTTTTTTTCACAAATGCATAATTTGTGGGGCATATTTTTTGTACATCACTTCTGATATTGCAAGAAATGCACCCTATATTTTGTTAAGCTGCTCGGCCCGTGTTGGGAAATACCCCCGTTTAGGCCATATTTGGTTCCTTGGCTGCGTGGTAGGACCCCAAAGGAGAGGAGACCGCTTTGGCTTTCAGGGCATCATTATATGAATAGTCCCCATTCATACTGCGTTTCTGCAGTATGTGTCCGTTGTCATGTCAAAAAAGGGATGCCAATGTATACTGTAGCAGTCAGAAATGAATGGAGCTGCTACAGTATACGTCAGCATCACTCTTTTTGACATGATGCTGACGGATACTTCTAACACTGCGGAAACGCAGTATGAATGGGACGCAGTGTAGGGTCACACAGAGTGCATCCGCCGCACATTTCACACCACGGATGCCCCCGGCAGTCACAAGGGCAAGATCACTGCTGTGGCTGGGTAGCTCAGGGTGTCCACTCATGACTGCCGGCGGGAAATCCACCACTATTGGTGGACACACAAAGCTACCCAGCCGCAGCAGGGAGCTCATTATTGTGACTGTTGGCGGGCATCTGCAGCACGGAATATTCTGCGGATGTGCGCCGTGTGATCCTACACATTATACATTTTTATTTTTTACTATATATAATAAATGTGTTTGTTTTTTTGGCACGTCCTCACAGGCAATTACCGGGGCAGACCTGGGGGTCCTTGTAAAGACCCCCGGCTGCCCAGGTAAGCAGCAGCACCCCGCGATCATTGTGGGGTGCTACAGGAGAGAGACAGAGGGAGCCCCCACCCTCTGTTAAAACTCCTTACAGCTCGCGGTCGCTTTGGTCCCAGCAGTTTAACCCTTACAGCGCGGGCGGAAGTTGTCTTCGGTCCCGGCAATGCGGCAGGGTCCCGGCTGTGCGGTAGGGTCCCGCCCGCAGGGGATCACACAAAGCACCCTGCGATCGCGCTGCAGGGGTGACAGAAGGAGCTCCCTCCCTCTGTCATAACACTTAAAGCCCCCGGTCACTTCCGACCGCGGCTGTAAGGGTTAAATTGCCGGGACTGAAGTTTACTTTAGTCCCTGCAGTGCGGCAGGGTCCCGGCTGTGTGTTACAGCAGAGTCCCCGCTGCGATCTCGTGGGTGCACTGGGCAGCACCCATGAGAACCATGGACGAGTATACACATCCTGGTGCGGGAACGTGCATCCGCCCTGGACATGTATACACGTCTATGGTCGTTAAGGGGTTAATACTTAAAAAAAATAAACTACATGCACAAAAATGTGTATGTTTAAAATTGGCATCTTATGTCCCCATAACTTTTTTTTTTTTTTTCTCCGTGTACGGCGTGGTATGAGAGCTAATTTTTTGCGCCATCCTCTGTGTAGCTTTTTTATTTTATTTTTGGGGATTTTTTGATCGCTTTTTATTAATAATTTTATGGCATATGAAGTGACCAAAAAGGCACAATTTTAGACTTTGGATTATTTTTACGTGTACGCCATCGACCGTGTGGTTTAGCTAACCTAATATTTTAATAGTTCGGACATTTACGCACGCGGCGGTACCACATGATTATGTTTATTCTTACATTTTTTTTTTTTTTCTTTGAGCCTCCATAGGGGGCTAAAATTTGCAATCTTCTGATTGCAGTTTCTGATCAGTGCTCTGCCATTGTAAAGCACTGATCAGGCATGAAACAGTAGATCGCCGATCGGACAAATTAGAGGCAGTTGAGGACCCTCCTGTCGTCTGGTAAGCTGATTCTGACATCGCGATTTTGTGGCGATAGTCCTGATCAGCTCCGCTGAGATGCCGGGATTTTTTAACTTTTTGTTTTAGACGCCGCAATCAACATTGATCACGGCATCTAAAGTGTTAACGCCGGGCATCGGCCTGATTGGCCATGCCTGGCATTAGCCGTGGGTCCTGGCTGCCTGTAGCAACCGGGACCCACCGGGTTTAACCCGTTCTCTGCTGGTAACTGTGTAAACGGGACCAAGGCATACAGGTACACCCCGAGCCCTTAAGGATCAGGGATGCAGGGCGTATGCATACGCCCTGTGTCCCAAAGAGTTCAAACTAACTTAGAAGATATTCTCTAACTAGTCTTAATACCCCTCCAGCCCATAAAAAAAAAAAAAATATATATATTTTTCTTTGGTGGAAGGTCGTCTCTTACTCTTCCGAGATGCCTGGACCACGCATGTTCAGGACTCCTGGGTCAGAGACGTGGTAGCCAACGGGTACAGGATCGAATTTGCCTCCCTTCCAAGGGATCACTTTTTCTTTCCCGGGCCCCCCGGTCCCCCTCACTAGCAAAAGCATTTTTGGGCGCACTCCAGTCCCTTCTCATGCAGGGAGTAATTGTCCCGGTTCCTCCCAGGGATTGTTTTCGAGGTTCTTACTCCAACCTCTTCGTGGTCCCCAAGAAAGGCGGTTCTGTATGCCTAATCTTGAATCTCAAGCGTCCCAACCCGCATCTTCTACTCCGCTATTTCCGAATGGAGTCTCTCCGTTCGGTAGTGGCGTCCATTGATCAAGGGGAGTTTCTTTCCTCTGTGGACATCAAGGATTCCTACCTCCACATTCCAATATTCCCTGGTCATCAGCCCAATATTCCCTGGTCATCAGCGGTACCTCCGCTTTGCAGTTCCAGAAGGCCATTTTCAGTTTTGGTAGCTCTCCCCTTCAGTCTTGCCACTGCTCCGTGGGTCTTTACCAAGGTACTTGCGCCTGTGATTGCCCTTTTAAGGACACAGGATGTCTGATTCCTTACTTGGACGACCTACTAATTAATGCTCCAACCAGGGCTCAGAATCTGGAGAGTCTTGGGCTCACCCTCCAGGCCTTGTCTTGCTCGGTTGGATGGTCAATCAAGACAAGTCCTACCTCTCTCCCACCCAGTCACTGGTTTTCCTGGGGCTCCAGTTCGACATGGCCGCTGCCCGCAATCGACTCCCGCCGGACAAGCGGCTAACTCTCTCTTGTCCGATTTACTTCGGAACCCTGCCCCAGTTTCCATTTGCTTTTGCATGGAAGCCCTGGGTTGGATAGTGGCAGCCATGGAGGCCGTGCCCTTTGCCCAGTTTCATTACCGTCCTCTTCAACTGGCGATTCTCTCCCAGTGGGACAGTTCTCCACTGTCTCTCGACCGCAAGGTTGTTCTCTCTCGGCGGTCTCGTCAGTCCCTCCAGGACCGCCCTGTTTGTGTCCAGTTGGACAACTCCACTGCTGTGGCGTACATCAATCGCCAGGGGGGCACTTGCAGCTCAGCAGCGATGGCCGAGGTAACCAAAATTCTCCTGGGCGGAACTCAGGGTTCCGGCCATCTCAGCATTTTACATTCCGGGAGTGCACAACTGGGAAGCGGATTTTCTCAGCCAGTCCAAAGCCGACCCCGGCGAGTGGTCCCTGCATCCAGAGGTGTTAGCAGAGATCTGCAACCTCTGGGGTACTCCAGACGTGGACCTCTTCGTGTCCTGCCACAACCAAAAAGTTCTTTTAAAAAAAAAAAATAATATTTTTTGTCAAAGTCCCAGGACCCCTTGGCTCTAGCTGTGGATGCCCTGGTGATCCCTTGATAGGGCTTTGCCTCCCCTTCCTGTTCCCTCTCCTTCCTCTCCTTCCCAGGGTCCTGAGGAAAATCAAAGCAGAGGGCGTTCCTGCCATTCTCGTGGTTCCAGACTGGCTCCGGAGGGTGTGGTACGCTGATGTGGTCAGGCTCCTGGATGACGTTCTGGCACGCCTCCCACCTCGTCCAGACCTCTTAAGTTCCCCTGTGCCACCCCAATTTACTGTAGCTGCTTTTCACGGCGTGGCGGTTGAGACTGCGGTGCTAAGGGCCTGCGGTTTCTCTTCCCAAGTGATTCGCACCATGCTCAGGGCTCGCAAGCCCTCCTCTGCAAAGATTTACCACCATACCTGGCGGTCTTATTTTTGTTGGTGTGAAGCTCAGTCCTCATTTTTTTTCCTCCGGTCGTGTTTTCCTTTCCCCGACTCCTTTCCTTTTTGCAGTCGGGGCTGGAATAAGGGTTGGCTCTCAGCTCCCTTAAGGGTCAAGTTTAGTCCCTTTCCATTCTTTTTCATCGTCCTCTGGCATCCAATTCTCATGTCCGGACCTTTCTTCAGGGATTGGCACACGCTGCCCCTCCTTCTCGGTCCCCTTCTCCCCCTTGGGACTTAAACTTGGTCTTGGGTGCCCTGCAAGGTGCTTCTTGTGAACCTCTCAGGGACATTTATCTTCGCCTCCTTTCCTGGAAGGTGGCGTTCCTTATTGCTATTACCTCTATTAGGAGGGTGTCAGAGCTGGCAGCTCTCTCCTGCCATTCTCCCTTCCTGGTTGTACACCAGGACAAAGTTGTTTTCCGTCCAGGCCCGTCCTTCTTACCTAAGGTGGTTTCGGCCTTTCATCTCAATGAGGACATCGTTCTACTGGCCCCTTTTCATGCCAGAGAACGTTTGCTCCACATCCTTGATGTGGTGAGCGCTGTTTGGATCTATCTCTTGGGTAGGAGGTGGTGTGAATTATTTGAGTTCTGTGTCCTCATAAAGTCCAAGGGGCTGGAGAGTGCAAAGTTTGAAGATCCGATACATTTCCCTTCTGATGAGGTTTTGCAGTCGGTTAGAGCTGTGGGTGGGAATGTGATCGATGGGACAGATTGTGATGGGGTATTGGGTGTCTGGATACACTGTGTGTGAAATTTCTATTATGTTGTTACGGTGTTTGTTGAGTCTTGAGTGGAGTTCCTGGGTGGTTCTGCCCACATAATTTTTAACAAAGATGCAAGTGATGACATAGATTACTTAACTGGATTTGCATGTTAAGTGGAATTTGTTGGGGAATTTTTCGCCTGTATGAGGGTTTGTGAAAAATTATTTTTTGTGGGAAATGGTGTGGCAGCAGAGGCAGTTTTTTTTTTTTTTTTTTTGTGGGGCATTTGTAGGATCCTTTTGGTGCACTGGTAGTTTTTGGTTGCTTTTTCATGGTGTGTTGTCAGTTGGCTTGGGGCAATGATGCTTTTAAGTGTTGGTGCCCTGCAGTAGGTGATAGTGGGTTTGTCGGGAAGTATGGTTTTGAGGATGGGGTCAGATTGTAGGATGTGCCTGTGTTGTCGACGTGTGGCTAGGCTTTGGTTATGGGCAAAGCTGTACGTGGTGAAGTTGCTCCTTTTTTGTGTGGTTGTGGTGTTGGTAGATTTATTTTTTGGTTTGAGACATTCTTCCTGTGTGAGATGTTTGGTTTTATTGTACGCTTCTTTTAGTAGTGGTTCTGGATATCCTTTTTCTTTAAAGCGGTTGTGTAGTATTTTGACTTGACTTCTGAAGTCACTGTTTTTTGTGCAGTTTTTCCGGATACCTTTTGTATTGGCTGTATGGTACGTTGGTTTTCCATTTTTTTTTGAGGTGGCTGCTATTGAATGGTAGATAACTGTTAGTCGACTTTTTTGAAGTGAGTAATGGTGTTCATTTTTCCATCTTTGTTCTGAATTTCTAGGTCGAGAAAGTGTATCTTGACAGGTGAGTGATGGGAGGTGAGGCTGATCCTCATCCCCCCCCCCCCCCAGGTTTTATTGATTTGATTGATTTCTTGGATGAGTTCAGGTGGTCCATCCCATATGAAAAAAAAGGTCGTCAATGTATCTTGTGTAGAGTTTCACGTGTTGCTTGTAGGTGTCCTGGGAGGTGATATGTATGTCTTCAAATTTGCCCATAACTAGATTTGCGTACGATGGTGCCACCCTCATGCACAGCGCCCCACGTCTGGTGGTAGGTGGACTTAATGAGGCCACAGAACTCATCAAATAATTCACACCGCCACCTACCCAAGCCCCAGCACCCTCCCGCCACCCTGATCACCCAATCATACACTCCCTACCATACCTTTCTTCCCCTCCCCCAAGGTGGACCCCACCACTCACATACAGTAGGTCACCATATAACATCACCTACCCAGTCCCACATAAAAATAAATATAAATCAAGATAAAATAGAAAAATGAAAAATACAAAAAATAAAAACTAATTAAAAACTACAACTAAAAACCTTATAAAACATCAAAACACAAAATCATATAGCCAGTTCTACCACTGTGCACCTTACTCACGCTCTCACACATTAGCAGCCATAATCTGTATGCCTCTGCTGCCATCTACTGGCCTACACCCGTATGTGCAAGAATGATCTACGTTTTCTTAAATCCTAGTCATACAATGTTACAACCACAATCTTTGCATCCACATGGCATGTGTTTACGTTGGTTATTAACCAACACTGTCAATCATTAACTTTTACCTGGGGCTTACAAATGTAGGTCACTGGGTTAATTGATGGAGGTTGTAAGTTCATTGACACATGCAAGCCCAGTGACACAAAGTTCATGCCCGTCCCGGGATTAGATACATGTAACTAGCACCCCATCCACTGCCTGGGCCGCCGTCCCTTCTGCTTAGCAGACTATCGTGCCAGCACACCTCACATAGGCTTTACACAGCCTATTGATTTCAATGGGGAAATTTTCAAATAGTTCTACCCAGCCCCACAAGAATACTGTACAGATCCAGCCCACCCAGCAGTGGCCGCTGGGGTCATGTGATGTCATCACTGACCCCGTGACCCGCTCTCCCACCAGAATTTGAAATATGATGTATATGTGACTGTAAAACGTACTGTGTTGCTATAAACCTGACGGAGGGGTGCCCCCTAGAAACGCGTAGTTTTTGCACAGAGATAAAGCCTTTAAAATCTCCACTGACTCAGTGTCATCCTCGGGCGAGTGCCTACCAAGCCAAAAAGTCAGAATTTTCCTCGGCCACTTGGCTAGCCCCGCAAGGCAACCCAGATTCCACATCTGAAATCCTTTCGGCAGTGTGCATCCTTTTTTTGTTAGAAGCCGGGACCTGTGGCTAATAGCGTGCAGCAATGATCGCGGTGCCGTGCGCTATTAACCCTTTAGATGCAACGTTCAAAGTTGAATGCTGCGTCTAAAGTGAAAGTAACCCACTGCCGGCTAGCTCAGGGGGCTGTTCAGGATGCCGCAACTTCGCCGTGGACATCCCGAACAGCTGTGGGACACGAGGAGGGTCCAGGCATGAGCAGTCAAGCGGTAGAATCATTGATCACTGGTTTCCTATGAGTAAAAGATCAGTGTGTGCAGGGTTAAAGCCCCATATGGGAGCTATAATATTGCAAAAAAAAAGTGAACGAAGATCATTTAACACCTCCCCTAATAAAAGTCTGAATCACCCCCCTTTTCCCATTTAATTTTTTTTTTTACTGTAAATAAAAATAAACATATGTGGTATCGCCGCGTGCGGAAATTTCCGAATTATAAAAATATATAATTAATTAACCGCACAGTCATTGGTGTACGTGCAAAAAAAAAAGTCCAAAATAGTGTATTTTTGGTCACTTTTTATATAATGAAAAAATGAATAAAAAGCGATCAAGTCCGATCAATACAAAAATGGTACCGCTAAAAACTTCAGATTACGGCGCAAAAAATTTGCCCTCATACTGCCCCATATGCGGAAAAATAAAAAAGTTGTAGGGGTCAGATGATGACAATTTTAAACGTATAAATTTTCCTGCATGTAGTTATGATTTTTTCAGAAGTATGACAAAATCAAACCTACAAGTAGGGTATCATTTTAATCATATGGACCTACGGAATAGTGTGTAATTTGTACCGAAAAATTAACTGCGTAGAAATAGAAGCCCCCAAAAGTTACAACATTTTTTTTTTTTCTTTTAAATTTTGTCCATTTCGCCGTAGATTTTTGGGTAAAATGACTGGTGTCATTACAAAGTAGAATTGGTGGCGCAAAAAATAAGCAATCATATAGATTTTTAGGTGCAAAATTTAAAGTTATTAATTTTTAAGTGTAAGGAGGAAAAAATAAGTGCAAAAAAAAAAACGGAAAAACCCCTGGTCCTTAACGGGTTATGTTCCCCTGTTCTTCGCTTCTTTAACATACTGAAAGCTATCTGCATACAATTTTAATTACTTTAGTTAGTTAATTTAAACTGTAATGTTACTTCAAGCTAAAACACACCTTTTACAAGTTTGCAGTTGGAAGATAAAAAGCAATAAAGGCTTCTTTGGACAGATTTTACATAGTAGAGAACAAGGGATTCAACTATAAAAGTTATTTGCAGTATTGCCAGGCATTTTTGTGTCAGCGATTAATTCTCCAGCAGTGACAACTTATTGAAACTTGCCTTTCATATAGCCTTATTACTTTTCTCTGTTAGGTTGGAATGTACGATTTTGGAAGTTAAACTTCCACCACCGGAAAGTGGAATGACAAATGGACACAGCATCCACAGCGACACAATTATAATCAGTGACAGTGATGACGAGCCAGATAAGGATGTTCCGGATATCTGGTAGGAGTGATATTATTGTATTGTTGATAACTGAATGCTTAGATGCTGATGTAATCTTCTGAATAGAAAAGGTTCTTAAGTAAATACAGGCTATGTTAGGTCAGTTTCACACCGGTATATTATGGATACAAATCCAGATTTGACCTCGGGTCTTATGATGCAAGCTGATACTTTGTCAGTTGCACTGGTCATCAGACCTGCCATCAGGCCAGGACTCATGTCGGTAAATGGATTAAAAATGTGTCTTTAATTTCAATGTGGAACCAGCCAAAGTCTATGGTCACATGTAGCACATCTGCAGCATATTTGACACTGCAGATGCACTACTGACTGTCCCTTGAGTGTGCCTCCTGCATTGCCAGTGTCCTGTTGTCTGCTTATAGCAGCAACCCGGCGCTACGAGCAGACACACATCTGGAATCTGAGTCGCATGTGCAGTTTACTCACAGACGTGTGACCCTTTCCTAAGGCAATATTTTCCAGTGTTTTCAATATGCACTTTTGCTATACATGTCAGCAATTCAGTATAAATTAAAGTATTTCTCATTATGAGAAATTCTCTATCTGTAGGGATACTTTAATAAGCTGGGCTCCTTGGTATAGGTGGCTAGGAGATCCATAGTTGGGTCTCCTAGCCTGGCTCACACCTCATTTTTAAATTCCCCCCCCCCCCCTCCACTCCACTGTTGGCAATATCAGAAAGGAGGAGTGGAGTGTCTTGAAAGTTGGAGTGCGGTCGTGCTAATTGCCGAGGAAGGCTGTTGTGTTATTGGAGTTGGAGAAAAAGTGTTTGCTTCAGGGGATGTGATGCTGTATATGGGAACGTGGAGGGCAAAGAAGGTGGATGTGACGTCACACAGGGGCTCCGGTGTTCAGGAGTCAGCAATTTCAAAAATGAGTTCTCTGCTGCCATTCTGCCCCATGATTGGGAGCTGGCAAGTGGTTTCATATCTGTTCTAGCTTCAGGGCAGGGGTATTCTCTCTGTTCCAGCATGAGTACATGTGGTGAGAATCCGAAGCATACTGACTCATCTAAAAAGACGCCATCTACGGTACCTGGCAGATTCTGAGTGAGTATATGCTTTACTAGGCTATAGAAGCAAGGTCTGCACCAATACCATCTTTAAGGCTAACAAAATAATAGTCTGAGGTCTAGTGATGCAGGTGAAGTAACATAAGTGACTGCTGGGGATGCATATCCAGTAATACAGTAATATACGTGGCAGTGAAGTAAAAAAAAGTAGATTTCTCTATCGGCTCCATTGGGGGACACAGACCATGGGTATATGCTGCTGTCACTAGGAGGCTTGACACTATGCTTGACACTTGTCTGCTCCTCACAGCAGGGTATACCCACCTCCAGGCCACTGAGGTAATCAGTTTTAGCTTAGCCTCATAAGGAGGTGGACACTGGTCTGGGGTTCTCCCTGGACCAGGTGTCATATTTTTTATTTTCCTATGATTAGGAGATGGGTTAGTTTAAAAAAAAAAAAAATTTGTATTCCTTTTTCTTTTCTGTATTCAGGTGGGGACTCAGGAACTGCGGCTCACGGTTTCCCCATTGCGATTGAGGGGGCAGGCATCTTGGATGTACTGTTAACCCCCTCTCGCCAACAGTCAGCGCCTGGGGTTGTACCTCATGGGTCCGGGTCCCCCTACCTCCCTGCTCGCCTCGCTATTACAAAAAGCCTGGCAAGATGCAGGTGACAAAAGCTGGCTGAAGACTTCATTGGGAAGGCTTCATGAGGTAAGTTCTTCTGACTAAGGCGAGTATCTCCCCTTTTTTCTTTTAGGTGAGGACTTTAAACATCTGGAGACCCCCAGTTTTTGCCCACTCTTCTATATGGGGACTGTTGGGGCTTGCCAGGAGGGATTTCCCTCCTATCCTTTATGGGGGGACTTTTATTATATCTGGGGCTGAGCAGTGTGGTGTTTCACAGTATTCATGTGTGTGTGTGTGTGTGTGTGATGACTGACTGTTTTACCGCGGCTGCAGAAGGCAGCCGCGGCGCTTGTCTTTCATTTTGGCAGCGCGGCTGCCGACAATGTCTCGCCCGCTCCCTCCCTTCCCCCGCAGGCGCATATGCGCTCGGGGCTGGGAGCGGACGCCATTAGGGACCAGGCTGTATTTTACTAGCCTGCATAAGGGCGCGAACTAAGCCCCAATCAGCGCCATGCGCGCATAGGGGGTTATTGCAGGGCCAATCCCAGTGCCCTTGTGTTTAGCACAGCCCCCTCTGGCCATTGGTTCAGAGGGTTTCTCATCTCAGCCGCAGTTCTCATGGGCATTGCAAAATGCTACTCACAGCTCCCTTAGGGACACAGCTTGGGTGTGACTGTTCAGTTTTTGCTATAGTCTGTGCACAGTACTATTCCTCCCTCCACACAGATAACTAGTTCTTTAGTTATCTATTACACTTGTGAAGCTGTAACTCAAAAGTGTCCGGTTGTGCTGAACCACTTGTTCTGCCTGCACCTCTGCTCCCCCAGACCCCCCTGCTATTCTACCCCGGTTGCTCTTCAGACCAGGTGGGTTTGGCCGCCCCTTCAACCTTGGTTTCCTCCCTCTCCCAGTCTATATCTGACTTTGCTCAGGTCTCCCGTTATGTGGGGACTGCCTTGAAGAGGCCCTCCCCCTACACCGGCCCTCCAGAGGGGCCCGCTCTCCCCATATACTGACGCTCTTGCAGCGTCATAGGGGTGTTTCATCTGACTCATCCCCCGAGTCTTTGGGCAGGCATGGGCACTCCCCTCACAGGCATCGCCCTGTTGCTCTAGCTTGTAGCAAGCTTCATCCCTAGAGGATGCTCCCATGGTCACCGTTCTAGCTCTCCAGACCCGCGTACCAGGTCAGTCTCTCCCTCTTCCAGGGCCGCCTCACACGTTCACATTCACCTGGAGAACTTGTGGATGAAGTTTCCGTTTCGGCCTCTGAATCAGAGGACCTCACGGATATGTCGAACATGGTGCACTCATTGGTTTTGGCTAGAGATGAGCGAATTTACAGTAAATTAGATTCGTCACGAACTTCTCAGCTCGACAGTTGATGACTTATCCTGCATAAATTAGTTCAACTTTCAGGTGCTCCGGTGGGCTGGAAAAGGTGGATACAGTCCTAGGAAAGAGTCTTCTAGGACTGTATCCACCTTTTCCAGCCCACGGGAGCACCTGAAAGCTGAACTCATTAATGCAGGATAAGCCATCAACTGCAGAGCCGAGAAGTTCGTGACGAATCGAATTTACTGTAAATTCGCTCATCTCTAGTTTTGGCCATAAGAGACACCTTCCATCTAGAGGACCCAGGAACTTCGGATGTGGCTCCGGAAGTTCCCTTCATCGTGCCCGACCTCTTCCAGGGCTGCCTCACCTCGTTCCCATTCACCTGGAGAACTTGTGGATGAGGTTTCTGATTCGGCCTCTTCCCTAGGAGGACAGCACGGATATGCCTGATGTGGTGAACTCATTGGTTTCGGCCATAAGAGACACCTTTCATCTAAAGGACCCAGGAACTTCGGACATGGCTCCAGAAGTTTCCTTTTTTTCGTGCCCGACCGACACCCAAGGCTCTCACGCTGAATTTGACGCCCTGCTTGAATCCGCCTGGAGGCACCCTGACAAGAAGTTTCAGGAAAGGAAGGTTCAAGTGTGATATCCCTTCGCGAAGGACCACATTGCTTGGTGGACCTCCCCTCCAATTGTGGATCCACCGGTCTCCCGTCTCTCTAAGGCGACTACCCTCCCGTTGGCTGATGCGGCTGCCTTCAAGGATCCAGCGGACAAGTAGGTGGAAACTTTGGAAAAATTTGCCTTTGAGACAGCAGGTTTCTCCTTTCTTCCTGCTTTTGCTTTTGCCTGGGTGTCAAAAGCCCTTTCAATATGGTCTCCCAAATCCGCCAGGGTAGTATTCAGGATCCCTCCGGAGGATTTATCTAAACTATTTCTCCGATGCTTCTCAGCTGGAGATTTTCTGTGTTCTGCTTACATGCACATCTGCTGTGATAACTTTGCCACAGGCTACCTGGTAGCCCTCAGTCACTCCATGTGGCTTAAGCCTGGAATGCGGAAACCGCCTTCATGACGTGAGGTGACGGGTGGAAAGAGTTCCTTATACCTCTGGATAAGGCTCGCAGAACCGCTTTCCGTCGGAAGTCCTCTTTCCGGTCCTGCGTACCTTTGGTACCAACAACTTGTCCAGCCAGGCGCCTTCACGGGCAGAGGGCTCCCACCTTCCTGACCCGTCCCTCCCGGAGGTCAGCTAACCGTTCCGGCCATTTTGCGACCCAATCGGAAACCCGTAGGCCCACCTCGGCCTGAAGGGTCACCCCCCCCCCCCTCCTGCAGACTTTCCTCGTGGTTGCTCGTCTCTTACTCTTCCGGGATGCCTGGACCACGCGGGAATTTGCCTCCCTTCATTGGATTGATTTTTTCTATCCCGGTCCCCCTCTCTAGCAACGGCAGTTCTGGGCGCGCTCCAGTTTCTTTTCATCCAGGGAGTAATTGTTCCGGTTCCTTCAAGGGAACGTTTTCAAGGTTTTTATTCCAACCTCTTTATGGTCCCCAAGACAGGTGTTTCTGTTCGCCCAATCTTGGTTCTTGAGCATCTCAACCAGCATCATCTTCTTCCCATTCTGAATGGAGTCTCTCTGTTCGGTGCTGGCGTCCATGGTTCAAGGGGAATTTTATTTTCTTGGTGGACATCAAGGATGCCTACCTCCACATTCCAATATACCCGGTCATCAGTGGTACCTCCACTTAGCAGTTCCGGACGGCCATTTTCTATTGTGGCTATCCCTTTCGGTCTGGACACTAATCCGCGGGTCCTTACCAAGGACCTGGCGTCTGTGATGGCCCTTTTACGGACAAGAGTGATTCCTTACTTAGATGACCTGCTGATCAGAGCTCCAACCAGGGCCCAAAATCTGGGGAGTCTTAGTCTCAACCTCCAACCCTTGACTCTTTTCGGCTGGATGGTTAATCGGGACAAATCCAACCTCTCTCCTGGGGCTCCAGTTCGACGCGGCCTCTGCCTGCTTTAGACTGCGCCGGACATCCTGTTGTCTCTCTTGTCAGGAGTCCGATAACTTCTGCATCCTGCTCCAGTTTCCCTTCACTTTTGCATGAATGTCCTGGGTCGATTGGTGGTGGCCATGCCATTCACCCAGTTTAATCACCGACCTCTTACACTGGTGATTCTCTTCCGGTGGCACAGGTCTCCATTGTCTCTCGACCGCAAGATTGTTGTCTCTCGACAGTCTTGTCAGTCCCTTCTATGGTGGCTTTGTTTCCCCCTGCTTTTCAGGCGCGCTCCTTCCTGCCAGTCTGTTGGGCTGAGGTGTTTTCAAGGACCGGCCGGTCTGGGGCCTTGGTCCCCCGAGAAGATCTTCTCCCCATCAACATGTTGGGACTAGGGCAATTCTATCTTCGCTTGCTTCTTTGGGAAATTCCCTTCTGGGCGGAACTCAGGTTTCCGGCCATCTCAGCGATCTTAATTTGGACATACTCATTTGGACATACTCAACTGTGGTCTGTCTCAGCTGGTCCTCAGCCGTCAAAGGCGACTGGTCCCTACATCCGTAGGTGTTTGCAGTGACCTGCACCCTCTAGGGCGCTCCAGGCGTGGACCTCTGCACGTCCCGCCACAACCGAATCTGTTTCTTGGTCGGGCATGGCTCTACCTTATGTTTCCTCCCCTTCCTCTCATTCCAGAGTCCTGAGGAAACTCGCAGCAGAAGGCGTTCCCGCCATTCTCGTGGCCCAGACTGGCCCCGGCGGGCATGGTACGTTGTCGTGGTCAGGCTCCTAACGACTTACCGCTGCGCCTTCCCTCTCGCCCAGACCTCATATCTCAGGTCGCTGTGCCACCCCTATTTACCGTCTCTGCTTTTGACGGTGTGGCGGTTGAGACCGCGGTTCTAAGTGGTTCCCACCATGCTGAGGGCTCACAAGCCTTCCTCTGCGAAGATTTACCACCATACCTGGCGGTCTTATTTTCGTTGGTGTGAATCTCGGCCTTTTTCCTCCGGTAGTGGTTTTCCTTTCCCCGACCCCCTTCTCCCTTTCCGGTCGGGGCTGGCCCAAGAGTTGGCTCTCGGCTCCCTTTAGGGTCAAGGTTCGGCCCTTTCCATTCTTTTTCAATCTCCTTTGGCGTAAATTCTCATGTCCAGACCTGCTTCAGGGAGAGGCACACGCTGCCCCTCCTTCTCGGTCCCCTTCTCCCCCTTGGGTCTTACACTTGGTCTTAGGTGCCCTGCAAGGCGCTCCTTTTGAACTTCTCAGGGACATTCCTCTTCGCCTCCTTCCCTGGAAGGTGGCGTTCCTTATTGCTCTTACCTCTGTTAGGTGGGTGTCAGAGCTGGCAGCTCTCTCCTGCTGTTCTCCTTTCCTGGTTATATACCAGGACAAGTTGTTTTCCGTCCAGGTCCGTCCTTCTTACCTGAGATGGTTTCGACCTTTTTTTCATCTCAATGAGGACATTGTCCTGCCGTCTTTTTGTCTGCCCCTTCTCATCCCAGGGAGCATTTGCTCCACAAACTGGTTGTGGAGAGGGCTGTTCAAACTTATCTGTCACTTTTTCCTTTCGGCAATGTAACTCCTTTTTTTTGTTTTTTTTGTTTTTCCGGATGGTCATAGTACAGGACGACCTACGGCCACCATTTTTCAGTGGATCCGGTCTGCTTACCGCTGCAAGGGGAAGATCCACCCTTCAGGGTTTTGGCTCATTCCGCCCATTTTTTGTGGCATCCTGGGCCCTTCCTCGCAGTTCTGTAAAGCGGCCACGTGGTTGTCTTTGCACTCTTTCACAAGGTTCTACCAGACTCATACTTTTGCAATAGCTGATGCAGCTCTGGGCCGTAAGGCGTTGCAGGCGGCGGTGGTCCACCCGTCCACCTGACTGATTCCTTACCCACCCAAGGGACGGCTTTAGTACGTCCCATGGTCTGTGACCCCCAATGGAGCCGATAGAGAAAACGAGATTTTTATGCTTACCGTAAAATCTTTCTCGAGGGGGACACAGCTCCCACCCTTTTATCTGGTGTTCCTATTTCAGTTGTCTGTCCGAGGGTGTGCTCGGTTACCTTTTATTCTAGTTGCTCAGACAGTTTGTGGTTTTTCTTTTGACCTGACGGTCTTCTCCTATTGCTCTGGGACTAAAACTGATTTACCTCAGTGGCCTGGAGGCGGGTATACCCTGCTGGGAGGAGCTGACTTCTCTTGTTGCCATAGTGTCAAGCCTCCTAGTGACAGCAGCACATACCCATGGTCTGTGTCCCCCACTGGAGCCGATAGAGATTTTACGGTAAGCATAAACATCTTGTTTTCACTCACCTAGATAAGTCTTCTTTATTGTGAATCAATCTCCATAAAAAGTGCCTGGGACTGTGGAGGGGAGAGACGCGGTCAGCAGACACTGACTGGCTGAAGCAAGGCAACATAGAGCTGAGCAGTATGACCAAAAATATGCATCACGGTATTTTTGTAAGTTATGGCGGTTCCACTTTATTTAACGATATTTATCACCACCCCCAAATCATGTGACCCATGGGCGCTGCTTCTCTAACCCCTTCGCCTCCCCCGCCCTGGTTTATCAGCTCAGCGCTGCGCTGTCCCCCACATTGGGGAACTAATCCTATAACACCTTGTCCTCCTGTGAGTTGCGGGGCGCTGGAAATCTGTTCTCTACTACATATTCCTTGTGCCCGGGCTGCAAAAATAAACAAAATAAACTTTGTCACCTTCTTCCTACCTTGCTCATGTGACGGCCTCACGCTGGGGATGGGAACGTCAGAGGCGTCGGCCTATCGTCGGCCACAGCGATGTCCTGCTTCTATTGGTGATAGGCTGAGCGCACTGTCATGTAAGAAGCCGGCCGGCTCCTTACATGACAGTGCGCTCAGCCTATCACTGACTGAGGCGGGACATCGCTGTGGCCAGTGTTGGCTCTTTGACGTTCCCATCCCCAGCGTGAGGCGGTTACCAGAGTGACGACGGGGGAACGTAGAAAGATGAGTTAAAGTTTTTGTTTGCAGCCCAGGCACAATGAATATGTAGTACAGTACAGATTTCCAGCGCTGGCGGCCCGCAACTCACAGGAGGACGAGGTGACATATGACTAGTTCCCCTATGTAGGACAGCGCAGCGCTGATAAACCAGGGGGGGAGGGGTTGGGCAAGAGAAGCAGAACAGCGCCTGTGGGTCACATAAGATCGGTTCCCAGCACGCTGTGGCTGATAATTAAGGGGTATTGCAGTATGGGAAAAATTAATATCGCAAGGGGGTATGAACTGATATACCGCCCAGCACTAAGGCAACGTTCCTTTCACAGTCCTGAGTGAAAAAAAAACCCATAATAATGAAAAACACTGCGCTATATATTTTGCAATGCACACAACTAAGTGGATATGAAAGCATTTAACTTGATTTTTTCGTTTAGACCGAGCGGGTTCAAAGCACCGGTCCGGATAAGGCTGGGTTCACACAACGTTTTTGCAATACAGTTCCCATATATGTTTTCATTGTGAGAACCATATGGAACCGTATTGAAAACTGTATGCATTGATTCTCCACTGAAAGCCGTATGCCAAAAGATCCATCTGGTTGTGTCCTCTTAGCACCCTGTACGGTTTTCATTTTTTTTTTTTTTTTTCCCATACCCAAAACCATAGCCTACCACGATTTTTGGTCCGGGTTAAAAACCGTATTGAAATGTACAGGGTTTTTTAAATTTTTTTATTTGAACATGGGAGTCAATGGGAACCGTCCAGACCCGTATGTATGTACGGTTCAATCCAGTTTTCACCATACGGTTTTTGACTTTGCACTTTTTTTTTCTTTAACTTTTCACTCCATTATTAAGTTTCACAATTTTAAGGGGTACTCCCCTGGATTTTTTTTTTTTAAATCAACGGGTGTCAGAAAGTTAAACAGATTTGTAAATGTACTTCTATTTAAAAATCTTAATCCTGCTAGAATTTATCAGCTTCTATTTGCTCCACAGGAAGTTCTTTTACTTTTTGAATTTCCTTTCTGTCTGACAAAGTGCTCTCTGCTGACACGTCTGTCCATTTTAGGAACAGTCTGGAGCAGGATAGGTTTGCTGTGGGGATTTGCTCCTACTCTAGACAGTTCCTAAAATGAACAGAGATCTCAGCAGAGAGCAATGTAGTCAGAAAGAAAGGAAATTCAAAAACAAAATTAACTTCCTGTGGAGCAAATAGAAGCTGATAAATACTAGGATTAAAGGGGTTCTCCCTTGTTTATACTGTTTTTTGTTATTATTATGTTTGTGTTATGTGTGTGTATAAGTGTGTTTTTTTTTTTTTTTTTTTTTTTTTTTTTTTTTTTGTTGTGATTATGTATATATTTATTTTCTTGGCTTTTGTGAAGATCAGGAAGCTGGCCCCTCTTTCTTCCAGTGGCTTGCTGTGTAACCTCTGCCTCCGCCATGTTGTGTTCGGTATGTGGGATGTCGGGAGTGTGTTCTTGCTCCTGTCCTTCCTATCTAGAAAGAGGGGCCAGGCCGAACACAACACAGCAAGCCGCTGGAAGAAAAAGGGGCCAGCTTCCGGATCTTCACAAAAGGTAAGAAAATACATATATACATAATCCCAACACACATAAAAAAACAAATACTTATACACGCAACACACAAACATAATAACAAAAAAACTGTATAAACAAGGGAGAACCCCTTTAAGATTTTTTAATAGAAGTAATTTACAAATCTGTTTAACTGGCACAAGTTGATTAAAAAAAATAATAATTCCAGTATACGGTTTAAAAACTCGTACAGTAATAGATTCACTGATAGTCAGCCTCCCTAGGAAGTGTACTCCTTCTGGACCTCTATTCTTCTTTTCCTTTTCTCCTTTTTTTCCTTTTCTTTCTCCACTGTTCATGAGTTTTTCCTCGTCTCGCCTCTTCCCTGCTGGTGGTTGTTGTCGTCCCCCTTCCCTACCTTTCCCCCCTTCCCTTACCCTTATGCTGGGGAAACGGGCTCCAGTATTTTATGGGTTCTGTCCTCTCAGTATATCAGCTTTGATATTGTACTGTTTGGTTACTACATTCTATTGTCCTTTAGGGGTTTTTACCCCCCCCCAAATTTTGCAACTTTATTGTATCTATTGTTGTTGAAGCTTTTGTCAAAACTTATCGTAATAAAAATTTATAGTTAAAAAAAAACCTCATACGGTAAAAAAAAAAATTCTATTCGGCAATATGTAAATTGCTTTCTGTACATCATAGCTGCCAACCTGAAGATTTTATTCTTGGTGGTCTGCGTACAATAAGAACAGTGTCCACAAGCAATGATGGTGGAATGAAAGACATGAGGGGCTTTTTTTTTTTTTTTTTCAACTTCTGGACCAATATCTGTATCTTCAGTAATGACATCCTAAAACTTACAGAGCTCTTTTTATTTGCTCTGCCATGGAGTTGAATTTAAAGGAGAATGATCTTTTTCTGCATTTCTGATCATTTGCCAATAAATCCTGTATGTCTTCCGTACTCTATTTTAGGCTATCTTGCAGAAGATTGGCTGAGTACTATTGATTCTACGTAGGTGCATTAGTTGTCTATACGGGATATCCTTTTTTGCATGGCCTTAAATGGGCAATTACCTTGCCGATAATGCCCCGCACTGCCCCCACCGCACCCCGACCCGCCGAACCACGTCGCAACCTCCCACCGTAGTGCTGGGCGGTATACCGGTATGAACCAGATACAGTTTTTTTTTTTTTTCTCCCATGGTATGGATTTTTGCCCCTACCGCTATACCGGTCGGGCCCCTCCCCCACCCTCCGAGTCAATAAAAAAAAAAAAATTAAACTTACCCGTAATGGGGGTGGTCTGAGTCATCCATCCTTCCTGTAGTGTCCTGCGGCATTTCGGGTGGAGGGTGTACCTACCGGTCCGGGCTGTCCTTCTCCGGGGGTTCTCTTCTCCACTCCGGGCAGGCTCCGGCCTAGTACGCTACATAGACGCCACTACGCCGTGACGTCAGGTGCGTCGCTGCGCAGCGGCGTCTATGCAGCGTTATTAGGCCAGAGCCTGCCCGGAGTGGAGAAGAGGACCCCCGGAGAAGGACAGCCCGGACCGTTCCACCCTCCACCCGGAATGCCACAGGACACTGCAGGAAGGATGGATGGCCCGGACCACCCTCCCCGGGCGGCCCCTGCAGCAACTGGGAAGGTAGGTCAGGGTTCTGGGATGGAAGGTAGGCCCCTCCAGCTGTTGCAAAACTAAAACTCCCAGCATGCCCGGACAGCCAACTGCTGTCCTGGCATGCTGGGAGTAGTAGTTTTGCAACAGCTGGAGGCCCCCCGCGGCACGGTGCGGCGGGGGGGGGGGAACGGTGGCGGTGATAGGTCTCAGGACCCCCGGACAGGCAGGGGGAGAGAAGCGGGTGGCAGCGGCGGCCTATGGCACCGCAAAAGCCACTGCAGTGCATTGATTTAAAGCTCCCACTTTAAATCAATGATCTGCAGCGGTGTCGCTAGAGGATAAATAGCTGATAACTTATACCGGAATATCGATATAAGTTATCGGCTATCGGCCCTAACCTCCACTGATTATCGCTATTGGCCCTAAAAAAACGATATCGGTCGATCCCTAGTAAGTACTCACTGTAACCCTTGTTAAGTTCCTAGAGTGGTCTAGTCTACAAAATGGTGTCACATGTGGGGGGTTTCTGCTGTTCGATCTCTATGGGAGGTTTGTAAATGCAAAAGGCCCCAACTTCAACTTCAATTCCAGCAAAATTCTCTTTCCAAAAGTCCAATGGTGCTCCTTCTGTTCCGGAACTTGTAGTACGCCAGCAGAGCACTTTAACCTCTTAAGGACCAAGGACGTACTGGTACGTCCTTGGTCCCTTCTCCCGTGATATAACGCGGCATCATATCACGGCGGGCCCGGCGTCATAGTGAAGCCGGGACCCGCCACTAATAGCGCGCAGCGCCGAGCGCTATTAACCCTTTAGCCGCGCGGCTAAAAGCAAAAGTGAAAGCTGCCGGTTAACTCAGTGGGCTGTTCGGGATAGCCACGGCGAAATCGCGGCATTCCGAACAGCTTACAGGACAGCAGGAGGGTCCCTACCTGCCTCCTCACTGTCCGATCGCCGAATGACTGCTCAGTGCCTGAGATCCAGGCATGAGCAGTCATGTGGCAGAATCATCGATCACTGGTTTCCTATGAGAAACCAGTGATCAATGATAAAGATCAGTGTGTGCAGTGTTATAGGTCCCTATGGGAACTATAACACTGCAAAAAAAAGTGAAAAAAAAGTGAATGAATATCATTTAACCCCTCCCCTATTAAAAGTTTGAATCACCCCCCCTTTTCCCATAGAAAAAGTGTAAATAAAAATAAACATATATGGTATCACCGCGTGCGGAAATGTCCGAATTATAAAAATATCATTAACCCCTTAAGGACTCAGCCCATTTTGGCCTTAAGGCCTTCATTTTTACGTTTTCGTTTTTTCCTCCTAGTCTTTTATATTTTCATCCACAGACTAGTATGAGGGCTTGTTTTTTGCGCGACCAGTTGTCCTTTGTAATGACCTAACTGATTATATCATAAAATGTATGGCGCAACCAAAAAACACTATTTTTGTGGGGAAATTAAAAAGAAAAACGCAATTTTGCTAATTTTGGAAGGTTTCGTTTTCACGCCGTACAATTTATGGTAAAAATGACGTGTGTTCTTTATTCTGAGGGTCAATACGATTAAAATGATACCCATTATTACATACTTTTCTATTATTGTTGTGCTTAAAAAAAATCACAAACTTTTTAACCAAATTAGTACGTTTATAATCCCTTTATTTTGATGATCTCTAACTTTTTTTATTTTTCTGTATAAGCGGCGGTATGGAGGCTCATTTTTTGCGCCATGATCTGTACTTTTTTTTTGATTCCACATTTGCATATAAAAAACTTTTAATACATTTTTAATTTTTTTTTTAAGAAAATGTATTAAAGTAGCAATTTTGGACTTTTTTTTTTTTTGTTCCGTTCCCCGTACGGGATTTATTTGAATAGTTTGGACATTTACGCACGCGGCGATACCAAATATGTCTATAAAATTTATTTTTTACGCTTTTTTGGGGGTAAAATAGGAAAAAAACGGACGTTTTACTTTATATTGGGGGAGGGGATTTTTCACTTTTTTTTACTTTTACATTATTATTTTTTTTTTTTTTACACTTGAATAGTCCCCATAGGGGACTATTCATAGCAATACCATGATTGCTAATACTGATCTGTTCTATTGGCGATCTTCTGCTCTGGTCTGCTCGATCTCAGACCAGAGCAGAAGATGCCGGAAGGAGGAAGGTGAGGAGACCTCCATGCGTCGTTCTGAATGATCGGATCCCCGCAGCAGCGCTGCGGGCGATCCGATCATTCATTCAAATCGCGTACTGCCACAGATGCCAGGATCTGTATTGATCCCGGCACCTGAGGGGTTAATGGCGGACGCGAGATCGCGGGCGTCGGCCATTGCCATTGTGTCCCTGGCTGCGTTCAGCAGCTGGGTTCAGCCGCGCATGACAGGACGGTTACGCACAAAACGTAAATGTACGTCCTGGTGCGTTAAGTACCACCGCACCAGGACGTACATTTACGTCATGCCTCCTTAAGGGGTTAATTAAACCGCTCGGTCAATGGTGTGCGCGCAAAAAAATTTCAAAGTCCAAAATTGTGCATTTTTGGTCACTTTTTATAAGTCCTATCAATGCAAAAATGGTACCGTTAAAAACTTCAGATCACAGCGCTAAAAATGAGCCCTCATACCGCCCCATACACGGAAAAATTTAAAAGTTATAGGGGTCAGAAGATGACAATTTTAAATGTATTAATTTTCCTGCATGTAGTTATGATTTTTTCCAGAAATACGACAAAATCAAACCTATATAAGTAGGGTATCATTTTAACCGTATGGACCTACAGAATAAAGATAAGGTGTCATTTTTACAGAAAAAATGTACTACGTAGAAACGGAAGCCCCCAAAATTTACAAAACAGCGTTTTTTTTTTTCAATTTTGTCGCACAATGATTTTTTTTTTCTGTTTCACCGTAGATTTTTGGGCAAAATGACTGACGTCATTACAAAGTAGAATTGGTGGCGCAAAAAATAAGCCATCATATGGATTTTTAGGTGCAAAATTGAAAGTTATGATTTTTTTAAAGGCAAGGAGCAAAAAACGAAAATGCAAAAACAGAAAAACCCTAGGTCCTTAAGGGGTTAATGTACACAAATGGGGCGTTTTTTTTATTCAGGAGAAATTGGGCTTCAAAATTTTGGGTAACGCCATCATTTGTGTTTAAAAAATCAAATTTTCCATTTTCGTGTCCAACTTCAATGCAAAGTTGTTAAACACCTGTGAGGTGTTAAGGTTCACTATACCCCTTGTTACGTTCCTTGAGGGGGGTGTGGTTTCCAAAATGGTATGCCATGTTTTTTTTGTTTTGTTTTGTTGCTGTTCTGGCACCATGGGGGCTTCCTAAATGCAACATGGCCCCCCAAAAACCATGACAGCAAAATTTGTTTTTAAAATAATCCCACAGTTGCTCTTTCCTCCTTGAGCCCGCAGAGCACTTGGTCATCATATAAAGTATTTCCATACTCGAGAGAAATTGGGCTACAAATTTTGGGGGCTTTCTCCTTATACCACTTAAAAAAATGGGGGAAAAAAAAGGGCTACAAGAACATGTTAATGTAAAAAAATGCAGATTTTGATATTTCTCCTACACTTTGCTGCTATTCTTGTGGAACATCTAAAGGGTTAACAAACTTTCTTTGTCATTTTGAATACTTTGAGGGGTATAGTTTCTATAATGGGGTCATTTATGGGGCTTTTCTCACAGAATGGCCCCTCAAATCCACTTAAAACTTAACTGGTCCCTGAAAAATTCAGATTTTAAAATTTTCGTGAAAATTTGGAAAATTGCTGCTTTACTTTGAAGCACTCTGTCTTGAAAAAGTAAAAACATGTCAACTTTATTATGTCAACATAAAGTAGACATATTGTATTTGTTAATCAATATATAATTTATTTGGAATATCAATTTTCCTTACAAGCAGAGAGTTTCAAAGTTATAAAAATGTAGCAATTTTCCAACTTTTCACTACCTTTTTGGATTTTTCACCAAGAAAGGATGCAAGTGACGACACAAATTTAACGCTGTGTTAAAGTAGAATATGTCACGAAAAAACAATCTCTGAATCAGAATGAAAGGTAAAAGCATCCCAGAGTTATGAATGCATAAAGTGACAGTGGTCAGATGTGCAAATAAAGGCTGCACCTTAAGGTGAATATGACCTACGTCCTTAAGGGGATAGGGTCAAATGATTTGGCATAAGAATGATCTCCCGTGTTGGTCACAGAATGCCAGCATCTGATAGTATCTGGCACTGGCTGTTTATGGAGGAAGCTCTACTAGGCCGCTAGTCGCAGACTTCCTGAATTTTTGCATGAATTCATTTTTAGATGCTAGTAGTTACCTGGAATTAATATTTACTTTCAGACTCTCTAATAAGCAATATTCAGTCTGCTCATTGTTTCCTGCTCTTCTAATGTGTATCTCCTTCTAATGGACATATACTGAATGTGTATGTACAGTTTACTGCTGCTTTAATTTTTTTTTCCTCATGTACATGCTAGATCTTAAGGATTTAAGACTTTAAAGATAATCTGACAGTTCACCAGCACTAAACTCAGTATGCTGGGTTAGTGTGGTTGAACAGCTGTAAAATAAGTGGTTAATCCCTTAAATCTGTTCAGTGCAGAGTTATGCTTGTAAAAATATTTTTTCCTAATGCACCCTAGCGCACATTAGAGCTCGAGAGCTGGCTGGCCGAGCTCCCATGCCTTCGCTTTATTCACTTCCTGGCCCGCCCCCTTGATTATTTAAATTCTTCACTCATGTCAAAATTCAAAGAACAACCAAAAGGTGCCCAGGGTGTGCCTAAAACATGGCTTTTAATAGGTCTGTTAAAAACTAATACCTCTGCTTTGTGCCTGTGATCCCACACAAAAACAAAAAATATTTTGCGTTCTCAAATTATGATCAAACTTAATACAATCCACAACACAGCACACACCAGGCTTTGCTGGGCCCTTTAAGGCAGATAAATAAAGTAACCTCCGACACGTTTTATCCACTAAATATCAAATGGCGTCATCAGGGAGGTAGAATAATACAACCAGGTAATTATAACAGACATTTCCATAATTTGATAGTTTAGTATGCCAAATAAGTTATGCAACAGCTGGAGGTATGCAACTACAACTCCAAACATGCTGAGACAGCTGTCTGGGCATGCTGGGAGTTGTAGCTTTGCAACAGCTGGAGGGCTACAGTTTTGAGACCACTGTATAATGGTCTCAAAACTGTAGCCCTCCAGATGTTGCTAGGCAACTACAGTGACCCCCCCCCCCGACCTACGATGGCCCCGACATACGATAATTTCAACATGCGATGGCCTCTGAGGCCATCGCATGTTGAAGGCAGCATCAACATACGATGCTTTTGTATGTCGGGGGCCATCGCATAAAAGGCTATCAGTGCTGACTGCTTCAGCTGCTGCCGGAGAGCCGTTTACGGTGCCCCTTGTGCGCTCCGGTGATCTCCTACCTGTCCTCGGGGCTCCGGAGCGTCCTCTTCAGGATCCCCTCCATCGCCGGCGCTCTCCATTGTCGTCATCACGTCGCTGCGCACGACTTATCATCCAATAGGAGCGGCGTGTGTAGTGATGTGATGACGGCGACGTACCCGGGTAGCAGAGACGTTCCGGAGCGACAGAGATGGAGCGCAACATACAGGGCAGCGGTTACGGGTCCGGAGCGGCGGGGACAGGTGAGTACAGCTTCCTATTCTTTACTTTGCACGGATCCCTCAACATACGATGGTTTCAACAAACGATTCATTTGTAAAAGATTACCATCGTATGTTGAGGGACCACTGTACTCACCGGCTTACATAGGGTCGCCGCACCTGGGAGCTGCATTGCCGCCATCCACCGATCGCCTATGTTAAGTGGACCTCGGGCACCGGACACAGTCCGTTCCCCCATTCTGCCCTGACTACTGTTGGTGGGCAGAAAGGGGGGGAACCGAACTTTAACGTCACCCCCCCCCCCCCCCCCCCCCCCCGCCCCCGATCTGCTATTGGTCAGTTGCTTCTAACCGACCAATAGCAGGGATAGGAGGGGTGGCACCCCTGGCACCTCACTAATATCTCCAGGGGGATCGTGGGTGTCTTGGACAACACTGATTTTCTCCCTTTCCCCCCCCCCCCCCCCCCTTATTTTCTGTGTCACCGGAGACCCGTATGACCCGGAATCGCCGCAAATCAGCGGTATAAATTAATTGGCGATTAGCAATTGCCGACTTGGGGGGTGACAGGACCCCCCTTGGGCATTGGCACGGGATGCCTGGTGATAGATATGTACAGGTACGCCCTTGGTCGCTGAGTGGTTAACAGACCTATTAAAAGCTATGTTTTAGGCATACCCTGAGCACATTTTGGTTGTTGTTGTTTGAATTTCGATTTATGCTTGGTAAAGCTCTGAGCTTAGCGTGGTCCAACGCAGAACCAATACCCTCTATTGCGATATCTTATTTTTTGTCACTCATGTCACTAGAACATGAGAGCCTGCGGGGGGAGGTGTGCAGGCACCACGGACTTACTACACCTGGAATTCGGGTGTAGCGAGGCTTCAGTGGCGCATTGAGATGCGCTCATCTCCCCTAGCTTGCTCTAGCTTCCGTGTGACATGAGTGAAGAATTTGAATAAGGAATAAGTGCATTAGAAATAAAACTATTTACAAGCATAACCCCTTATTTTACAGCTGCTCACCCACACTATAACCCAGTATACTGGTTTTAGTGCAGGTAAACTAGCTGTAGGATTCTTTTAAAATGAATGAAAAATAGAAAGTGAAAGTTGTCTATAGCCTTTAAAAGCCAGGATTATCAATGAAGTTTGTATTGAACTATACCTCACCAAAATTTACAAACTTAAATGATTTTCTTCTCCCATTAAGGAAGAAAAAAGACTCCATTGACCCATTATTATTCAAATACAAAGTTGAACCTATTGTAAAAGAAATGTATGAATCGGTCACTGTGAAACAATGCCAAGTCAGGTATGTATGCTGATGTTGTTATTGTCATAACTCTATACTGTGTTTATCTGGGTTAACCACGCACCGGCCTATAACTCAACCTTATTTTTCCAAGGAAATTTTGGTAATTTCTTTTTTAAACAGCAAAAAACTTGGTCTCAAATGGCTGGAGGTGCTCAACCCCAAATGCAGTTGTGCATTTATACTGGTGGAGCAGATCCTGCCCTTGTAGTCCGTTGCTAGGGGCGATCCCCAGCATAAAAATGCATACAATGGGGGATGCCTGCAGCGGACTACAAGTACCACAATAGAATCCTACATCAGATAAACGGTGTGGATATGTAACAATTAGAATAATACAATACACAAATTTAGGTGCACTCCTGTGGTAGATGTATACAATGACATTGGCTAATCCCTCAACACTGATGTTAAAATTGAGACATTCGCCAATGTATCCTTATATGAAGGACACACCAGAGCCTGCACACCAATGCCAAGGTTTCTCAAATGGCGCAGTTTTTGCTTATTATGCACAGGTAGGTTAGCGTTGGGTCCCGCGCCATTTGCGAAACCTTGGCGTTGGTGTGCGGGCTCTGGTGTGTCCTTCATATAAGGATACACTGGCGAATGTCTCAATTTTAACATCAGTGTTGAGGGATAGCCAATGTCACTGTATACATCTACCACAGTAGTGCACCTAAATTTCTCTATTGTAATTTCTTTTTTACCCAAATATTCTTGTTAAAACGAGGTTGCGTGTGTGGGTATACATCGAAAAACTGTTTCTGGCCCCGCAGAAGCCGCTGCAGTTCAATGGTTTAAAGCGGGCGCTTTAAATCATTTAATTGCAGCTGCTTCTGGGGGGCCAGAGTCCCGTTGCCAGATTCCCTCACTGGTTTTATAGTTACATGTCCTGGGGACCACACTCCTTCAGGCTCTGCCGTCGTCCTGAGCTGTCACGGTGCGGCGCGCAGTGACGTTGCGTTGAGGGCGTCACTCGTCATTGCTCAGCGCACAGTGACAACGCTGGACACAGACTTAAGCCAAAAAAATTTGCCTAAAAAATGCGTGTTATACGCCAAAAAATACGGTATTACAATACGAATTAGCTTCTGGAGAGCGTCCTAAAGGGCATATTGTATACTTAACCCTGACAAAGATGCTTAGGCGATTGAACGGTTAATAGTTGGAGATTTTCCTACTCTTTGTGAGGAAAATATAGATTTTATTAAAGACAGGAAGCGAACATTATGCTTTAAAAGAACATGATGTTAATTAGGTTCGGCCAGTAGCCAATCACTGTACAGTCCTGTTATAATGCCTCAACCGATAAATCCACTTCCTCTTTCTTTGATTAAACAGTAGGGGTAAAATTGGAATGTGATATTTCATCTTTTTAAATTAAAGGGGTATTCCAGGCAAAAACTTTTTTATACATATATATATATATATATATATATATATATATATATATATATATATATATATATATATATATATATATATAAATATAAATATAAATATAAATATAAATATAAATATAAATATAAATATAAATATAAATATAAATATAAATATAAATATAAATATAAATATAAATATAAATATATATATATATATATATATATATATATATATATATATATATATATATATATAAATCTATCTATCTATCAACTGGCTCCGGAAAGTGAAACAGATTTGTAAATTACTTCTATTAAAAAATCTTAATCCTTCCAATAGTTATTAGACCGAAAACTTCAGAAGCTAACTGCTCAATGATGATGTCACGTCCCGGGAGCTGTGCATGATGGGAGAATATCCCCATAGGAGCTGGACAGCTCCCGGGACGTGAGTCATCAGAAAGCAGTTAGACAGAAAACAGCAACTCAACTTCAGAAGCTAATAACTATTGAAAGGATTAAGATTTTTTTAATAGAAGTAATTTACAAATCGGTTTAACTTTCCGGAGCCAGTTGATGTATAAAAAAAAGTTTTTGCCTGGAATACCCCTTTAAGAACGAATGTGATCTGGAACATATGTTGAAACCAATCCTAGAAATTGTAACTCATGAGGACCAAGAGATGTAGTAATCGACTGAAGGCTTGATTATGCTGTAAGAAAAAAAAATTAAGAAATATAAATGGGGTTGGGTTAACTGAGAGGGATAATGTTCGCCTCCTGTCTTTTAATAAAATCTATATTTTCTGTCGCAAAGGGTAGGAAAACCTTCAATTTTATTACAAGAAGGAGGCTCACATGATTATTGTTTAAAGCTTATAAAATATAAGAAAACATAAAATCATCATATTAAATTAAATTTTCTAAAATAAAACCATAGACACGTGAATCGGGTATGAAATAAAAAGTTTTAAAGGTGGATTCTGAAAACCAATTAGTGTCATTTAAAATATCTAAGGAACATCCTGCTGAACGAACCTTAGTAGACATTGTACTTCTAGTGGAATGGCCTCCAAAAAGAGAAGTGTCTATACCAGCTAGGGACATAGTTTGTCTAATCCATCTGGCCAATATTGGGGAAGAAACTGGTAAATGAGGTTCACAAAAAGCAATTAGTTGAGAATCGACTGACCTCGTACGGGATTCTGTTCTTTGTTTGTAAATTCTTAGGCAGCGAACGACACAGATTTGCTGGGTAAGAAACTATGAAGCTATGTCTTGGTATGTTTATAGATATGAAAAGTACCGTATTTATTGGCGTATAACATGCATTTTCCAAGCTAAAACTTATTAGCTTAGTCTATCTGCGTTTTATATGCCGATTAAACACTTTTTTTGGTCCCGCAAAAGTAGCTGCGGTTAAATGATTTAAAGCAGGCGCTTTAAATCCTGTACCTGCAGCAAGTTCTGCTGGGTCAGTCCAGCTGCCGCCACCGGATTCCCTCCCCATCCCTGGCTTTCATATTCACCTGTCCAGTGGCGCGCTCCAGCGGCATCCTGTGCTGTTGTTGTGCATTGACGAGTGACGTCCTCAACGCTACATTACTCGTCATTGCGCAGAGCACAGCTACAGCGCAGGATGCCGCTGGAGCCTGCAGGAGCAGCACGCCCCTGGACAGGTAAATATGAAAGCCGGGGATGGGGAGGGAATCGGGCAGTGGCAGCGGGACTCTGGCCCCGCAGAAGCCACTGCAGTTACATGAACCACAGCGGCTAGACTAGAGTTTATCGAAATATACACACAATCACACGCACCCTCGTTTTAACAAGGATATATGGGTAAAAAAAAAATTTTACCCAAATTTCTTTGGAAAAATGAGGGTGTGTGTTATAGGCCTATGCGAGGTATACCCCAATAAGTACAGTAATTCCTTGTGGGGAAAATGTCTGAGAAATAACTCAAGCGTGAACATCTGAGACCCTCATGAATGAAATGAGACATAACATAAGTTTAAGTAAAGCAAAATGTCCAGCGCGAATGCAAAGGAACTGGATGTTTATTCCAATAGCCAAAAAGACAAGGAGAACATGACAAGGTGACGCGTTTCGGTCCTAAGACTGGACCTTAGTCATGTATGACTTACGTCCAGTCTTAGGACCGAAACGCGTCACCTTGTCATGTTCTCCTTGTCTTTTTGGCTATTGGAATAAACATCCAGTTCCTTTGCATTCGCGCTGGACATTTTGCTTTACTTGTCAGTTCCAGTCGGTGTTGCCCACGCCGGTCCTGGCGCGACGGGCTGAGGGAGTGAGCTGGACTACACACTTCTTTGTCTGCAGTATAACATAAGTTTGAAACATAATGGTTTCAATGGAATAGTTTCATTGGAAGACAATGATATTCTAAGGTTCTATAAACCTTACCTGAGTCAAAAAAATGCGAAAGAAAATTCAGAACCTGATTTAAAGGTGCATGTATGGGATCCAATGCCCATTGTATGCACCAATTAGAAAAAAATTTCCAGGCTAATCCATAAGCTGATCTGGTACCTGGTGCCCACTTATCTGAAAGGATGTCTCAAGTTGATTTTGAGGGCAGATTCTGCTTCCCTGAAATGAACCAAGCTACCAGACAGAAGACCCGATAAAACAAGAGGATTGAGGGTTCCAGGATGTGTCCAGAAGAATGGAGTGGTGAGTTGGAAGGATGCGTGGGAAATCTATGGACATCCCTAGAATTTGAGGGAAGAAAGTTGAGTTGGCACATAATGGAGTTATCAAGATCATTGTCTATTTCTGATCTCTGGTCATGAGCAGTGTTCTCGGAATCGGAGCAAATGGAGGAAAAGCGTACAGCGTCCCTGAGGGCCAGATCTGAAGTAATGAATCTGTGCCTAGAGATTCCGGATCCAGACGCCAACTGTAAAATTGAGGAATTTGACGATTTAGTCTGGATGCAACTGTATAATTGAGTTGTTTGAAATTTAGAGGATCTATTTTCCAATCTCTGTTCTTGCTAAAAAAAAAAAAAAAAAATGAACGTTATATAATGGAGTTATACCGGGGAGATATTCTGCTTTCAAGGTAATATCCTTGTCCAGACAAAAATGCCAAAAATTCTTTTGCGATGCTGGCTAATAATTTTTAACCTGGTGCCTCCTAATTGATGGATTGTATTGCAGATATATTGTCCATCTGCAGGAGAATACAACAATGCGTCAAGTCTTTGGCGAAACTTTTGAGGGGGAAGAAACCTGCTAAGAGTTCTAGGCAATTTGTGAAAGTGTGATTCTTATTCAGACCATTTCTCACCAGTGGAAAGGGAACCACACAGAGGGCCTCAACCTAGACAATACCAATTGTTAAAAACAAATTGAATTTATCTCCATATTATTTTCAATTTCCTGATAGAGAGACTCAATATGGTAGAATTTTTAGGGTTTCTAATCAATACTCATTCGATCTCCTCTGAAGGGGTCAAAATAGATTTCTCAGAGTTTATATTGAAACCTAGGTTTGAAAGAAGGGTTAAAGTCCAATGAGAGTGAAGGCGTAGTAGAAATAATTAATCTGCCATGATTAAAATATCATCTAAATATATGATCAGATGAACTCCTTGAGCCCTTAATATAGCTATCACTGGATTTAATCGTTTTGTGAAGCACCATCGAGCTGAGGACAGGCCGAAAAAGAAGACTGGTAAATTGACATTTTTTACCTTCCCATAAAAATTGGAGGTATGGCTGTGATATAGGATGCATAGGCACTGTGAGACAGGTGTCTTTTGAGATCCATTTTGAGCAGCCAATCGTCTTGTAATAAGTCTTTTAGAAGATAAATGCCTTCCATTTTGAAATGATGATGCAGGACATAATTGCTCAAGATTTTTGAAATTTATGACAGGTCTGTGACCACTGTCCTTTTTTACAAGGAACTTATTGCTTAGAAAACATGGAGTATCTGCAGGAACCTGAATAATTACGCCTTTGGAACATAGTTACTTGATTTCTAGACGGAGAAGATCTCGATCGGTGTTGGAAAAATGTATTGGGTGTGATTCCTGAATCTGAACAGGTGGGGTTATGAACTTTATTTAAAATCCCATCACTGTGCTTAGAATCCGTACATCTGATGTAATTATGGACCAAGCATGGAAAAAATTTGCTATTTTTCCCCCCCCCCCTAGGGGCATGAGAAAAATGTGGGAGAAAAGCACTTACCTGCAGTGGGTCTTGACCTTGTGAATCCTCTTCGACCTCTAGCCCTCCATTGGGGTCCTCTGGTTGGGAAAAAAAAGTGAGGTGTGATATGATGTTGCTGGCAAAAAGACACAGGGCATGTTGAGCCACCCTTGAAGAGTCTGTAAATTAATAGGGTGTTCTGAAGAGGATGCCTCCTCAGTGAAATCCAGAATCTTGGTCAAAGGACCAAGAAGGTCTACAAATTTTGTCCTGAATCAACCTAAAGGAGGGGTCTACTCCTTTTTGGGGTTTTTCTCCGACTTGGTCAAATATCGGACCAGAGTTGGATCCAAATCGGGAGTGTTGGACAATTTGTGGGGTAGGGTAGGTCTGGGACAGTCTGGTTTAAGTTTCCTATGAGCGGCCTTATCTAATGGTCTCTTCACCCAGTAGCACACATATTTAGAGACTTTGGGATGGGGAACCTACTCGCCCGACTCGGGTGTTTGATCTGTCCTGGGTTGAAATATGGGTTCCCTGCGCTGTCTAATAAAAGGGGTCCTGCAGAATCTTCACACAAAAACGACATCTTCCTCTATTCTGAACCTCGGTCTGAAGAAAAAAATATTATCCTCAGAAGTGGATTGTACAGGAGAACTGGGGAAAATAGAAGACATCGTAGAGTGTACAACGGTCTGCACTGATTTGTTGACCAACAGTTCTACCATAGACTGCAAAACATCTCGTCCACAAATAAAAAAAATTCTGTGTATCAGATATTTTTGCACGTTCTATATTCGCCAAGACAATGAAATATCAGCTATATATGTATATATCTCAAATAGTTAAATATGTAACTATGATAAATGTCTGGCCGTAAATGTGGACGCCCTTGAAATTTTTCAAGAAAATGAAGTACCATATACACTCGAGTATTAGCCATTCCGAATATAAGCCGAGTCCCCTAATTTCACTCCAAAAATCCAGGAAAACCTATTGCCTCGAGTATAAGCCAAGGGTGGGAAATACATCAGATTTCATCATCCCGACTCCCACGGTCATCATCCAAACCCCCCTCATCCCTCCTGTCATCATCCAGATTCCCCTCTCTTGTTTTCTACTTACCACCCCAGTTGCAGCTCTGTCGGTCCTTACCTAGCAGCCGTCCAACGTTGCTTCAGGGACAGTCTGACTTCTAGTGGGGAGGTCTCAGCTCTTCTCCGCTGCAGGCTAGCCCCGGACTAGTGACTCTGCATTGACGCTGTCGCGTAGGGATGCCCCTGAAGTCACAGATGTTGGCTGCGCACGGACGTCCCTGCACGGCGGTGTCAATTCAGCGTCACTAGTCCAGGGCCAGCCCGGAGCGTAGAAGAGGGCCTCCTGGTCAAGATGGATGGCCCGAACCGGCTCACCCTCCCCATTGGAAGTCGGACTGTCCCTGCAGCATAGATGGGCGACTATGGACGGACCGCCCCCCCATCACTCGCGTATAAGACGAGGGACGTTTTCGGCATGAAAAATGGTGCTGAAAAACTCAGCTTATACTCGAGTATCTACATTATTTCTCACAGAGAAGGATTTGCAGTAACACATGTTTAGCTATACACATGTTTATTCCCTTTGTGTGTATTGGAACTAAACCAAAAAAGGGAGGGGAAAAAAAGCAAATAGGACGTAATGTCACACCAAATTTCAAAAATGGGCTTGACAAAATTATTGGCACCCTTAACTTAATATTTGGTTGCACACCCTTTAGAAAAAATAACTGAAATCAGTCGCTTCCTATAACGATCAATAAGCTTCTTAAACCCCTTAGCCGGAATGTTGGACCACTCTTCCTTTGCAAACTGCAAGTTTTTTTTTAAATTTTTTATTTTTTTTGAAGGGCGCCATTTCCGGACAGCAATTTTAAGATCTTTCCACAGGTGTTCAATGGGATTTAGATCTGCACTCATTGCTGGCCATTTCAGAACTCTTCAGCGCTTTGTTGCCATCCGTTTCTGGGTGCTTTTTGACGCATGTTTGGGGTCATTGTCCTGCTGGAAGACTCAAGATCTCGGACGCAAACCCAGCTTTCTGACACTGGGCTGTACAGTGCCACCCAAAATCCATTGTTAATCCTCAGATTTCATGATGCCTACATTCAAGGCACCCATTGCCAGAGGCAGCAGAGAAACCAAAACATCATAGAACCTCGACCATATTTCACTGTAGGTACTGTGTTCTTTTCTTTGTAGGCCTCATTCCGTTCTGTAAACAGTAGAATGTGCTTCACCAAAAAGCTCTATCTTGGTCTCGTCTGTACACAAGACTTTTTCCCAGAAGGATTTTGGCTTACTCAAGTTCATTTTGGCAAAATTTAGTCTTGCTTTTTAATGTCTGTCAGCAATGGGGTCCTCCTGGGTCTCCTGCCATAGCGTTTTTTCATGTCGACAGTTCGCTCTTGCACTGTTGCTCCCTGAGCCTGCAGAACAGCTTGAATATCTTTGGAACTAGTTTGGGACTGCTTATCCACCATCCACACTCTCCTGCGTTGACACCTTTTATCAATTTTTCTCTTCCATCCCTGCCCAAGGAGATTAGCTATAGTGCCATGGGTTGCAAACTTCTTGAAAAATGGCACAAATTTATTTCCAAAACTGCACCATATCTGTCCCCAAGTTTAGTCTGGTTTTACAACTTTGCTCCATTCACTGCAATGGAACAGAGCTGCAAAACCACCCCAGCCTAGAGACAGACAGGGAGGGTTTTTTGAAAGAAATTAGCTCATTTTTTCGATACCTGGATAACCTGTTCAAAGATGCCTCCTCTAATGATTTGAAGGGCTGTTCTCTTAGCTGCCTTAGCACCAGTGAAAGATCCCTGCAGGCTGGACCCTCTTAGGTCTTAGTTTGCACAGGGCTCTTATGAAGTCCCTGACTTCCTCAAACTTGAGCAGTTTCATATGGAGGAAGGCTGATAGAGCAGCAAACTGGACTCATATTGTACTACGAGACAATCTCTTGTCAAACCCATACACTTCTAGAGTGTGCTAGTGTGTCCAAAACCTGGGCTGAAAATCCCTTAGACCTTAACCCGTACCTACTAACCTCCAGGCTGTTAGATAAAGCCTTGTTTTTCCTGAAGGGAGAGTTCCCAATATGTCCCCCGGCTTATTGCCATAAGGAGAGAGAACCACGCTCTTTTGTGATAATGGTAATCCCATTTTTGCCAAAGTGTGATCCCTCTTGACCTTTAGTGAATATCCTCTGTATCATAGCGTTTGTAGGAAATATGTATGCCTGTATTGGCATGGTGTTAACTGCGAAGGGTCTCTTCTGCATAGAGGGAACACAACTTCTGAACCTTGGCAAGAAGTCTGGTGGCCATAAGGTCTTTCTGGTATCCTATTCCCCCGATTCAGGATTTCCTGTAAGATTTCCTGAGACTAGGACCATTCTACTGGAATGGTCCTGTTCTGACTCCAGGTTCCTCTGAAAATAACAGCTGATAACTTCTTTATCCTGGATTCTGCCAATGACAGGATCTTGCTTACTTCTAGAAGTAGTATTGGCCATCTCTTCCCACCCTGTTTGTTATGTGTTTCAAAAGAGCTGCTTTTCTGTTGAGCTCGGAACACCAGCTACAGTGCGCCCAGCAACATGAGTGCCCCAGCCTAACCGGAAGCATCTGTCATAAAGACTTTCAATGTAGATTATGTTGGTGACATACTGTCTTTGATGTTGTTCCTCTGGCAGGGAGAAAGTCTGGTTATGGGGTAGAGAAAGGGGAGGGTATATAGACCTGACTATGTTTTGTCCATTTTCTCAAGACTTAGGTCTCAGATGACGTGCCCAGGTGCAGATGAGAGCTCAAGATGAGAGGAGGCCTAAGAAACTTCTTAGATTTCTAATTCACTCGATACTCTTCTTAAATGTGGTTCCTTCTTGGATTGTATAGTACCAATTTCATTTTCTGGGAATCTACAAGAAAACCTAGAAATTGCTTTGTTGTGACTGAAGTAAGGTATGACTTTTCTAAATTAAAGCGTACCTGTCATAGTGCCAAGAAAAAGTGATATGTTACTCAGTAACTAATCCTGATCATGTACATATAAGGGTAGCTTTATCAAAACCTTTGCAGAGGACGTGGTGCAGTTGCCCATAGCAACCAATCACATTGCTTCTTTCATTTTTAGAGGCCTGGGAAAAATGAAAGAAGCAATCTGAGGTTGCTAAACTGCACCACTCCTCCTCTAGACATGTTTTGATAAATCTGCCCCATAATTTGTGTCCTGGACCTATAGGTCCCTAACAAATTGCATTTACCGTATATCTTGCTCACTTGCTTAGTGTTCTTGCCTTTTGGAGAGGGCATGTCCTTCTCTCTCCCTCACTGTGGATGACTGAGTCTAGGAGCAGCCTAGCAGTCTGGAAATCACTGCACAGTAGTTTTTATACATACATTTTCTATCTGTTCCTAGTAAAGCTGGATGCTGATCAACGTAGCTGTCACTGTGTGTCATTCTGCTTTCACAGACTCCTGAATGTCTTTGCAAGAGCTGGAGGAACACAGCTCTGGAGAATACACAGCTCTAAAACAGAGTTAAAGATTGTACCCCAGCTGTTGAAAAACTTCAACTCCCATCAAGGGGGTTGTAGTTTAGGAACAGCTGAAGGCTGCAGTGGTGCAATGGTGATCTCCTATACTGGATACCAACACACTTTACTTTGTGTTTTGCAGCATACTAAATACCGGTCGTAGTCTGTCTTCATAAAGATAGATGACCCCTAGTGGAGGCCATTTTAATCTTTAATTTTTAAGTAAAACTGACGTTTTTTAAAATATGTATTTTAAAAGGTTATCTTATCAGTAGTACTTCAGAATAAATTTTCTATTTTTGATAATGACAGTGCCTCTTTAACTATTAAACCTATCTCTACTGAGAGAGGTCGCCACATGCTTCTTGAGCAAGAGGCTGAAGTACTGGCTATAATTAGCTAATCGTCGAGATATGGGATTACTCTTATCCCTGGCAATTTGAGGACTTCAACTACTGAAGATAACACCTTAGTGAATACAAATGGAGCTGATGTAATCTCAAGGGAAGCACCGTGAACTGGAAGTGTTGTAGGCCATCTGGATACTTACCACAATGCATAGGAACAGTCTGTTAGCCGTAAGGATTGGAATGTGAAAGTTTGCATTGTTCAGGTCCACAGGGGCCACGTAATATCCCTGCGATAATAGGTTTGACTAATCTGATTGTTACCATATGAAGTCTTTTTTTTTTATTTTATTTTTTAACCACGTAACAATTTCAAGGAAAACGGTCACAAAGTTCACCCACACTAAACCCAATACACGGGGTTATAGTGTGGGTGACCAGGAGTTTCTAAAGGGTTCACTTACTTTTGGAAGTTTAGCTATCGCCGAGTTTGCGTTCTGTCTTGTTATTGACCTACCTTGTTGCGCTCTGCAGGTGGGTCCCCTGCCGGCAGTCTTACTTTGGGTTCTGTAGTCAGGCACCCAAAGCCTGCTCCCCTTCTTGCATATGTATTTTGTGCTAGTTATCCACCTCCAGCCCCCGAGCGATGCGCTCTGTCTTCAGAGCGAATGCGCTGAAATTTTTACCCAGCTCCCATGTCCTGATGTGAGAGCTGTGAGTCGGGAGAGCCACTTACAGCCTAGAGCTAACAAAGGCAGCGTTAGGAGCCTAGTGCTAGTGTAGCCCTGCGAATGCGTGCTCCTAGCAGACCCACCCACTTTACCTCTTCGAGACCTCTAGATCTAGGAAGAGATTCCTGCGTGCTACATCATAGGAGGCAATGAATACAGCAGATTGACTTGCAGCAGCAAGTCCTAAGGTTCCAAAGAATTGAGCAGTCTTCGACCGTCACAGTAGTCCTTTTTGAAATCATTGCAGTAGCTGTATTTACCTTTTTTGAAAGGGTAACTCAGTTCTTAGACTGCAATGCCTCCAGGATACAGCATCTTAAACCTCATTGATACGACCAAAGATTTTTTTTTTTTTTTTTTTTAGAAAGGGACCATAAAAGGAAAGAAAAAAAATTTACATTTTGGGGAAGGTGGGGGATGGATTTTTTTCATTTTTACTTATTACTCATCCCACAAGTCGTCATTGACAAATATCAGCAGATCGCTGGTATGTTATACTGCACTACTAGGGTGTGGTGTAGTGTATTCATCCTGTCAGTATAACACTGATAATGTGCCTGGCTGCATGCACGACTTGGTACTCAGCACCCGGACTCTGTCACTATACATGTATGAATGAGTGCCACTTTTATCTTACTACTGTATTTTTACACCTCCAATAACGGCCAGTGAATACATCACAAAATAGCATTTAAGCTGACAGCATTAGCATCATTTGTGAATCCAAGGACATGTTTACATGAGCATATCAACTGTTTTATGTAAAAAAAAAAAAAAAAAAAAAATGCACTGATTTCACTTTAATGAACTACAATCCCCTCCATTCTAATTGGAGACTGAACTGTACGGAAAAGTGAAATTACGCTGCTTTCTACACTGCTCAAAAGAATAAAGGGAACACTTAAACAACCAAATGTAACTCCGTCAATCATGCTTCTGTGAAATCACACTGTCCACTTAGAAAGCAACACTGATTGACAATCAATTTAATTTGCTGTTGGAACAGACAACAGGTGGAAATTTTATTCAATTAACAATACACCCCCAATAAAGGAGTGGTTCTTCAGGTGGTGACAAGACCTTTTCTCAGTTCCTATGCTTCCTGGCTGATGATTTGGTCACTTTTTAATGCTGGCGGTGCTTTCACACTAGTGGTAGCATGAGACTGAGTTTACAACCCACACAGGTGGCTCAGGTAGTTCAGCTCGTCCAGGATGGCACATCAATGTGAGCTGTGGCAAGAATGTTTGCTGTGTCTATCGGCGTAGTGTCAAGAGCATGGAGACGCTACCAGGAGACAGGCTAGTACATCAAGAGACGTGGAGGCCGAGGTAGGAGGGCAACAACCCAGTAGCAGGATCTGTGCTCTTCACAGATGAAAGCAGGTTCGCACTGAGCACATGTGACAGAGCCTGGAGACGCCGTGGAGAACGTTCTGCTGCCTGCAACATTCTACAGCATGACCGGTTTGGCGGTGGGTCGGTAATGGTGTAGGGTGGCATTTCTTTGGGGGGCCAGAGGTAGCCTGACTGCCATTAGATACCGAAATGAGATCCTCAGACCCCTTTAGAGACCATTTGCTGGTGCGGTTGGCCGTGGGTTCCTCCTAATGCAACACAATGCTAGACCTCATGTGGCTGGAGTGTGTCAGCAGTTCCTGCAAGAGGAAGGCATTGAAGCTATGGACTGGCCCGCCCGTTATTTAGACATAAATCCGATTGAGCATTCTGGCACTGCGAATACACAGGATCCCAACCAGCACACTCCTTTCTTACAACAAAGTGTGTACTGTCAAATTTGACCTGGGGAAGGCACTCTGCATGTACCGAAATGCGTTGTCCTTACCTATCAAATAAAATATTTATTGTCCTGTGCTGGCCCGTGTCTGTTGGTTCGTAACCACCTTGAGCAGCGCCTCCAAAACAGCTGTTTTCCACTTCAATTTGTCCGCAAAATGTGACGTATGCCCCTCCCCGTAGGAGCAGGGGCGTTATATACCCCCGCCCCTAACCACAACTACTTGACACCCCGCCTGAATGTTTGGGGGGCAGAAACTCCCGCCCCTCACACAAATTCAGCCAATAGGCTTCCCACTTATGAAACAAAATGATGTAGCAAAACCAATGTTATTGTAATTGCACAGTTCAATATGCCCACATTATGGTGAAATAGATCAAAGTAGTAGCGAAGATTACCTGTCTGCCAGTGTGAGAATAAGTGTGCTTTCTCCGGCAGTCCTAACGAGCATATCAAGGCATGCTTTGACTTGTAGTCACTTTATGCCACCCGCCCGAATCCGGAAGTGGGCAAACCACATGCTCGGCAATGATGTCTTCCGGTGTGAAAAGAAAGCGAGTCGAGGCTGCCCATCTCCTGTTCGTGCGTGCCACGCTACGAAGTAATCACAATAAAGAGCGCAGTCCCCGAGCGCCGATGTGTTTCATCTCTGTGCGCTGAGGGGCTACACAGTGACACAATGAGGAAGGAACTTGTGTTATATAAAATAAGATAAGGAAGATGATGTATACAATATTTAAAACCTATGTATGCACAGCAGATGTATAATAGTGATTAAACTCTGTATATGAAATAGTAAAGCTTCATGGCCAAAATGGCATAATTTGTAAAAAATTTTTAGTTTAAAAAAAAAAAAATTTAAGACACTGGTTGATAATGGGATACTATAGTATTGATTGGCTCAATGAATATATTTTACATACAAATACATAGAAACGTGCCAATGTAAACAAGCAAAGCTAAACTATATGGGAATGGTGATAAAACGACCAGTTTATAAATAACTCACATAAGTGATCATGTCCACATAGTTTTGCACAGAAATGGCTCTAGAGGACATATTAACAAATTAAAAGAATAGAAAAACTATGTATTTCATTACAATGCGTGAAAAAGTACTAAATGGCAATTACATTACTAATGGTATTGCACATGGAAAATATTGCACATTTAATTAGTGATATTGCACATAGGCGCCATAGAAGATGAACTTATAACAACCCCCCTTGGGCTGGAACCCTTAAACTATACCCTTGGTATATTGATGACCTCAGATTCCTTTGGGATGGCACAGAAACAATTTTAACCTTTTTGTACAATATGTCAACAGCAAACATTGGAATTTTGTTTCTCAAGGGCATCATCCGAATTATAAGTTGAGTATTTGGACCTTGTGTTTATCATCAGAAGGGGAGAACATCATCACTAAACTTTTTTTTAATAAGGTAGATTGTAATAGTTTTCTTGCGTACAGTAGTTGCCGTTATACCAAATGGAACAAGATCTTCGCTTTTGGGCAATTCCACAGGATCAGTTGGAACTGTACGAAAACATCAGATTTTAAAATACAGAGTAAGAGAAAAAGGCTACCCTTCAAGTCACATCAACACTGCATATACCAGGGTTGTGGAGTCAGTCAGTCGGAGTTGGACGAAATTTTGGGTACCTGGAGTCGGGATCGGCAAACAATGCACAGACTTCGACTCAGACTCCTACTAAATTTTAGATTGGAATTAAAAAAAATAAAAAAAATAAAAAAAAAGTTTAAATGTCCAAATTCACAAAGTTATAATTAATGAATTCTCTACTATAAGAAAAAAGATCAATGCATTCAGTGCCTCATGTAACTGCAAAACGAACACTTTAAGTGACTGTGAAGAAGCATGCTTTTCATTTGCTTTACTATTTGGTACACAACGCACAATTAGGAGCGGCAATACTTATACTTTCCATAGTGTTGCGTCCTGCTGTTACAGGGAACCCATGGGTAACCTAGCCTCTCACTGATAAGGGATTAAGGAAATATGTTTTTTGCAGGACTAGAGACACTTGCATAAGTGAAGGGAATGGAGGGTCAATGGTTCAAGACTGAAGCTGTAAACCATTGGAAAAACTGCTGCCATTCAGCTAAGGCTATAAAAACTTGTAAACTCGATTTTTAGCTTCAAGGGATACTCCGCCCCTAGACATCACGAGGGGCGGAGCCGTCATGTAGTGATGCTCCGGCCCCTGTATCGCCCGTCATTACGCACAGAGCGAACTCTCTCTGTGCAGTAATAGCGCGGTGCCGCATCGGCGATCCCGGGGGTCCCCAGCAGCGGGACCCTGGCGATCTGACATCTTATCCCCTATCCTTTGGATAGGGGATAAGATGTCTACGGGTGGAGTACCCCTTTAAACATGACTATGGGATTCTACTAGGGAAATCATGTTTTATAAAAATGCCCCTTCCTGGATCCTCCCACTGCCCTATCTTCAGCAGCAGATCAGCACACAAACTGTAAAATACAGTAGACTGTTGGCTTCCCAGCCAGTAGTCCTGTGGTAATGACATGTATGTTGCCTTTCTTTCCTTCAAGGAATGTATAAAATACATTCTCATATTAATACAGAGGATGCGGGGAGCCGGAGTCGGAAGCACAGAAAACTCGGGAGTTGGAACATTTATCTACCGACTCCACAGCCCTGGCATATATTAAAGCTCTACAAACTTGCTATACAATAACAGAAAAGAGAACAAAAGGTCTGGAACCACAGACTTTTTTTTTTTTTTTTTTTTTTTTACCTGCAATTTCATTACAGGGTATGCAGCAGCAGATACAGAGATTAAAAGGATCCTGTCTAAACATTGGGGAATTTAGTGTAATGACCCCATTTTGAAACGAATCATAACTAACATAGTAACTGCTCAAAGAGTTACGTATAGGAGAGGGAGAACTCTCAAGAATATACTAGCCCCAAGTCGCCTGCGCTTGAAAGAAAAAGGAGGTGGTGAATAAACACTCAAGAAAAAAGGCCCTAATCTTAGTTCCTTCCACTGCAATAACAATACCTGTGAATGTTGTGCTAACATGATGAATGGAGCCAAAACCTTCTCAAGTCTGGCTACAAAAGAGACATACATAAAATCCCACATCGACTGTGGGTCATCCTATGTTGTTAACCTTATGGAATGCTCTTGCCATCTCCAGTATGTGAGGAGGACCATGCAGCACTTTAGAAGTCGTGTAAATAAACACAGGTTCAATATCAAGCATAAATTCGAACTGCATAGTGTGTCCTGACATGCAACAGAGAACCATGATAGTGATTTCTCAGATTTTTCCTTTATTATTATCGAGGAAATTCCGGGAACTGTTGCAGATAGGTTTGAGAGACTACGGAAAGAAGGCCTATTGGATTTTTAAACTCAGTACAATAATACAATCCATCCGAACGGTCTTAAATAGGTGTCTGATAGAATATCGAACTAGGGATATTATAGGGACCATTACGCCCAGACTATTGCATGGTTTTTAGCCTCTTTTAATGCATTCGTACAGCCCCCCCTTTTTTTTTAAAGATTATTATGGGGACAGATATATTGATTGTATAATCTATATGTGCAATATCACTATTTAATGTGCAATACCATTTAGTAATGTAATTGCCATTTATTTAGTACTTTTATTTCATGCATTATAATAGTTTTCTATTCTTTTAATTTTAATATGTCCTCTAGAACTATTTCTGTGCAAAACTGTGTACATGATCACTTATGGGAGTTATTTATATACTGGTTGTTGTATCACCATTCCCATATTTTATGCAGTCCAGTTTAGCTTTGCTTGTTTACATTGGCACGTTTCTATGTATTGGTATGTAAAATGTATTGAGTCAAGTCAATACTATAGTATCCTGCTATCAAATTATTATTATTTTATTTTATTTTTTTTACAAATTATGCAATTTTAGCCATAAATCTTTACTATTTCATATATATAGTTTAATCACTATTATACATCTGCTGTGCATATAGGTTTTAAATATTATATACATCATCTTCCTTATCTTATTTCATATAACACAAGTTCCTTTCTCATTGTGCAACTATGTAGCCCTGCAGTGCACAGAGGGGAAACACATCAACAATTGGAGACTGCGCTCCCTTCTGCGCTCTTTATTGTGATTACTTAGTAGCGTGGCACCCACGAATGGGAGATGGGCAGCCACAACTCTTCGTTTTCACACTGGAAGAAACCATTGCTGAGCGTGTGGTTTGCCGCTCCCGGATTCGGGCTGGCGGCGTGACATGACTAAAAGTCAAACCATGCCTTGACATGCTCTATGGGACTGCCATAGAAAACACACTTATACTCACATTGGCGGACAGGTAATCTTCGCCACTTCTTTAATCATAACTTCAATTATGTGATATACATTTATGTGATCCCTAAAATGCATTCATTTTGGTCTTTCCCCTATTGAAATGGACTTATTAATATTGTTTTTTTTAATGTGTTATTACTGGCCAATTTACGCATGTCATTTGGGTGCCACCCCTTGACTTTAAAAAGACCTGGACTTCTTGTTTGTATTCATTGGTGGGGCAGTGGAGCCTATAGCAACCAATCAGATTCCAGCTTTCAATTTTTAGAGGCTTTAAAAAAAATAAAAAATTAAAAAAATTAAAAGCTGTGTTCTGATTGGTTGCTATGGGAAACTGCTCCACTACTCCTTTGCACAAGATTTGCTAAATCTCCCCCCTTTGTTAATAAGAAATCTGTTATTAGTTTTACTTGCACTAACCTGTCAGTACAGACAGGTTTTGCAGGTGACACTGATAATATTTACCTGCTCCCGTTCCTCTTCCGTACATTCAGTTACTGGCCCGACTTGGAGCATTGGCAGAGCTACGTGATGTGATGTCACTGCTGCAGTTTGTTAGCAGTGGAATCCAGCAGAGAACCACAGCAGTGATGTCATGAGGCTCCGCCCATGCTCCAAGTCAGCCCCGAAAAAAGATACCGAAGAGTCTAGCCAGAGAACTGGAGCACGGAATAAAATTAGGTAAGTATTGTTGTAATCAGTGTCACGTGCAATACCTGTCTATGCCAACAGTTTAGTGCAAGTGAAACTGATGACGTGATTTGTACAAAGCCTTGAAAGGAAATCAAACTACCCTGTACCCTGCAGCACTACAACACTTTGTGTAAATGTGGTGATTTTTTTTTTTGTGTATTTACTTTTTTTTTTTTTTTTTGCTTCTAGTCGGAAGCCTTCTATGTTTTCTCAAGATAAACTGAAAAACTTCTTAAAACTTCACTGTGAAATACAAAATGGGATAGTGAAGCCTAAGGTATTGTTCATATTTTTGATATTGTGTTAAAAACACTGAGGTCTGTAGTTATAGCTACATTTTCTATCTTAAAATCTCAAATGCTGTAAAATGTAAATATTATACAGTTTATACAGTATACGTTATTACTCTGCCTCCATCATTAATAAGATTTGTGCTTATCTTGCTTGGTTATCATCTCTTTCCTAATACACTGCAGAGTGTCCACAGCCCTCCCGATGTGAATGATTAGACAGCTGCTGATCATACATTGTAGTTTGTCTGTTGCATGCATGTATTAGGCTATGTTTGGGCAATTTTTTAGTATATGAAATGCGAACTGAATGGAAAAATAGCACTTTGTGCACATACAGTTTACACTTTGTGAATGTGCAATTTTACAGTTTAACCCCCTAAGAACATGTGCCGTAAATGTATGACCCTGCACCAAGTAACTTTGCGCTCAGCATTGTTTATTTATGGAGCGGCTTCTATCAGCAGCTGGTTCCTCACCGATAATGGCAGGCATTAGCGATTCTCCTGATGCCCACCATTAACCCTATAGTTCCCACCATTAACATATAGATTTAATAGAAGCAGCTGAATCACAAATCCCCGCTGCCCCAGCAGTGCTAAGTATTTTCCACTGGATGATGCTGCAGCAATTGTATGCCATGTTTTTTTTTTTTTTTTTTTTTTCTGTTCTGGCTCCATAGGGGCTTTCTAAATGCGACGTGCCCCCCAAAAACCATTTCAGCAAAATTTGCTCTCCAAAATCCCATTGTCACTACTTTACTTCTGAGCCCGCGGAGCACTTAACATCAACATATGGCGTATTTCCTTACTTGAGAGATCGGGTTAAAAAAATGGTGCTACAAGAACATGTTAGTGTAAAAAAAAAAAAAAAAATTGAGATTTTCGAATTTTCTCCTCTTTGCTGCTATTCCTGTGAAACACCTAAAAGGTAAACAAATGTTCTGAATGTAATTTTGAATACTTAGAGAGTTGCAGTTTTCATAATGGGGACCATTATGTGGACGTTCAAACATGAAGACCCTCAAATTCACTTAAAAACTGAACTGGTCCCTGAAAAATTCAGATTTTGAAATTTTCGTGGAAAATTGCTTCTGAACTTTGAAGCCCTCTAATGTCTTAAAGTTAAAACATGTCAACTTCATGATACAAAGATAAAGTAGACATATTGTATATATGTGAATCAATATATAACTTATTTGACATGTCCATTTTTCTTACAAGCAGAGTTTCAAAGTTCATAAAATGGAGATCCCAGCAGGAAGTCCGGGCAGAGCGGGGTAAAGACTAATAGCGGTGGCGGGGAGCACCGGTGGCAGAAAAATGACAGAGACCGAGGTAGCAGTGAAGATCTGGTAAGTGATCTTCATTGCTGCCTTGTAGTTTCACAACATCTGGAGGGCTACAGTTTAAGACCACTGTATAGTGGTCTCCAAACTGTGCTCTTCCAGATGTTGCAAAATTACAACTCCCAGCATGCCCTTCGACTGTCCGGGCTTGCTGGGAGTTGTAGTTTTGCAACAACTGGAGGTACATTGGTTGGGAAACACGGTCTGTTTCCTAACTCGGTGTGTCCCAACCAGTGTGCCTCCAGCTGTTGAAAAACTACAACTCCCAGAATGCACTGACAAATCATGCTTGCTGGGAGTTGCAGTTTTGCAACAACCTGAGGTACACTGGTGTTGGAACACTGCGGTAGTCTGTTACTTAACTTAGTGTTTCCCAACCAGTGTGCCTCCAGCTGTTGCACAACAGTTTTGCAACAATTGAAGGTTACCCCCCCTTCCATGTGAAGGTACATACAGGGTACATTCACACGGGCGGCTTTAGAGTTTCCCACTTTGTTTGAGCTGCGGCAAATTTTCCACCGCAGCTCAAACTCAGAGAGGGAAACTGACTGCTAACCAGCCCGTGTGAACGCACCCTAAATACACTAAACTAAACCAACCAAAAAGTAAAACACTACCTATACACATACCCCTACACAGTCCCCCCCCCCCCCCCCCCCCCCCCCCCTACACACACACACACACACTAAAAATAAAAACCGTTTCACAGGGCACTGTTTCCAAACGGAGCCTCCAGCTGTTGCAAAATAACACCCAGTGTTGCTGGACAGCCATGAACTGTCCAGGAATGCTGGGAGTTTTGCAATAGCTGGAGGCACCCTCTTTGGGGAACACTGCCGTAGGGTATTTTGGCGGCGGAGGCCAGCGCCATGCTTGCATCGGGGTCCACCCCTGTGCCAATCCCTAATTTAGGCATAAAATGCGCATGGCGCGCTCTCACTCTGGAGCCCGGTTGTATTTCAAGGCAACAGTTTATGGCCACTTATGGGGTATTAGCGTACTCAATAAAAACAAATTTTGGGGGGCTTTTTCTCCTTATACCTTATGAAAAGGTAAAGTTGAGGTCTACACCAGCATGTTAGAGAAATGTAATTTTATTTTTACTCTATCGGCTCCATTGGGGGACACAGACCGTGGGTGTACGCTGCTGTCTCTAGTAGGTGTGACACTATGGTAATAAAAAGGTCAGCTCCTTCCAGCAGGATATACCCACCTTCGGGCCCTGAGCTAATCAGTTTAAGCATAGTGTCTGAAGGAGGTGGATATGGTCTGGAATTCTCCAGACCAGGTCTTCTGATTTTTTAGTTTTCCTAGTATAGGGATGTGTTGGTTTTTAATTCCTTTTTCTTTCCTGTTTTCAGGTGGGGACTCGGGGACTCAGGGACTCCGGTTCCCTGTTTCCCCATTGCGAGTAAGCAGGCATAGACACTGCGTATATGCGCTGTTCACCCCCCCCTCGCCAACGGTCAGCGCCTGGGTTGGTACCTCATGGGTCCGGGTCACCCTATTTCCCTGCTCTCCCCGCTCGCGCATAGCAGCCAGGCGTGATGCAGGTAACTAAAGCTGAATGAAGACTTCACTGAAGACTCCATTAGGTAAGTTCTTCTGACTGAGGTAAGTACTTTCCCCCCTTTTTCTCCTTAGGTACGGTCTTGCAACCTCTGGAGACCCCCTGTTTTTGGCCCACCTTTCAGGTTATGGGGCTGACTTACACAGGGGCTCGACTTTTATTCTGGGGGAGCAGTGGCACCTTAGGGGGCATGTCATCTATGTTTTACATTGGGCACTTCAATGTGTGTGTGTGGTTATTTGCGGCTGTGTCCGCAGCACCTTATAGGCGGCTGACAGCCGCGGCACTGGTACGGGCCGGGCACTCTCAGCGCCGGCTTACTTTCACTTTCTCCGGCAGTCTCTGCCGGCGTATAGGCCGCCCGCTCTATTTCCTTGAGCGCATATGCGGCTGGCATTACAGCTTCTTCTTGGCCAGTCTATAGCTCTGCCCACAGGGCTGTCGGAGCTCTTCAGAGGCGCGAAGTAGCCTCCACTCAGCGCCGTGGGCGCGATTTTCAGTTAGAAGGGGCCAATTAGTTAGTGCCTCTGCTTCAGGCACACCCCTCTCTCTCTATTGGCAAGCCTGTTTCTTACACTCTAGATGCACAGAGCAGAGTTCTCCTCACTGCAGCTGCCAGGGGACACAGACTAGGGTGAGAAAGTTCCTGTCTCTCTTCTCATTATGTCCGTACCCAGAGCTGTTTCTCCCTCTAAACAGAAACCTGGTTCGTCTGTGACTTTTGTCTGTAAGCACTGTAATACCAAGATGCCTGGCTTTACTGAGCCCACTTGCCCTGCCTGCTCCACTGATCCCCCAGACCCCCTGATGCCCTTTCGGTTCCGGTGGATTCAGCCGCTCCACCAGCCTGGGTTTCTTCCCTGACACAGTATATGGCTGACTTGACAAAGTCTCCTGTTCGGTGGCTGAGGCCTCCCGGGAAGGGGTGTCCGCCTTGAAAGGTGTCTTCCTTGCGCAGGGCCTCTGAGAGGGCCCGCTCCTCGTCCCCACATACTTCACGCTCTCACAAGCGTATAAGGGGTGCCTTGTTTGACTCTTCCATTGAGTCTTCAGATAGACGTGGCCGTTCCCCTCGTGGGTCCCGCCCCCCCTGTCATCTGGGCACAAATGTTGCTCCTCCAGAGGACGTTCTCGGAATCGCTGCTCTGCCACGCCAGAGCCACGTACCCAGTCAGGATCGCCCCCCTCCAGGACTTCCTCTACTCGTTAACATTCTCCTGGTGAACTGGTGGACGAGGCTTCCGAGCCGGCATCTGACTCAAAGGACCGCTCGGATTCAGTTGAAACGGTGAACTCATTGGTGACAGCCATAAGAGACACCTTTCACTTAGAGGACCTAAGAGACACCTTTCACTTAGAGGACCCAGGATCTTCGGATGTCACTCCAGGAGTATCCTTTCATCGTGCTAAGCCAGCACCTCAAAGGTTCAGCTCTCACGCAGACTTTGTCGACATTCTGGAATCTGCATGGAAACATCCAGGCAAGAGGTTCCCGGGAATCAAGACGATTCAAGAACGTTATCCATTTGACAAGGACTTTGTCACTAAGGTGGTTTCCCCTCCCTCAGTGGATCCACCAATCTCCCGGATCTCTAAGGCAACTACACTGCCACTGGCAGATGCCGCTGCCTTCAAGGATTCCACGGACAAGAAGGTAGAATGCTTAGCGAAGTTTGCCTCTGAAGCAGCTGGCTCTTCTCTTCTTCCCATCTTCGCCTTGACATGGGTGTCCAAGGCCCTGTCGGAGTGGTGCCAAAAGCTCCATCAGGATATCTTAGCGGGATCCCCCCCCCCCCAGAGGATCTATCTGCTCTGGCTCTCCAATACTCTAAAGCTGGGGACTTCCTGTGCGCAGCTTCCATGCAGTCAGCCCGTTGTTCTGCCTTTGCTGTGGGTCACCTAGCGGCTCTCCGCCGCTCTATGTGGCTTAAAGCTTGGAATGCGGATGCCGCTTCCAAAAGTCTCTCTCTGAGCTTCCTTTTACGGGTGGCTGTCTTTTTTGGCAAGCGCCTTGATGAGATTATCTCTGGGGCGACTGGAGGTAAGAATTCCTTGTTGCCTCAAAATAAGGCTCTCCCTACTTCCCAAAGGAAGTGCTCTTTCTTTCGGTCCTTTGGGACCTTTGGCTCCAGCAATGGGTCGGGGCAGGCGTCTTTGTGGGACAAGAAGGCTCCCTCGTTCTGGGTGCGCCCGTCTTGGAAGTCTGACTCCAACCGGTCCGGCCGTTTTGCGCCCAAATCAGGCAACCGCAAACCCACTTCTGCATGAAGTGAGGCCCCCACCCGCGCTTTCTTCTCAGGTGGGAGGTCGTCTCTTACTTTTTCGAGACATCTGGACCTCACACATTCAGGATTCTTGAGTCAGGGACGTGGTGTCCAACGGTTACAGAATCGAATTTGCCTCCCTTCCAGGGGGTTATCGTTCCCGTTCCTCCAGGGGAACGGTTTCGGGGTTTCTATTAAAATCTTTTTGTGGTTCCCAAGGACTGTTCTGTGCGTCCAATCCTGGACCTTAAGCGTCTCAACCGTCATCTTCTTATCCGCCACTGACGAATGGAATCTCTCCGTTTGGTGGTGGCGTCCCTGGAACAAGGGGAGTTTCTTTCATCGATGGACATCAAGGATGCCTACCTCCATGTGCCAATATTTCCAGGCCATCATCGGTACCTCCGCCTGCGGTTCCGGAGGGGCATTTTCAATTCGTAGCCCTGCCCTTTGGTCTGGCCACGGCTCCTCGGGTCTTTACCAAGATCCTTGCGCCAGTGATGGGCCTGTTATGGTCGAGGGGAATCTCGGTAATACCCTACCTGGACGACCTTCTCATCAAGGCTCCAACCAGAGCCCAGACTCTGGAGAATGTGGACGTCACTCTCCACACTCTAGATCGCTTCGGGGGGATGGTCAACCGGGACAAGTCAGCCCTCTATCCTACCCAGTCTCTAACCTTCTTGGGACTTCGCTTCGAGACGGCCTCTGCCTGAATTTGCCTCCCGACGGACAAACGTCTTGCGCTTCTGTCGGGGGTCTGCTCCCTTCGGACCCAGGTCTCAGTCCCCATCCGCACTCTATGGAAGTCCTGGATCGGATGGTGGCAACTATGGAGGCCGTACCCTTTGCCCAGTTTCATTACCGCCCCCTTCAACTGGCGATTCTCTCTCGTTGGGACAGGTCTCCTCTGTCCCTCGATCGTCAGATTGCTCTGGTGGCTCTGCTCCCCCCTTCTTCTCCAAGGGCGGTCATTTCTTCCCCTTCACTGGCAGGTTGTTAAAACGGATGCCAGCCTGTCTGGCTGGGGCGGTGTGTTCAGGGATTGGACGGTTCAGGGGCTCTGGTCTCCCCAAGAGGCCCTTCTTCCGATAAACATATTGGAATTACGGGTGATTCTTCTTTGTCTCCTTCATTGGGAGTCCCGGCTTCAGTCCCGTCCTGTCCGCGTCCAGTCGGACAACTCCACGGCCGTGGCGTACATAAATCGACAAGGCGGCACTCGCAGCTCGGCAGCCATGGCCAAGGTGACCAAGATTTTCATCTGGGCGGAAAGCAATGTTTCGGAAATTTACATTCCGGGAGTGCTCAACTTGGAAGTGGACTTCCTCAGTCGGTCCTCACTCGACCCTGGCTAGTGTTCTCTACATCCAGAGGTCTTCGTGCTACTCTGCGACCTCTGGGGCATTCCGGACGTGGACCTCTTCGCATGCCAACACAATCGGAAGATCGTTCCTTTTGTGTCCAAGTCCCGGGACCCTCAGGCTCTGGCCGTGGACGCCCTAGTGACTCCTTGGGCGGGGTTTGCCCTACCCTATCTGTTCCCTCTCCTTCCGCTCCTTCCCAGGGTTCTGAGGAAGCTCAAGATAGAGGACGTCCCCGCCATTCTGGTAGCTCCAGATTGGCCCCGAAGGTCGTGGTATGCCGACATAGTCAGGCTCCTGGACGACTCTCCACTGCACCTTCCGCTCCATCTGGACCTGCTCTCTCGGGGTCCTCTTTGCTACCCCAATTTACAGTTGCTGCATTTGACGGCATGGCAGTTGAGACTGCGGTTTTGAGGGCCCGCGGGTTCTCTTCCTAAGTCATTCACACCATGCTCAGGGCTCGTAAGCCCTCCTCCGCAAGAATTTACCACCGTACTTGGCGGTCTTATTTTGGTTGGTGTGAAGCTCAGGACTTCTCGGTTCCCCGTCTGCTCTCCTTTTTGCAGTCTGGTTTGGAACTGGGGTTGTCTCTCAGTTCCCTTAAAGGTCAGGTTTCGGCCTTTGCTATTCTTTTCCAGCGGCCCCTGGCTTCTAATTCTCATGTCCGGACCTTCCTTCAAGGAGTGGCGCATGCTGTTCCTCCTTATCGGTCACCCTCTCCCCCTTGGGACTTGAAATTGGTTCTGAGTGCCCTCCAGGGTGCACCCTTTGAGCCCCTTAGAGAGGTGTCTCTCCGCCTCCTTTCTTGGAAAGTGGCGTTTCTTGTTGCAATCGCCTCCATCCGGAGGGTGTCTGAATTGGCAGCTCTCTCCTGCCGTTCTCCGTTTCTGGTGATCCACCAGGACAAGGTTGTTTTCCGGCCAGATCCTTCCTTTTTGCCTAAGGTGGTTTTGGCCTTTCATCTCAATGAGGACATTGTCCTTCTGTCCTTTTGTCCTGCTCCTTCTCATCCTAAGGAGCGCTTACTACACAAGCTGGATGTAGTTCGGGCTGTTCGGTCTTATCTCTCTATCACTTCTTCGTTCTGTCAGTGTGATTCCTTTTTCGTCCTTACGGAAGGTCGTCGAAAGGGACAACCTGCTTCCAAGGCCACCATTTCTAGGTAGATTCGGTCCGCCATTTCGGAAGCCTATCGCTGTAAGGGGAAGATTCCTCCTTTCAGGGTTGTGGCTCATTCTACCCGTTCTGTTGGGGCATCCTGGGCTCTCCAGAATAGAACCTTGGCCTCGCAGATTTGGAAGGCGGCTACCTGGTTGTCTTTGCACACTTTCTCGAGGTTCTACAGAGTTAATACTTTTGCATCGGCTGATGCTAGTCTGGGTCGTAAAGTGTTGTAGGCGGCAGTGGATTGGCCGTCTGCCTGACTGCTTATCTGCCCACCCAAGGGACGGCTTTAGTACGTCCCATGGTCTGTGTCCCCCAATGGAGCAGATGGAGAAAAGGAGATTTTTGTTTATTTACCGTAAAATCTTTCTCGCAGGATCCATTGGGGGACACAGCTCCCGCCCATTTTGGGGTTTCCTTTGGTTCTCTGTCCGAGGGTGTGTTCAGTAGATGTTTTTTTCTTCTGGTTCTTGGACAGTTTTTGGTTTTTCTTTGATCTGTTGGTCTCCTATTGCTCTGGAACTTAAAGGGGTTCTCCAGTGAAAACCTTTTTTTCTTTTAAATCAACTGGTGGCAGAAAGTTAAACATATTTGTAAATTACTTCTATTAAAAAATCTTAATCCTTCCAGTACTACTTAGCTGCTTAATGCTACAGAGGAAATTCCTTTCTTTTTGGAACACTGATGACATCACTAGCACAATGCTCTCTGCTGACATCTCTGTCCATTTTAGCAACCATGCATAGCAGATGTATGCTAAAGGCAGCATGGTGGCTCAATGGTTAGCACTGCTGCCTTGCAGTGCTGGGGACTTGGGTTCAAATCCCACTAAGGACAACAATAAATAAAGCGTTGTTGTTGTTGTTATTATCATTATTATTATTATTATTACTACTATTACTACGTCAGCCGAGAGAACTGTGCTCGTGATTTCATCAGAGAGCATTCCAAAAAGAAAAGAATTTCCTCTGTAGTATTCAGCAGCTAATAAGTACAGGAAGATTTAAGATTTAATAGAAGTAATTTACAAATATGTTTAACTTTCTGCCACAAGTTGATTAAAAAAAAAAAAAAAAAAAAAAAAGTTTAACCAGAGTACCCCTAAACTGATTAGCTCAGGGCCTGAAGGCGGGTTTATCCTGCTGGGAGGAGCAGACCTTTTTTATTACCATAGTGTCACACCTCCTAGAGACAGCAGCATACACCCACGGTCTGTTTCCCCCAATGGATCCTCCGAGAGAGAGATTTTACGGTAAGTAAACAAAAATAAATTTTTTTTTTTTTTACACTAACATGCTGGTGTTGCCCTATACTTTTCCTTTCATAAGAGATAAAAGGAAAAAAAGACCCCCAAAATTTGTAACGCAATTTCTCCTGAGTACAGAAATACCCCATATGTGGATGTAAAATGCTCTGTGGGTGCACAACAAGGCTCAGGAGGCCTAAATTGGTGATTTGCCCAGGGATGGCTGCTGGTTACAGTGCTTCTGACACAAACACAAAAAAAAAACCACGCTCATGTGACCCCATTTTGGTAACTACAACCCTCACGGAACGTTACAAGGAGGGTATAGCGAGCCTTAGCACCCCAATGGTGTTTGACAAATTTTCGTTAAAGTTGGACATGAAAATGAAAAATGTGTTATTTTTATATATATATATATATATATATATATATATATATATTTTTTTTTTTTTTTTCACAAAAATGTTGCTGTTACCCAAAATTTTTCATTCTCACAAGGGGTAATACGAAAAAAGCCCCACAGATTATGTAACCCCATGTCTTCTGAGTAAGAACATACCTCATGTGGATGTAAAGTGCTCTGCGGGCGAACTACAGTGCTCAGAAGAGGAGGTGTGCCAAGGGCTTATGGAGAGAAAATTTGTCGGGAATTGAAGACCTTGTGCGTTTAAAAAGCCCCCATGGTGCCAGAGCAGTGGAACCCCCCCACCCCCCCAACATGTGACCCTATTTTGGAACCTACACCCCTCACGCAATGTAACAAGGGGTGCAGTGAGCATTAATAGGGCACAGGTGTGACTTTTCTAATTTTTAAATTTTTTTTATTCTTTTTAACCCCTTAAGGACTCAGGCTTTTTCCATTTTTGCACTTTCGTTTTTTCCTCCTTACCTTTCAAAAATCATAACCCTTTCAATTTTCCACCTAAAAATCCATATTATGGCTTATTTTTTGCGTCGCCAATTCTACTTTGCAGTGACATTAGTCCTTTTACCCAAAAATGCACGGCGAAACGGGAAAAAAATCGACAAAATCGAAAAAAAAAAACACCATTTTGTAACTTTTGGGGTCTTCCGTTTCTACTCAGTGCATAATTCGGTAAATATTACACCTTATCATTATTCTGTAGGTCCATACGGTTAAAATGATACCCTACTTATATAGGTTGGATTTTGTCGCACTTGTGGAAAAAATCATAACTACATGCAGGAAAATTTATACGTTTAAAAATGTCATCTTCTGACCCCTATAACTTTTTTATTTTTCCACGTACAGGGCGGTATGAGGACTCATTTTTTGCGCCGTGATCTGAAGTTTTTATCGGTATGATTTTTGTTTTGATCGGACTTTTTGATCACTTTTTATTCATTTTTTTAATGGTATAAAAAGTGACCAAAATACGCTTTTTTGGACTTAGGAATTTTTTTGCGCGTACGCCATTGACCGTGCGGTTTAATTAATGATATATTTTTATAGGTCGGACATTTACGCACGCGGCGATACCACATATGTTTTTTTTATTTTTTTGTTTTTTTTACACTTTTTTTTTTTTTTTATGGGAAAAGGGGGGTGATTCAAACTTTTATTAGGGAAGGGGTTAAATGACCTTTATTAACACTTATTTTTTTTTTTTTACATTTTTTTTTGCAGTGTTATAGGTCCCATATGCTGATCACTGGCGTGTATTAACACGCCTGTGATCAGCATTATCGGCGCTTGACTGCTCCTGCCTGGATCTCAGGCACGGAGCAGTCATTCGTCGATCGGACACCGAGGAGGCAGGTAAGGGCCCTCCCGGTGTCTGATCAGCTGTTCGGGACGCCGCGATTTCACCGCGGCGGTCCCGAACAGCCCGACTGAGCAGCCGGGATACTTTCAGTTTCACTTTAGAAGCGGCGGTCAGCTTTGACCGCCGCTTCTAAAGGGTTAATACCGCACATCGCCGCGATCGCGGGTCCCGGCCGTTGATGAGCGCCGGGACCGAAGCGATATGATGCAGGATCGCGGCGCGATCCCACTTCATATCGCGGGAGCCGGCGCAGGACGTAAATATACGTCCTGCGTCGTTAAGGGGTTAAACAGTGGTCAGTGAAAATTAAAAATGTCATTTTTCATTTGATCAGACCACTGTTCCAAAGATCTGTTAAGCGCCAATGGTGCTCACTGCACCCCTTATGTTCTGTGAGGGGTATAGCTTCCAAAATGGGGTCACATGTGGGGGTCCACTGTTCTGGCACCACGGGGGCCTTAGTAAATGCACATAGCCCCCTGACTTCCATTCCAACCAAATTCTCCAAAAGCACAGTGGCGCCTCTTCTGAGCATTGTAGTTCGCCTGCAGAGCACTTGACGTCCACATATGGGGCATTTCCAAAATTTGTAACATTTCTTTGATTACCCTTTATAAAAATGAAAAATTTGGGGCAACAACAGCATCTTAGTGAAAAAATCTAATTTTTCATTTTCACGTCCAACCTTAGTGAAAATTATTCAAAAACTGGTGGGGTGTTCAGGCTTACTGTACCGCTTATTACGTTCCTTGAGGGGTGTAGTTTCCCAAAAAGTGTGCGTGTGCCATGTGGCGCTTTTTTTTTTTTTTTTTTTTTTTTTTTTGCTTTTCTGGCACCATGGGGGCTTTTTAAATGAGACATGCCCCCCAAAAACCATTTCAGCAGACATCTCTTTTCAGAAACCCAAAGTTGCTCCTTCCCTTTACTGAGCCCTCTAGTGCACCCACAGAACACTATCCACAAAGTTCGTCAGTCACCTGTGTGGTGTTAAGGCTTGTCACGTTCCTTGATGAGTGTAGCTTCCCAAACAGTGTGCAGTGTCTGTGCTTTTTGCGGTTCTGGCACCATGGGGGCTTCCAAAAAACATTTCCGCAAAATTTGCTCTCTAAAATCTTATTGTCGCTCCTTCCCTCCTGAGCCCTCTAGTGCACCCACAGAGCATCTTACATCAACATATGAGGTATTTCCTTACCCGAGAGAAATTGGGTTACAAAAGGCTTTCTCTCCTTTTACCCCTTGTAAAAATATAAAATGAGTATACAAGAACATGTTAGTGTAAAAAAATGAAGATTTAGAATTTTCTTCTCCATTTTGCTGCTATTCCTGTGAAACATCTAGAGGGTTAAACTTTCTGAATGTCACTTTGAATACTTTGAGGGGTGCTGTTTCTATAATAAGGTAATTTATGGGGGAATTCTTACAGAAAGGCCCCTCAAATCCACTTCAAACTTAACTGGCCATTGAAAAATTCAGATTTTTAATTTTTCGTGAAAATTTGGAAAATTGCTACGACACTTTGAAGTCCTCTAATGGGTTCATGAAATAAAAACATGTCATCTTTATGATGCAAACATAAAGTAAACATATTGTATATGTGAATCAATATATAATTTTTATGTATATTTTCCTTTCAAGCAGAGAGTTTCAAAGTTAAAAAAATGCTAAATTTTCAAATTTTGCAGGAATTTTTGGATTTTTTAACCAAGAAAAATGTTCCTTACAAGCAATGATGCAAGTATTGACGAAAATGTATCACTGACATAAAGTAGAATATGTCACGAAAAAAGTCTCTGAATCAAATTCATGAGTTAAAGCATCCCTGAGTTATTAATGCTTAAAGTGACAGTGGTCAGATTTTCAAAAAACAACTGCGTCCTTAAGGTCAAAATGGGCTGCATCCTTAAGGGGTTAAAGAGTACTTTTCATTAAATTAAACTTTTTTTTATAGTGTTAATTGGGTAATTAGCAGACACTTTCCCATTCACTTGCTTTTTAAAATGATCAACATAAATATGTTTAAAATGAGGAAAAAAAAAACTGCAACTAGGTGGCTCTTCTGTTCCCTGCCACAGTTAATACAGTAAGTTTGGTCTCCACACGGCCTGGCAGGAGACCAAAGTGTTTTTCTGCATTCGGCTTGACAGCTGCACAGAGCCTCATTGAAAGCTGCAAAGAACCATGTATGCCCTGGTTCAGTTAATGAGGTTTAAACCATTCTCACCAGTGGAGGATAGGTTAAACCTGGTGGTTCCCGGTTGTTACGGGCAGCCAGGACCCATGGCTAATGCTGGGCACCGCTAATCGGGCCGATGCCTGGCATTAACCCTTTAGACGCCACGATCAAAGTTGATAGCTGTGTCTAAAATTAAAGGGGAACTATCCCGTATGTGTAAGAAAAAAAAAAATGCCTTAAGTCCAAAATTGTGCATTTTTGGTCACCATAAAAATTTTTAAAAAGTGATCAAAAAGTCCCATCAAATTACAAATGGTACCAATGAAAACTACAGACCACGGTGCAAAAAATGAGCACTCCTATAAGCCCCGTATGCGGAAAAATAAAAATGTTTTAGGGGTCACGAGGGGTTAAAATACAAGAAAATAAAAAACTGAAAACCAAAATATAGCTGTCTTTTACATTGTTTAGGCCCCTTTCACACTACAGGTATCATCCTGCATATTTACTGCGGTTATTTTACAATAACGGATGAAAAAAAACGATGCAATAACTGATGACAATTATCCATTATTTTTAATGTTTTTTTTTCAACAGCCTTATGATGTTCATTCTTTATCAGTTTTAACCCTTTTTGTAAAGCTGTACTGAGCATGCCCAGTAAAAAAACAGACAATAACTGATAACGGATGTTTTTTTTTTGTTTGTTTTTTTTAATATCAGTTTCCTATAGACTTCAATGTTAAATTTTAATGGCCTTTTTACACCATTATTTTTGCCAGACCAAAAATTTGTGCATGCACTGTGTTTTGTGCCGGCAAATATAACGGACATTTGTAAAAACAGACATAACTGATGTAAAAGGATGGTATAAAAATCCCATTGACATGAATGGGATTTTTAGACGGCCGTTTTCAGGACTTTTTTGCCGAGCGTAATAACGGAGGTTTTTACACTATGACACTTTTATGTGAAAGGGTCCTTAGAGGTGCAAATAAGAAACACCTGAATTTGAGGAACGTCTTGAGATTTAAACCTACAAAATTTTTGTGTTTTCTATTTTTATAGGCAAGTAGTATTACAAAGTATCAAATCTTAGAGAAAAATTTCTTCCATTATTTTCCCGATGAGCCTCCAAGATTCATATTATCAGCAGAAAAAAAAGCGGCAGCAGCTAGAAAGCATCTGAGAAGAGTAAGTGATGACATTAAAGTAGTTTTCTGGTTGTTGCCATGTTTTACATTTTATTGCAGATTTCAACTGCAAGATACTATGTAAAAACCGTAAATTCTCTATGCTTCTCAATAGTTAAGACCCCATTATCTGGGTTCAAAACAAATCAAATTAAATAGTACAAACAAATGAGCGAATTCACAGCACATAGAGTTAAATATATGTGCATAAACAGTTACTATTGTTTTAAAAAAAAAAAAAAAAAAATTTGTGCCCACACATATCAAAAATTTTGATTGTCAGTCTTGAGACAAGTTGCAATCATAAGTTACAAGCTGGTGAAGTGTGCGGCAGCTGTCTGCTTCTCTGCCAGACATGCACTCCGTGGATTATAAGGGTACGTTCACACGAGCGGACCCACAGCATATTTTACGCGGCAGATCTGTCGCTGAAGGACCCTTGCATGATGGCTTTACATGTGCCTGCTCGGAGCAACAATATGCCGCTGCGAGCAGACACACTGCAATGTGCGAGCAATGTGCGAGTCGCAGTGCGCATATGCAGTATACTCACATCGCGGCAGCTCTCGGCCCAATTCATGGAGCAGGTGGAGCGGGCGCAATGTGTGTGAGTACACCACGCATGCGCGGCAACTCGCATATCAGTGTGTCTGCTCACAGCGGCGTATTGCAGCTTTGAGCAGGCACATGTAAAGCCACCATGCAGCGATCCTTCTGCGGCGGATCTGCACTGTAAAATACTCTGTGGGTCCGCTTGTGTGAACGTACACTTATGGAGTTAGTCGGTTGGAGCAGGCTGCACATTTCATGGACTTACAAAGCTCTATTAGAACGGGTTTCAGGATTGAGACCCAGTGCATTCAATATTTTGGCTGTTATGGACTTTATATGTGCTGCGGATTCCTTTACCAGTAATTTCTGTGTGGCTACTGTAAAAAGTTGGGATTTAAATCTGAGTATAATAAGAGTATTTTATCTGTATATATTTGTTGTGCTCTAAAAAAAGATATGTTTATGTATATATTTTTTTAAATTTGTGATAGGATAATGCAAACAAACAGGCTGCAAGGGAAAGGGAGAGAATTCTACAGCACAAAGCAGAATTGAAAACAATAGGTAAGAGTTCATCAGTTTCATTTTTGCAAACTTCTAATATGAGGTGTGTGTGTGTGTGTGTGTGTGTGTGTGTGTGTGTGTGTGTGTGTGTGTGCGCCTACAAATATACATGCACACACACAAAGTGCAAATAAAAGATTACTTTATTCCGTTTTACAATAGCAGGTACACAGGCAGGTGTAGATAAGTGACAATTGTTTTGCGCTAAGACGCACTTCCTCTCGGCATACACAGTATAAATCACAATCCTGCGCTATAAATCCACTGCTTTTTGATGATGTCCAGCGTCAGCTGATTCCTCAGCTGGAACACCTGAGACTAACCTTGACTCCCTCCCCCACCCCCACATCGGTGCCTGGGCAAGGTAAAATTCCAATATGAACTGTATCTTAACTTCTATCTAGCAGTGGCACATATGTATTTTAAAGACACCCCACAGGATACCTGAACCTTTACAAAATACTTCCTATGTAATTCCCTTACTGATAAATATCAATTTCTCGGTCGCTCTTCATTGGGGGACACCTATATGATGGGTATATGTTCTTACCACTAGGAGGCGAAATCTAGAGAGATGGAGGAAGGCGCCTCATGTGCGGGATCAGCAGATCTTGTTAGTGGGGGTGGGGGACGGTAATTCCCAAACCGCTTACCAAAGTTGGTTGTGCGCCCACACACAACAAGGTAAAGTGCAGAAGAGATGTACAAGAAGGTCCACTGCAGCCCTCCTGGGCAGAAGTAAAATCAAAACCGAATGACCATGGATTCAGGAGTTTGTCTGGCGCAGAGAGGAACCATCAGGAAGCCAAGTAAAATCAATGGATTTATTAAATGCAACGCGTTTCGCTGCGCATGCGCAGCTTCATCAGGCGTAACAAGAGAAGGCTGGTGACAGGTATATATACCTCCAGGGATTAACCATTAGAGTACTTTTTGAAAGGGTTGTTGCATAAAATTACATATCCACATATGAATGTGACAATATATAAAAAAATATAAATAAATATAAATAGACAGACGACAATCACAAAAATAAAACAATAATGTAGAAGCACAATGAAATCACATAAACATATAATATAATAATCGCATGTGGTGTGAGTATACCCCACATGCGACTTTGGTAATCACAACGCTTGGTCACCGGTGCGGCATTCAACAACGCAAGTTGAATATTATTTCAAAATATATAGTATAGAAAAATATGGACCTATAAAAGGTACTATATGTGTTAGTTCAGAGAGCAAAAGATTGAATTATATATCACTGCACTATCTAAATGGGTAATGACAGTACAAATAAGTACAAATAAGGTAAAATGAACAGTGCGGTATTATAAATCGCAACTGACCCGAGGGTGACATGTGAACACTACTTAGAAGAGAAGTGGGGGAAATGGACTAGAATAACTAGTGCGGTATGGAATACAGCACCCGGCCAAGACGCAAGGTGTGAATACTCAGAGGGATAACAACATATTTATAAAATCAAAATTTACAAACAAAAAAATCATAAATAAAAAATGAAAAATAAATAAATAATAAATATACAGAGGTTTCTGTATATAAAGAAGAAAAAAGCGAAGGAGAAAAGAGAAAGAAAAGAAACTGGATAATAAAGCATGAATAATAGATAAACAGTAAAAAACGACCAGATAATGAAAATAATAAAAATAAAAATAATAAAAATAATAATAAAATATAACAAAAGACGTACCTATAAACCAATTTCAATAGACAAATAGAAGAGAAGGAAACAATATCCCGGCTAGGACGCTCCAGGATGAACAGCACAGAAGGAACAACGAAAAAAGCGGATATAGATGTAATATTTTGGAGATTAATCTATTAGGAGAAATGTAATATTATAGGCCCTAATTTATCAGATTATTTAACTGTATCGATACATTCATTAAAACCTTGGGGGTGTAAAGTATGTAATTTGTGAATCCAGAAGGATTCACGATTATTTAGTCTTTGTATTCTGTTAGGTAAATGAATGGGGATAGTTTCTAAAATGATTAATTTCAATGTTTCAGTGTTTGTTTGATGGTGAAGAGTGAAGTGTCGGGACAAACTGTGCAACAGAAAACCATGTTTTATGTTCCATTTGTGCTTGTTCATCCTGGAGCGTACAGTTTTGTGGTGCGGCCGACATATTGGCGGTCGCAACCACAGGTTAATAGATAAATAGCAAAAGTGGTGTCACAATTTAATGAATCTTTTATTTTAAATGTTTGTTGTGTGAAATAAGAAGAAAAAGTATCAGTTTGAATGATCCATTCGCAGCAAAGGCAGCGACTTTTTTTTTACAGGGGAAACAGTATGGTTTTCTATATCCGCTTTTTTCGTTGTTCCTTCTGTGCTGTTCATCCTGGAGCGTCCTATCCGGGATATTGTTTCCTTCTCTCCTATTTGTCTATTGAAATTGGTTTATAGGTACGTCTTTTGTTATATTTTATTATTATTTTTATTATTTTTATTATCTGGTCGTTTTTTACTGTTTATCTATTATTATTCATGCTTTATTATCCAGTTTCTTTTTTTTCTCTTTTCTCCTTTTTTTTCTTCTTTATATACAGAAACCTCTGTATATTTATTATTTATTTATTTTTCATTTTTTATTTATGATTTTTTTGTTTGTAAATTTTGATTTTATAAATATGTTGTTATCCCTCTATGAGTATTCACACCTTGCGTCTTGGCCGGGTGCTGTATTCCATACCGCACTAGTTATTCTAGTCCATTTCCCCCACTTCTCTTCTAAGTAGTGTTCACATGTCACCCTCGGGTCAGTTGCGATTTATAATACCGCACTGTTCATTTTACCTTATTTGTACTTATTTGTACTGTCATTACCCATTTAGATAGTGCAGTGATATATAATTCAATCTTTTGCTCTCTGAACTAACACATATAGTACCTTTTATAGGTCCATATTTTTCTATACTATATATTTTGAAATAATATTCAACTTGCGTTGTTGAATGCCGCACCGGTGACCAAGCGGTGTGATTACCTAAGTCGCATGTGGGGTATATTCACACCACATGCGATTATTATATTATATGTTTATGTGATTTCATTGTGCTTCTACATTATTGTTTTATTTTTGTGATTGTAGTCTGTCTATTTATATTTATTTATATTTTTCTCTATTTTTTTTATATATTGTCACATTCATATGTGGATATGTAATTTTATGCAACAACCCTTTCAAAAAGTACTCTGATGGTTAATCCCTGGAGGTATATATACCTGTCACCAGCCTTCTCTTGTTATGCCTGATGAAGCTGCGCATGCGCAGCGAAACGCGTTGCATTTAATAAATCCATTGATTTTACTTGGCTTCCTGATGGTTCCTCTCTGCGCCAGACAAACTCCTGAATCCATGGTCATTCGGTTTTGATTTTACCACTAGGAGGCGCTGACACTAGGAAAAAAAGTAGTCTCCTTCCTGGCAGGATAAACCTGCCCACTGGAAGTGAGGTAATCAGTTTTAGCTAGTGTGAGCAGGAGGCAAGACACATGTCTGGGAGCTCTCCCAGACCTGGTATTTTATTTTATTGTTTTCTAATTGAGTACGTCTAGTTAGGTTCTTTTTCCTTTGTTACTTTTTCAGGTGGGGTGACAGGAGCATGGCGTTGCCTGATCTCCCTCATGCGACAAAGGGGCACGGTGCATAAGTGTATGGGCTGTGAATTATTTATTGCCACCGGCAAGCGGCCATCATATGGGTCTGTAGGTGCAAAATTGAAAGGGTTATGATTTTTGGAAAAACATCTGGGCTTAGCTTTAACAAACTGTATGAGAGAAAAGTGGAGTGATTTTTCCACAGCAACGAATCACAGCTCAGCGAACCAGCTCTGGTAAAGTGAAACCTGAGCTGTGATTGGTTGCTAGTGAAAAATCACTCTATTTTTTTTCCTCACACAGTTTGATAAATCTTATACTATAAAAACAAGAGGAACTAAACTTGTGGTCAGACAGGCTTCTGCAATCCTAGTAACTTATGTGACAAGGTCTATAATAAACTTAAATGATAGATTATATTGACAACATTAATTGTACTGTCATGGCAGATATAATTTAAAATGGCTTTCATATTGTGGTGCCACGGGTAGATGTGGGGCAGGTAGAATTAACCCCTTCTGTCATGACGCCAGTGCTTGGTTTAGCCTAAACCACCTGAAAGGTTGTACCGTTGATCCAAGGCTAGGCAGAGGCAATAAAGAGTCCAAGGCCAGGTTAAGGGTAACTGTAGCTTTACTGAGGTAAGACAGATTGTACAGTCTATGCAGTTCAGCCAATATCCCAGGGAAATGGCCAGTGACACAGGGGGACCTCGCAGTCTTGCTGGGACTTGAAGTGACTTGACAGACTATGATGCAGACAACGTTGACTATAGGTGACTTGACTGATGGTGAAAGAGAATTGAGATGACTTGACTTACTCAGGACCGCCTGGTGGCTGTAGTAATTTAGGCTTGAGGCCTCCAATGCCCTGGACATAGACACTGGAACACTTGACTGCACTGGACATCAACATAAAGCAGAAGAGCTGGAAGAGAGTTTGCAGCTCCCTCCCTTGTTATATAGGGGGACTGTGCAAGGAGCCCATAGGTCACTTGGGAGGTCACTGGGGGTTCTCTGGGTAATGAACATGTGATACAAACATGTGACTAACAATTAAAGGTTCAATGCTCTTAATATACAAAACCTATATGTACAGTGGGAGACGCTGCAGGGGAGCCCCGGGGACATGCAGGGACGCCACCTGACAAGACAGGACAGGAGTACAATACAGAGCCACATCCTGTACTGGGACATTACAATATCATTCCCCTCTTTTGAGCCTGTGTAACTTCTGTCGGCGAAGTATATTCAGGATCGCTATCAAATCCTGCAGACATTTTCATTTACAATCTTCACCACTATTTCTCTACTGCCAGAAGATCACATGCTCGATGCAGAGGGCCGTGTGAGTATATCCTTGGCAGTACCTGCTGCCATGGCAAATCCATCATCACAGTCTTTGAGAAATGTCACCTCATGAGTAACTTGTGCAATCATCGGATACAGATACCCAGCTAGGCAATATTTGTTACCTTGTCTCCACAGACTATTGGCTCCTTCGGTACTATCCGCTTTCTTAAATTCTTAAGTCTTTCTGGCCAACTTACTTTTGTAGCTTCTCTAGGACATTCATGTCAATGGTAAATTTCTCACTGCAGCCTTGGCAGCTCTGTCAGCTTAATTGTAACTCTGGGCGCCGCTGGCGGGCAAGCCCTGTGTGACAATCAACAGGAGAAGCAGGCATGATGTCATAATAGAGGTGCTGCAGCTCTGGGGCATAGCATTCTGGGCCACATCCCTCTGACAATCTACGAAACTATTAATTTTTTTTTTTGTTTTTTTTTATCAGATGTTTTTATTAAACTTTTACAGTTTTCCAACACCAAAAACAGCTTACATGCAAACAACCCACCACCCCTCCTCGCACCCCCCAAACCAACAAACAGTCCGCCTTCGCCTCTCACCCACACAGCATAGACTAACACATAATTGTAGGTCGTGCCAGGCCCCCCCAGAGCAGGAATCAAATAATCAAGCACAAGACAGAATACGGGACAGCCCAAATAACAGCAGCACATAACCATCATTCAATCCATCCTGAACCAGACCAAGACATTAGCTATAAAAGCCCATCAGTTCCACACTCCTACACACCTCAAGAAGGTACCAGAACCGTTTATCATTGCTCATCATCAGGGGGGTTGAAGTGTCTCACCCATGGGCCCCACACTCCATCAAACTTCCTTTCCACATGCCTTTTTAGGTAGATCCCTTTTTCCAAGCGAACAATATAATGAACTCTAGCTACCAGGTCAGCCACTACAGGAGGAGTCGGTCTAATCCAGAACTGCGCAATAATTTTCCTAGCCTGATATAGGACACGTAATATCCCTGTCTCAATCAGTGATGGTTCCTGGTCGCACCCTATCAGACCCAGCACACATACTTTAGGAAGGAAGTCAAGGATCACACCATACGCTCTCCGGACTAGACAGAGAACCTCTCTCCAGTATATTTCCAACTGAGGACATTCCCAAATCATGTGCAACAAGTGTGCCTCCAGTGCACCCCACCGTGGGCACGTAGAGTCAGATCTTACCCCCATCTTGTGAAGGAAAACTGGAGTTTTATAAACTCTATGTAAGAGAAAAAGCTGAGAAAGCCTATTAGATTCAGACAAAGATATACAAGGGGTAAGCGCCAGAACAGTAGACCACTCTCCTTCTGTCAATTCACCAATATCTCTTTCCCACCTACCTCGAACAGTCAGGGGAAAGTTTAAGATGAAAGCGTAACAATTCACTATACACCCGGGAAATGACCCCAGCCGAATCTCTTTTCAGTACAACCGAGTCAAAGACATTATTAGAATGAATCACCATGGAGCGGGATCTACCTTGCGTTTCATAAACATGTTGGAGTTGTAGATACCTATAAAATGCAGAGTGCGGCAAAGAAAACTCCGCCTGTAGGTCCCCAAAAGACCTAACCCCTCCCTGAGTAACCAAATGATCCAGACTACACAATCCCTTCCTCTCCCAAAAACTGGCATCCAAAAAAGAGAAAAATACAGGCAAGCCAGGGTTATGCCACAACGGGGTAAATTTAGTGCATCCAGTAATGCCAAGCAATTTGCGCGTGCGGCCCCAAAGCTTGCACAATAAGACAGTAGTGGGAGAGGAGTCAGGAGGTCTAGTCAGGGCTCCAATCTCCAGCATATGTATAGGAACCTTCCCCCCCATGTTTGGCCATAAATAGTCGCCCGGTAGGTCCCAGTGTATCCAAACCCGCCCATCCCCTAATTTGATGCAATTGAGAATCTATAAAATACAACCACGGATTAGGCAGAGCCAATCCACACACAACTATTATTATACAGAATAAAGACAATAACACCATGGTGTATCTTGGATGATGAAAAGAATTCCTGCTAGACTGTGTTTGCAGTTTAGCAGGGGTAATTTAAGTGATAATTTCATTTTAATATGACAGACAGTAATCCCATTTAGGAAAAAAAGTGTAGCTCACTCAGTGGGTATACCTATAACTCTACTGAAGAAAAGGCCCGCGGCCTTGAAACGTGTCTAGAATTGTTTATTCTACTTGCATCCATCCATATTCACTTCTATATTCCAATAATCCAGCTTATTACTGAACTCTATTTGCAACAGCGGGAAGCCCCAGCTTTGGGACCACTGCGGCTTCACTGCCATTCTACGCGCGCATAAACGATTAATCACACGAGGCATGCCGCACACACTCCCACCGCTGCCCTGAACACACCGCTGTATCTGCGTTGTTTTAGTCCGCCAACCAAGGACCCTCGGCATACCTGTGTGGCCGGTGCTATCCGTGCCAGCCGCGGACCTTGCAAAGAAGACACCTCCAACACTACCTATAGCGCTACACACAACGTTGCCGGACACAGGAGACATAGACTGTTACTGCCGGAGGCCTGACACCTCCGTGCCACATCACTGAAACAGCTCCTCTGCCGATACCAGCACTACCAGCGGCAGTAAGGGTGGCGAGTGGTGCTGTGCACTGGACTCTGTTCTCCCTATTCTCATTTCATCAAGTGAATCTGTGAGTTTGTTATACTGTACCACCAACGGCTGATAAATTGTCTATTGAAACTGAACCACTAAGACTGGATACTTAATATCTCCACATACTGTGACCGCAACTGTTACAATAATCTGCTATTGATATAGTGCATTCAGCTACAGGCATCACTTTGTTCTTCTAAGAGACTGAGCAGTGAAAGCACACTGATAACTGATCATTATTGATTTTAGCATTGAATATGTGATATTGAACTATAGATGAAAGTTTTTTTCCTTTTTATTGAATCATTGATCTATTGATATTATACAATTTTACTATCCACGCTGTGTTCTGTGTCCCATGCAAGGGCCCTGAGGGACACTAGACACCAGTGAACATTACCTTTTAATAAATATATTGTATTTGATTTAATACCTGGATCTTCTTCTATTCTCTTTATTTCTCCAACTTTTCCCTACATATACCTTGAGGACTGGTACCTAGTTGATTTATCAACTAATTTATTTTCAGTAATCCCATTTAGTATATACTAGAAGGTACAGGCTGTGAGATCTGCTCCCCCACCTTTATTAAATAAATGTGCACCAACTGATGGAGCTTTTGGAGTGGACATGGGTCTAGTAAAGTATGGAGGATGTATTTCTTGTTGTATCTGCTCTGCAAGCAATGTTCACCCAAAATAGTGGACCAATTAGTTATTGACTAGGTGTTGGAAGGTTTTGATGTTTAAATAAATGTATAAAACTTATTCTTACATATTTATCTTATATTATGCCATTTGTTTAGTGGGTATCATTATTCAAATAGTCCTGTATTAGGGTGCATTCACACCACGATTTTGCAATACAGTTCCCTTATCAGGTTTTTGATGAAAAACTGATTCCTCAAAACCTGACTAAACTGTATCAAAACGTGTGTACAAATTTCAACATGTATACAATTAAAAACCGTATACGGTTTGAAAAATGATATCCGGTTGCATCCGTTTTTTTAAGAAAAACGTATACGTTTTTAACTTTTCACTCCATTTTGAATAAAGTTTCACTTGTTTGATTGAAATTCCAAGAAAAACAGTGCAAAGTAAAAAAAAAGTGTGGTGAAAACCGGATGGAACCATACGTACATACAGTTCTGTACGGTTCCCATTGACTCCCATGTTTTAAAAAAAGTATACGTTTTAATACAGTTTTCACCCGGACCAAAAACCGTGGTAGACTACGGTTTTGGGTATGGGAAAAAAAAACAGACAAAACTGTACAGGATGCAAAACTGACACAACCTGATGCATCTTTTGGCATACGGTTTTCAATATGGTTCTGTACGGTTTTCACATTGAAAACGTATACGGGAACTGTATTGCAAAAACGGGGTGTGAATGCACCCTTACTGTTGACAAACTACCAACAGAGTATATAGTTCCACCCTTATAATCAAGCTTGAAGCAGTAGTGCCGAGTGTTGTCCTCACTAAAACAAAGGTGCACAGTCTTCAGAAGAAGCAAGGTGTGCTACTCAGTCATTTAGATTATGCTTCATTTTATTTGCACTTTACAAAGCAGGCATGGTGATAGTCTAACTTCCTTTAGAGAGAAAGTAATGTTTTCTAATGCGTACATGCGAGGTCCAATTCTCCCTCCGCTCTTCCTCTGCTTCTTACTGCTCTCCTGGCTTTAAAGGTGACTGGGAAGGATTGTCAGATGGTGGCTGGCTAGTGAGGATCTTGCAGTTGATGCTGAAAAAGGGGAAGTGTGTGGCGGGGCCAAGTGGATGTATGGAGAAAGATGCTATTTAGTTGAGACACCAAACAGGCTGGATCTGTACAGTACTTGGATAACCATTAAAAGAAATCAGTCATCAGTGTCACACTAACCTGTCTGTACAGACAGGTAGTGCAGGTGACACTGATCACAACCATACTTGCCTGTCCCCAATCCGTGTTTTTGTTTTCCCGCTATCTTCCTCAGTATCTTCTGTTCTGGGGCCAATTTGGAGCGCAGATGGAACTTTCTGCCGTCCCTGCTGCTTCACTGCTGGGTCCCCGCTGCAAGCTAACAGTGGTGATGTAAGGGAAGCTCCATCCATGTACCAAGTCTGTCCTAGTACAGAAGATACGGAGGAAGAAAGCGGGATAACAGGAACACTGATCGGGAACAGGTTGGCCCCGGAATTGAAGATATAGTAGTACGGAATGGGATCAGCTAAATATGGTTGTAATCAGTGTCACCTGCACTACCTGCCTGTCCTGACAGGTTAGTGCCGGTGACACTGACAGATTTTCTTTAAGAAGATCTAGAGAGACCTTAAAGGGGTATTCCGCCCCTAGACATTTTAGCCCCTATCCAAAGGATAGGGGATAAGATGTCAGATTGCCGCGGTCCCGCTGCTGGGGACTCCCTGGATCCCCGCTGCGGCACCGCGCTATCATTACAGCACAGAGCGAGTTCGCTCTGTGCGTAATGACGGGCGATACGGGGGACGGAGCAGCGTGATGTCATGGCTCCGCCCCTCGTGACATCACGGCCCGCCCCCTTAATGCAAGTCTATGGGAGCGGGCGTGACTACCGCCACGCCCCCTCCCATAGACTTGTATTGAAAGGGGCGGGCCGTGACATCACGAGGGGCGGAGCCGTGACGTAACGATGCTCCGGCCCCTGTACCGCCCATCATTACGTGCAGAGCGATCTCGCTCTGTGCTGTAATAGCGCGGTGCCGCAGCGGGGATCCCGGGGGTCCCCAGCAGCGGGACCGCGGCGATCTGACATCTTATCCCCTATCCTTTGGATAGGGGATAAAATGTCTAGGGGCGGAATACCCCTTTAAGACCTCTCCAGGTCTATCTAAGCTCCCACTATTCCCTGTCATAAAGCCTTTTTGTGTCACTGTGTCTCTGTATTATAAGGGACAGTAAGAGATATTTATTTGTGGCACAAATATACGCACTTTATCCTGCATGATCAGTGATTATAGTCTTCGAAAACCCACTGTTAGGGTGCATTCACACCACGTTTTTGCAATACAGTTCCCGTATCAGGTTTTTGAGGAAAAACTGATTCCTCAAAACCTGACTAAACTGTATCATAACGTGTGTACAAATTTTAACCTGTATACAGTTAAAAACCGTATATGGTTTCAAAAATGATGTCCGGTTGCATCCGTTTTTTAAGAAACGTATACGTTTTTAACTTTTCACTCCATTTTGAATAAGGTTTCACTTGTTTGATTGAAATTCCAAGAAAAAAAACTGTGTGGTGAAAATCGGATGGAACTGTATGCACATACAGTTCTGTACGGTTCCCATTGACTACCATGTAAAAAAAAAAAAACATAGTTTAATACAATTTTTCAACCGGACCTAAAACCGTGGTAGACTACGGTTTTGGGTACAGGAAAAAAACCTGACAAAACCGTACAGGATGCAAAACGGACACAACCTGATGCATCTTTTGGCATACGGTTTTCAGTGGAGAGTCAATGCATACGTTTTCCAATACGGTTCCATACGGTTTTCACATAGAAAACGTATACGGAAACTGTATTGCTAAAACGTGGTGTGAATGCACCCTTAGTAATGTCAATTTATGAACATGTGGTCACAATTATAATTTACACATACGTTTTTTCTGTTTTTTGTCTGTGGACTGCCCATCTTAGGCTGGGTTCACACTACGGTTTGTAATTACGGTTCCCGTATACGGCTGGGAGGAGGGGTGGGCGGGGCTTAATCGCCGCGCCCGCACTCAGCCGTATAGGGAACCATAGTTAATGTATGTCTATGAGCCAACCGGAGTGAACCGCAGCCTCCGGAAGGCTGCTTTTTCGGCCGTGTGCGGTTTCCCGACCGCAGGCAATAACGTGGTCGACCACGTTTTTGCCTGCGGTCGGGAAACCGCATACGGCCGAAAAAGCAGCTGACCAGAGGCTGGGGTTCACTCCGGTTGGCTCATAGACATACATTAACTACGGTTCCCGAAAACAGCTGAGTGCGGGCGCCGCGATTAAGCCCCGCCCACCCCTCCTCCCAGCCGTATACGGGAACCGTAATGACAAACCGTAGTGCGAACCCAGCCTTAGACTACTGCGATCTCCTTAGTTCCCCCATTTTGCAATTTTCTACATATTTTTTTTTCTACATTAAAATTATGTGAATTTCACATTGTTGAATATGATAGATTATAGATGACTCATTACTATTAGATTGTTTCTGCAATGTTTATTTCTGCGCACACACACACACACACACACACACACACACACACACACGTTCCCACTTTAACATTGTGCTGTTTGCTCTCTTCATTTTACCTAAGGCTGGGTTCACACCATGTTTTTGCAATACAGTTCCCGTATCAGGTTTTTCATAAAAGGATTCTTCAAAACCTGACTAAACTGTGTCAAAACGTGTACAAATTTTAATCCGTATATAGTTGAAAACCGTATATGGTTTGAAAAATGATGTCTGGTTGCATCCTTGCTAATTTTTAACTTTTCATTCCATTATGAATAAAGTTCTGGCACCATGGGGGCTTTGTAAATGCACATGGCGTTCAATTCCAGACACATTCTCTCTCCAAAAGCCCAATTGTGCTCCTTCTCTTCTGAGCATTGTAGTGCGCCAGCAGAGCACTTTGTCCACACATTGGGTATTTGTATACTCAGAAGAAATTGTGTTTTTTTTTCTATTACCCTTTGTGAAAATGAAAAATTATCACGTCCAACTTTACCGAAAATTCTTCAAACATCTGGGGGGTGTTAAGGCTCACTATACCTTGTTATGTTCCATGAGGGGTGTCGTTTCCAAAATGGGGTCACATGTGGGTGTTTTTTTCTTTTTGTTTTGCATGTATGTCAGAACCGCTGTAAAGATAAGAAACCCCTGTTCAAATTCCCTCAAATGTACATGGCGCTCTCTCACTCCTGAGCCTTGTTGTGTGCCCGCAGAGCATTTTACATCTTTTACCTCTTGTGAAAATGAAAAGTATGGGGCAACATCAGCATGTTAGTGTAAAAAAATTTTTTTTACAATAACATGCTGGAGTAGACCCCACCATTACCATTTCATAAGGGGTAAAAGGAGAAAAAGCCCACCAAAATTTGTTAGGCAATTTCTCCCAAGTACGGAGATACCCCATACGTGGCCCTAAACTGTTGCCTTGAAATACGACAGGGCTCTGACATGAGAGAGCGACATGTGCATTTGAGGTCTAAATTAGGGATTTGCACGTGACTGACCCAGATGTAAGAGTTACACTTGCCTCCACCTGTTGCAAAACTACAACTCCCAGCATGCCCTTTGGCTGTCTGTGCATGCTGCAGCTTGTTTGTTACTTAACTCAGTGTTTTGCAACCAGTGTGCCTCCAGCTGTTGCAGAACTACAACTCCCAGCATGCCCAGACAGCCGAGGGCATGTTTGGAGTTGTAGTTATGCAACAACTGGAGGAGAACAGTTTGGAGACCACTCGGCATGCTGGGAGTTGTAGTTTTGAACTCCTAGAAGCAGCAGTGAAGATCACTTTACAGCTATCTTCACTGCTGCCTCTGATGTCGCCACCGCTGGATCCACTTACTTGCGCCTCCTTTCTGCCGCTGGTCCCCGCGTGTCTTTCAGATATTTGCCACCAGTCCTCCCCTCATTAACTGCCTCCGCAGCTGTCGCCGCCATCATCTTCCCCTGCTCTGTCAACTTCTAGGGGTGGGGAGAGCGGCGGAAATAAACTTTAGCAGGGGATAGGAGGAGGTGCAACCTCGCTCCTGCTACCTCACTATCTTTTAGGATGATCAGGGCTGTCTGACAGCTCCGATCATCCCTATTTTTCAGGCTGCAAATCGCTGATCTGGACCCCCCTACAGAGGTTTGCACGAGGTGCCTGCTGAATGATTTCAGCAGGCATCCCAGTCCGGTCCCTGCCCAGCTAGTGGCAGGGACCAGATTTCCCATGGGCGTACAGGTACGCCCTTGGTCTTAAGTGTCAGAGCGTACGCCCTTGGGTTCCTAAGTGGTTAAAATTAGTGTTAGAAAGGGGTCATCATTTTGTTATTAAATTATAAAGTAGTGCTTGTGTGTGTTATTGTCTTGTTAGCTTTTTACTCTGTTTAAAATGCTTATACACATCTGCTATATCGTCATGTGCATGATGCCATTGTACAGTGGTCCCTCAACATACGATGGTAAAATGTTCCAAATGAACCATCGTTGGTTGAAACCATGTTGAGGGTTCCGTGCAATGTAAAGTATAGGAAGTTATACTCTCCTGTCTCCGCCGCTCCGGACCGTCACCGCTGCCCTAGATGTCGCCCTCCATCGCTGTCACCTCCCCCCCCCCCCCCCATCGCTGTCGCCCCGTCCCTGCCAATCCGGACAGTCTCTGCTGGCCGGGATCGTCGCTCTTCATCGCAGTCATCACGTTGCTGCGTACACCGCTCCTATTGGATGACGGGACGGCGTGCGTGGTGACGTGACGTGACGTGATGATGACAAAGGAGAGTGACGGCGATGCAGTGGAGCCTGAAGAGGATGGTCCGGAACGTCGGACAGGTGAGTGACCATCACCAGACCACACGGGGCACCTTAAACTGCTAACTGTTAGAGATTACTGGACAACCGAATCAGATACGAGCTCATCGGACGATAGAAAAAAAAACAAAAGCCGCATCTCAGAAAAGACAACCACAAACGAAGGAACAGAAAAACCTCCGGTGAATCCCACGGAAGTCCCTATAGGAGGACGACCCGAAGAGGGGGCAAGAGGCGGAAAAGACATCAGGACGGGAACGAAAAGAAACAGGAACATGGAGGACATAGGAACAAACACAGTAATTAACCTATCAGGAATCCCGTTAGACAAGCACGGTCTATCCATGTTAAATAAAGGTTTGAATTATTGCATCTCCACCTCTTTTGACTGGCCGGGCATTGAAGTTGACCTACACAAGAACATAAGGAAAATTAATCTGTATAAAATATTTTCAGGAAAAAACTCAAACGCAGAACAAACAAAAGGAGAGTATCCTGCTATTCTAGGCCCACTTGGCTTTAGTGCCACACTTCGCACAGAACCCATCAGACACTAAAGACCTAGAACTCCTCCTGAGTATACAGGACCATGACATAAACATTACAGACAAGGATTCTATCACGACGCTTGAAATGTTTAAAGGAGGAAAAGTCAACCTTCACACCACCTCTTGCCAGTGGTAGTGGCTTAGAGAATTTTCTTGATGCAGTAACCAGAGATATGAAAGCTCTGGTGTACCCAGACCCCCCACAGAACCTAACAGCTAAGGAAAAGAAAGCCCTACAATGGCTCAAAAAAGGCCAGATATCGAGGTCAAGAAAGCCGATAAAGGCAATAATGTGGTCATCCTGTCCAAACAACAATACCAGGATGAAGCCTTGAAGCAACTCTCAGATACAAAAACATATGTCAAAATCACCCAAGATCCTACCCAAAAAGTCCTAGCAAATTTGAGAACCTTTTTGAGACGTCAGGTGGAGAACGGATTGATTTCTAACAAGACTGCAGAGAAACTAACTCCTAACACCCCCCGGAAACCGCAATGGTATTGCCTACCGAAAGTACAGAAGTCCCTGGAACAACCTCCGGGATGCCCAATAATTTCGGGTAACTGTTGGGGAGTTTCTCTCTCAGTACTTAGACTGGCTACTACGCCCACTTCTCCCAGAGATTCCATCGTATCTAAAAGATACTGATGCTTTCCTGCTGGACATACCAATAGAGAATTCCTGTAAATTGGGTACTATTGACGTGGAATCCTTTACTCGAGGATCCCCCAGGAACCTGGGGCAAACGCAGTAAGAGAGTTCTTAATAGCTGCTGGAAAGTCCTCACCATACTGTGACTTCGTCACAGAAGCCATTTTCTTTATCCTTAACAATAACCATTTTCAGTTCGATGGGGTCTGGTACAAACAATGCACAGGGACTGCCATGGGCACCCCTGTCTCTTGCACCCTAGCGAGTATATACTTCGCCACATTGGAAGCTAGATACATCTACTCCCCTGCCAACAAATATATAAGATACATAAAATTGTATCGCAGGTATGTGGATGACATCTTTGTGATTTGGGACAACAATGAAGAATCCTTCAATTTGTTAGTTACTGAACTAAACAGTCATCAATATGAACATGGGTTTTACTTCTTCGTTCCATCATAAAGAAATAACATTTTTAGATGTCCTAGTCTCTTTAGATCAAAACCAGGTGGTAACCAAAGGATACAGAAAGCCTTCTTCTCCAATGCTATACTTGCATCATGATAGCTTTCACCCAAACCATACCAAATCAGCCTTACCATACAGCCAGTTACTGCAGCTTAAAAAAATAAACAGTGATCCTGCAACCTTCCAGCAACAAGCGGATGAACTAATCACTTGAATAAAAGGAAATATCCTTAACAAGTAACAGAGGCTGCTTGAAAACGCATAGAAAAGAAGCCACGGTCTTCTCTGATCAACAAAACCAATACTAACCCTCGTCCCGATGCTTTGTTTTCTCGTTTAAGTACAGCAATATGTCTGAGACATTGAAAAAAACTCCTAAAACACTGGCATCTGTTGGGAGGACACGGACCTCCGAGATGCAACAAAAAATAAACCCATCTTTGCCTAAAAGAAAAACAAAACGATTAAAGACCATCTAGTTCGAAGCAAATTCTCTTCCAGCACTCATAACAATGATTGGATCTCAGCCTCTTCCCCTTCCGGCAACCATAAGTGTGGTCACTGCTCGTACAGGTCCCAACTTACGTGGGCTCTACAATCAGAAACCTCTTGACAAGATTCAGAAAGCACCTGCGCCTTTCAAGACTGGGTACTGGAGTACCAAAATTGGCAGAACATATTAGAGACCTACATGCTAGTGACTCAACCTGTCTGAAGTTCCTAGGCATTGGGCGAGTGACTGACATACCCTTTCCCAGGAAAAACCAAAGACAACACTTTATGCCAGAAAGAAGCCATTTGGATTTCCAAATTGAGAGCTGCTGAAGGACTTGGTCTTAACGACAAAAATGAACTCAATGCTTGTGTTTAAAGTATCATTTTTATTCCATAGTCTAACCATTTCTCTCCTCCAGTGTTCCTTTAATCCTTCCCTCATCCCTTGCCTATGAACAGTTTCTGCACACATTTGCTTGTTTCATGATGATAGACGTCTAGCATTCCCTTCTGAAATTTATAGTTTGGAACAATGCACAGTTCCATTTTGCCATAATTAGACTGGCATTCTAAGCCGTGACGCGCGCATTGCTTAAACAGCAATGCGCTCCTATTACACCGGTACATCCAGCGCGCCTTTAATCTCTGTCCGTATTATACCTGATTAAAAATCCCTGGGCTTTGGATTTCTTTGATTGTAAAATATCCTCAGCCGCGCTCACCTGAGTCACGTGCTCTAGCTTCTACCCTCCTCCTCTCATTTACCTAATCACTTCCACACATACACACTCACAACTTGACCCATTAGCCTTCTTACGTCATAGACTCGTACCGGCGCACTTTCCCCCGGGTCATCGGCACTGCATATATAAGACAGAGCAGTCTCTTCATTCAGCAGCGTGAACAAGCAGATCTGCAAAACGATTTGTCGCTCCTGTTCAGCTCTACAGAGCTTATGTCCGCTCCCTCCTTCCTTCCGTTCTACCTGTATTTAAACCCTTCACTTGAATACTTAAAACGTGGTGAGTGCAACTATTTCTTTCTACTTTATTTTTAAACTGCTATCCGGCGGCAGCTGAAGTAGTCTGCGCTGCCGGATAGCCGTTTATGCGATGGCCCTGACATACAAAAGCATTGTATGTTGATGCTGCCTTCAACATGCTATTGCCTCTGAGACCATCGTATTTTGAAATGAACGTATGTCGGGGCCATCGCAGGTCCTCCATATGCCTCTGACATTACACCAAGGTATACAGGAGTTTTTGTTTTTCAGCTTTACATAGAATCCAATTAAAATATTGGGACATTGGACTTAATTTGTCAACAATTATTACTCAGCCCTGGGATTGCTGTACTTTTGATGCTATTTATATTTCCTCTATTTTAGAAATCGAAAAAGAGAGACTAAGAAAAGAACGTGCCGGACGCATACAATCCAGGAACAGAGAAGAAAAGGATAAATTACAGAAGGGTGAATATAAAAAGACTGTTCAGGTAGAACGGCTGAAAAGAAGGGAAGAAAGAAAGATAATGAAACTTGAAAGGGAAAAGGTAATAGTCTTTATTTAAAGTTACTAAACGGTCATTTAAAAATAGCATCCCCTTATAAGCATTGAAATCTTTTAAACCCTTTCCTGTTAAAGGGGTACTCCCCTGGAAAACATTTTTTTTAATTTAAATAAACTGGTGCCAGAATGTTACAGATTTGTAAATTACTTCTATTAAAAAATCTTAATACTTCCAGTATTTATAGGCTGCTGAATGCTCCACAGGAAGTTCTTTTCTTTTTTAATTTCCCTTCGTTCTGACCACAGTGCTCTCTGCTGACACCTCTGTCCATTTTAGGAACTGTCTGGAGCAGGATAGGTTTGCTATTGGGATTTTCTCCTACTCAGGACAGTTACTAAAATGGACAGAGGTGTCAGCAGAGAGCACTGTTGTCAGAACAAAAGGAAATTTAAAAAGATAAGAACTTCCTATGGAGCATACAGCAACTACTCAACTACTGAAAGGGTCAAGATTTTTAAAAAGAGGTTATTTACAAATCTATTTAACTTTCTGGCACCAGTTGATTTAAAAAAAAAAAAAAAAAAAAAAAAAAAATTCCAGTGGAGTACCCCTTTAACCCCTTAAGGACTCAGGGTTTTTCCGTTTTTGCACTTTCGTTTTTCCCTCCTTACCTTTTAAAAATCATAACCCTTTAAATTTTCCACCTAAAAATCAATATTATGGCTTGTTTTTTGCGTCGCCTATTCTACTTTGCAGTGACATTAGTCATTTTACCCAAAAATGCACGGCAAAATGGAAAAAAAATCATTGTGCGACAAAATCGAAGAAAAAACGCCATTTTGTAACTTTTGGGGGCTTCCGTTTCTACGCAGTGCATATTTCGGTAAAAATTACACCTTATCATTATTCTGTAGGTCCAAACGGTTAAAATGATACCCTACTTATATAGGTTGGATATTGTCGCACTTCTGGAAAAAATCATGACTACATGCAGGAAAATTTATACGTTTAAAAATGTCATCTTCTGACCCCTATAACTTTATTTTTCCACGTACAGGGCGGTATGAGGGCTCATTTTTTGCGCCGTGATCTGAAGTTTTTATCGGTATGATTTTTGTTTTGATCGGACTTTTTGATCACTTTTTATTAATTTTTTATTGGTATAGAAAGTGACCAAAATACACTTTTTTGGACTTTGGAATTTTTTTGCGCGTACGCCATTGACCGTGCGGTTTAATTAATGATATATTTTTATAGTTCGGACATTTACGCACGCGGCGATACCACATATGTTTATTTTTTTTTTTTTACACTGTTTTATTTTTTTTATGGGAAAAGGGGGGTGATTCAAACTTTTATTAGGGAAGGGGTTAAATGACCTTTAACCCTTTTTTTTTTTTTTTTTTTTTTTTTTACATTTTTTTTGCAGTGTTATAGGTCCCATAGGGACCTATAACACTGCACACACTGATCTTTTACACAGATCACAGGCGTGTATTAACACGCCTGTGATCAGTGTTATCGGTGCTTTACTGCTCCTGCCTCGATCTCAGGCACGGAGCAGTCATTCGCCGATCGGACACTGAGGAGGCATGTAAGGGCCCTCCCGGTGTCCAGTCAGCTGTTCGGGACGCCGCGATTTCACCGCGGTGGTCCCGAACAGCCCGACTGAGCAGCCGGGTCACTTTCACTTTAGAAGTGGCGGTCAGCTTTGACTGCCGCTTCTAAAGGGTTAATACCGCACATCGCCGCGATCGATGTGTGGTATTAGCCGTGGGTCCCGGCCGTTGATGAGCGCCGGGACCGACGCGATCATATCGCGGGAGCCGGCGCAGGACGTAAATATACGTCCTGCATCGTTAAGGGGTTAAAGAGGTATCTCCTAAGTTATAGCAAGATGGCACTTTTGTGGCCAAGAACATAACTTCGCTCTGGCTACTATTTTCTATATCTAAGGCTCTACAAAAGCTATAGCCACAATCTTGGGCTTGTGTTAAAAGGGGTTTTCCTGTATCAGAAAGTTTGGTTTAAGTGATAGTGTCACACATGCCGTATTTTGCTGCATATTTTCTGCAGCAGATTTTGCAATCTGTTTATTATCCATCTAGGACCTGTACGCCCGTGGGAATTGCAGTCCTCACCGGGCGGGGACCAGACCAGAATCAAATTTATAAGTAAAATCATCCCAGAGTTATTAATGCATAAAGTGATAAGTCAAATTTGAAAAAAAAAATTAAAAATGCTAATGGACTCCTTCCCCAAGGGGTTAATGCTTAAAATGAGTGGTCAGATGTGCAAAATATGCTTTGGTTCTTAACCCCATAGAGTAGCTATCAATATCTAAACTATCCCTAATCCCACTCCTCATCTGTCCCTGACACACTCTATCACTGAATTTATGTAAAACCCCATTTAAATACCTTTTTAATATCATCTTCGGTAGCTCAGTGTTGAGCTATGTGCAGAGGGCAGGAAGTGGGCGTGGCCTGGCAGGCAAAATCATCTGAAGCCTGGCCGGGGCTCGCTTCCGCCAGTCTTCCTGTATGCTGCGCTCCCTCCCTTTCGGGAGTACAGGGCAGGAACAGCAGCCTCACAGTCTCCTCCTCTGTTAGGCTATACACGTGCCATACAGAGGAGGAACGTCTGAGCGTGCACACTCAATGCATGATATTGAGCGTGCATAGCATGCAGGCTCAATACATGTAATAAGCCAGCATGCTATGCATGCACTGAGCCAGCATGCTATGCACGCTCAATATCATGTAATGAGCCAGCATGGTATGCACGCTCATTATCGGGTATTGAACCAGCATGGTATGCACGCTCATTATCGGTATTGAGCCAGCATGGTATGCACGCTCATTTTCATGTATTGAGCCAGCATGCTATGCACGCTCAATTTGAAGTCTGGAAGGAATTTTTACCTCTAGTATGAGGGTTTTTTGCCTTCCTCTGGATCAACTCTAGGGACTCATTAGGGTTATAGGTTGAACTTGATGGACTCTGGTCTTTTTTTCAACCTTATGAACTATGTTACTATGAAAATGAGCGTGCATACCATGCACGCTCAATATCCTGTATTAAGCCAGCATGCTATGCACATGATAATAAATAATATTCAATAATATTAAATAATAAATAATAATAAATAATAATAAACGTGCATATCATGCTTGCTCAATAGCTGATATTGAGCGTACATATAGCATGCTGGCTCAATACATGATATTGATCGTGCATAGTATGCTGGCTTATTACATGCATTGAGCCAGCATGCTGTGCACGCTTATCATGTATTGATGTCTCGATACCGATACTAGTATCGGTATCGGGGCCCATACTATCCACTTGCATGGTATTGGGCACTCTTTTAACCCCTTAAGGACCCATGACGTACGTGTACGTCATGAGTCCGCTCCCGATCTATAACGCGGGGCCACGTCGTGGCCCCGCATCTTAGCGGGTCGTGCCCGACCTCTAACAAAGGCCGGGACCCGTGGCTAATAGCACGCGGCATTGCTGCGCGTTATTAACCTTTTAGTCGTGGCATCGAAAGTGAAACTATGCCGGTTAGCTCAGGGAGCTGTTCGGTATCGCCGCAGCGAAATCACGGCATCCCGAACACCTTACATGACAGCTGGAGGATCCCTACCTGCCTCCTCGCTGTCCGATCGCCGAATGACTGCTCAGTGCCTGAGATTGAGGCATGAGCAGTCAAGCGGCAGAATCATTGATCAGTGGTTTCTTATGAGAAACCACTAATCAATGTAAAAGATCAGTGTGTGCAGTGTTATAAGTCCCTATGGGAGCTATAACATTGCAAAAAAAAATGTGAAAAAAAAAAAAAGTGAATAAAGATCATTTAACACCTCCCCCCTTTTCCCATAAAAAAAACAGTGCAAATAAAAATAAACATCTGTGGTATCCCGCGTGCTGAAATGTCCGAATTATAAAAATATATCTTTAATTAAACCGCATGGTCAATGGCGTAAGCGCAAAAAATTCAAAAGTCCAAAATAGTGCATTTTTGGTCACTTTTTATATCATGAAAAAATGAATAAAATACTATCAGTGCAAAAATGGTACCGCCAAAAGCTTCAGATCACGGCGCAAAAAAAATGAGCCCTCATACCGCCCCATACGCGGAAAAATAAGTTATAGGGGTCAGAAGATGACAATTTTAACCTCTTCAGGACATGGGCGTATGGATATGCCCTGCATTCCGAGTCCTTAAGGACCGAGGGCGTATCCATACGCCCGTGGGAATTCCGGTCCCCACCGCTAGCCGTAAATCGTTCAGCAGGCATCCCGGCATATCGCCCAGGGGGGGGGGGGGGTCATTATGCCCCCCCATGTCGGTGATCGCTGGACAATTCAGTCCAGCGATCTGCGGCGATTCCGGGTCAATCGGGTCTCCAGTGACCCGATGACCCGGAGTTACTGGCTGTTCGGGGCCGTCTCTGACCTGCGCGGCGAGGATCGTTGGAGGTGAGTGACAGCCTCCTGCTGTTGCTTAGCAACAGCTCCCAGCATGCAAAAAGGGCATGCTGGGAACTGTAGTTATGCAACAGCAGGAGGCAGACCACCACAACTCCCAGCATTCCCTTATGGGCATGCTGGGACTTATGGTTTTGCAACAGCTGGAGGCACATTTTTTCTATGGAAAAGTGTACCTTCAGCTGTTGTATAACTACAACTCCCAGCTTGCACAAACAGCTAAAGTGCATGCTGGGAGTTGTAGTGGTGCATCTGCTGGTTGCATAACTACAACTCCCAGCATGCCCGTTGGCTGTCGGTGACTGCTGAGAGTTGTAGTTTTGCAACAGCTGAAGGCACACTGGTTGTGAAACTTATTTTTATTTTTTTTACTTAACTCAGTGTTTCACGACCGGTGTGACTCCAACTCTCAGCAGCCAATGTACACCATGCACCGTACATGCTGGGAGTTGTAGTTTTGCAACAGCTGGATGTCAGTCCGTCCCCCCCCCCCCCCCCCCCCAAATGTGAATGTACAGGGTACACTCACATGGGCGGAGGATTACAGTAAGTATCTGGCTGCAAGTTTGAGCTGCCGCAAATTTTCTGCCGCAGCTCAAACTGCCAGCGAGAAACTACTGTGAACCCCCGCCCGTGCGACTGTACCCTAAAAACACTACACTACACTAACACAAAATAAAATAAAAAGTAAAAAACACTACATATACACATACCCCTACACAGCCCCCCTCCCCTCCCCAATAAAAATGAAAGCGTCTGGTACGCCACGGTTTCCAAAATGGAGCCTCCAGCTGTTGCAAAACAACAACTCCCAGTATTGTCGGACAGCCGTTGACTGTCCAGGCATGCTGGGAGTTTTGCAACAGCTGGAGGCACCCTGTTTGGGAATCACTGGCGTAGAATTCCCCTATGTCCACCCCTATGCAAGTCCCTAATGTAGGCCTCAAATGCTCATGGCGCTCTCACTTTGGAGCCCTGTCGTATTTCAAAGCAACAGTTTAGGGTCACATATGGGGTATCCCCGTACTCGGGAGAAATTGTGTTACAAATTTTGGGGGGTAATTTTTCTGCTTTTACCCTTTTTAAAAATTTAAAATTTTTGGGAAAACAAGCATTTTAGGTAAAAAAATTTTAAATTTTTTTGACATATGCAAAAGTCGTGAAACACCTGTGGGGTATAAAGGTTCACTTAACCCCTTGTTACGTTCCCTGAGGGGTCTAGTTTCCAAAATAGTATGCCATGTGTTTTTTTTTTTTTGCTGTCCTGGCACCATAGGGGCTTCCTAAATGCGGCATGCCCCCAGAGCAAAATTTGCTTTCAAAAAGCCAAATGTGACGCCTTCTCTTCCGAGACCTGTAGTGCGCCAGCAGAGCACTTTTCACCCCCATATGGGGTGTTTTCTGAATTGGGAGAAATTGGGCTTCAAATTTTTAGGAGTATTTTCTGCTATTACCCTTTTAAAAAATTTAAAATTTTGGGGAAAACAAGCATTTTAGGTAAAAGTTTATTTTTATTTTTTTTTTTTACATTTGCAAAAGTCGTGAAACACCTGTGGGGTATAAAGGCTCACTTTACCCCTTGTTACGTTCCCTGAGGGGTCTAGATTCCAAAATAGTATGCCATGTGGTTGTTTTTTTTGCTGTTCTGGCACCATAAGGGCTTCCTAAATGCAACATGCCCCCCAAAAACCATTTCAGAAAAACGTACACTCCAAAATCCCCTTGTCGCTCCTTCCCTTCTAAGCCCTCTACTGCGCCCGCCGAACACTTTACATAGACATATGAGGTATGTGCTTACTCGAGAGAAATTGGGCTACAAATAAAAGTAAAAATTTTGTCCTTTTACCCCTTGTAAAAATTCAAAAATTGGGTCTACAAGAACATGCGAGTGTAAAAAATGAAGATTGTGAATTTTCTCCTTCACTTTTCTGCTATTCGTGTGAAACACCTAAAGGGTTAAAACGCTGACTGAATGTCATTTTGAATACTTTGGTGGGTGTAGTTTTTATAATGGGGTCATTTATGGGGTATTTCTAATATGAAGACCCTTCAAATCCACTTCAAACCTGAACTGGTCCCTGAAAAATACTGAGTTTGAAAATTTTGTGAAAAATCGGAAAATTGCTGCTGAACTTTGAAGCCCTCTGGTGTCTTGCAGAAGTAAAAACTCGTCAATTTTATGATGCAAACATAAAGTAGACATATTGTATATGTGAACCAAAAAAAAAAATGTATTCGTAATATCCATTTTCCTTACAAGCAGAAAGCTTCAAAGTTAGAAAAATGCAAAATTTTCAAATTTTTCATCAAATTTACGGATTTTTCACCAAGAAATGATGCAAGTATCGACAAAAATTTACCACTATGTTAAAGTAGAATATGTCACGAAAAAACCATCTCGGAATCAGAATGATAACTAAAAGCATTCCAGAGTTATTAATGTTTCAAGTGACAGTGGTCAGATGTGCAAAAAACGCTCCGGTCCTTGAGGCCAAAATGGGCTCCGTCCTGAAGGGGTTAAACGTATACATTTTCTGCATGTATAAGTAGGGTATCCTTTTAATCGTATGGACCTACAGAATAAAGAGGTGTTATTTTTTACAGAAAAATTTACTGTGTAGAAACGGAAGCCCCCAAAATTTACAAAATTGCGTTTTTTTTTTCAATTTTGTCTCTCAATGATTTTTTTTTTCCATTTCGCAGTAGATTTTTGGGTAAAATGACTGCGCCACTAATTCTACTTTTTAATGACGTCAAAGAATAAGCCATCATATTGATTTTTAGGTGCAAAATTGAGAGTTATGATTTTTTAAAGGTAAGGAGAAAAAAACGAAAATGCAAAAACGGAAAAACCCCGGGACCTTAAGAGATTACTGTCTCCAATACCATGTCCGATACCTGCTGCTGCTACGCTGCCACGTTCTCCCCTCCTCCTTTCCGCATCATAGTGTTCCATGAAGGAGCATGTGACATACACGTCACGCCACCTCCTCCCCTGTGCCCAGGGTAGGGCTACGGAGGAAGCAGAGTGACGTATATGTCACATGCTCCTCCATAAGATGCCATGATGTGGACGGGAGAATGGGGCAGTGGAGCGACAGGACCCGACAGAGGACAGCCGCTGGTGAGCTGTCTGCAAGGAGGGGGCTGCTACTAATGTGTACAGGGGGCCCTGCTGCTGTCAAACATCCTTAATATCATGTATTGAGCCAGCATGGTATGCTTGCTTATCAGCTATTGAGCCATCATGCTATGCCTGCTCAATACATTTATATTGAGCGTGCATACCATGCTGGCTCAATAACTGATATTGTGTGCATAGCATTCTGGCTCAATACATAGTAGCATAGTTCATAAGGTTGAAAAAAGACCAGAGTCCATCAAGTTCAACCTATAACCCTAATAATAAGTCCCTATTGAGTTGAGTTGATCCAGAGGAAGGCAGAAAACCCTCATACTAGAGGTAAAAATTCCTTCCCGACTCAAAATATGGCAGTCAGAATAAATCCCTGGATCAACCTTCTGTCCCTATAAATCTAGGATACATAACCAGTAATGTTATTACTCTCCAAAAATGCATCCAGACCCTTTTTGAACTCTATTACAGAGTTCACCATGACCACCTCCTCCGGGAGAGAATTCCAGTATCACTGCTCTTACAGTAAAGAACCCCCGTCTGTGCTGGTGTAGAAACCTTCTTTCCTCTAGACGTAGAGAATGCCCCCTTGTTATTGATACAGTTCTGGGTATAAATAGATCATGGGAGAGATCTCTGTACTGTCCCCTGATATATTTATACATAGTTATTAGGTTTCCCCTAAGCCTTCTTTTTTCTAAACGAAATAACCCTAATTCTGATAATCTTTCTGGGTACTGTAGTCCTCCCATTCCCACGTATTACTCTGGTTGCCTGTCTTTAAACCCTCTCCAGCTCCACTATGGGGGACATTTATCAAGGGGTTTAGTCAGGTTTTCTTTACTATAATTGTCGCAACTGTGTGTTACGTGTGTTTTCGTGTGACAATTTGCGTGAAGAACAAGAAAAGCAAGAAAATTCTAACTTTCTTACGTAGTAAATTTTTCTAAATGGATTTGCTTTAGTCAGGTATTTATCAACTGCGACAGTCGCAGCTGCACAATAAAAAGTCGCAACTGCCTTAAAAATTGACAAAATTTACTCCAGCTCCAACATGGAGCAGGAAAAGCTACTGCCGCCCGGGCTCCGACATACTTTTCTCCCCGCTACCCTCACTTCGCTACAAGGACACTCCAGTAATTTACATCCCCCCCCCCCCCCTCACCTGCCAGCGCCACACAACTCGCATCTGTCTGCTAACTGTTGCAAGACTACAAGTTCCAGCATGCCCTTACAGTGAGGACATGCTGGGAGTTGTAGTCTTGTAGCAGCGGGAGCTGAGCGGCGCGAGCGGGAGACAAGGGGGGTTGGGATGTATATCAGTGTCCCCATCATTATTAAGTGAGGGTAGTGGGGAGGCAGTATGAGGAGCCAAGGGGGCTGCACTGTAATGTCAGCCCGGGCTCCTTATAACATATACCGGCGCCACAGACCCCCCCCCCCCCCATCTTCGGTTGCGCCGGCCTGACGTCCCTCGCAGGGCGCCCGGAGAGAAGGAGTGTGTCTGTGTGTCTCTCTGTGTGTGACTGTCTGTGTGTGTGTGACTCTGTGTGTATGCCCGGGCTCCCTTTGCAGGACTACAACTCCCAGCATGCCCTTACTGTAAGGACATGCTCGGAGTTGTAGTTGTACTGTGCAGGCAAATGACAAGCTTGTCCCCCGCCCCCAGCTGCAGGACTACAACTCGGGGCAGGGGACAAGCTTGTCACTTGCCCACACGTCTGCACCACACAACTACAACTCCCAGCATGTCCTTACTGTAAGGGCATGCTGGGAGTTATAGTCATGCGGAGCGGGAGATGTGCGAGCAGGGGATAAACGTACTAACCCATTTTTTTTCCCTTTTCATTTCAGATCCGTGTATCTTGTGGACTCCTTCGGATTCGGTGGACTACTTCGATGACCAGCGTTTTTCTTTGTTTGATTTTAATAAAATGGTTAACGAGGGCTTGTGGGGGAGTGTTTTTTGTAATAATTTTTTTTTTAAACCTGTTGTGCTTTTTCCCTTACTTTACTTGACAGGCTTAGTAGTGGAAGTTGTTTTATAGACTGAGTCCATTACTAAGCTGGGTTTAGCGTTAGCCACAAT